>NC_140169.1:202514104-203075175 GCF_963971535.1 Notolepis coatsorum | reverse complement strand
GCATGCCCACCTTAAAAGGTTTGGAATCCCCCCACCATAGTTTCACAAAATAGGGGCCCCCAAAAAGCTAGAAACGGCCCTGAGTGCAGGAGCATGAGAGACAATATAATAAATAATACATCCAGAAAAAGATAATGAAACCTACCTGAATACAGAAGAGGTTGTCAAAAAAAATTAAAAACGAACTGAATATGAAGGCGAGTGAGGCTGAAGCCATTCACTTTTCTAGAGTCCACCGCATCGGGAAGGCCAAGGTTGGGCAACAAAGGTCTCGCCCGATTGTGGCCAAAGTCATCGACTCAAAGATGAAGTCATCTGTCATGGCTAAGGGTAGAGAGCTGAAAGGATCCAACTATTCCACAACAACCAGAATGTGGCATTGATGGAATTGTATCTAAAAAGTCAAAGGTCGCAAGAATTGTTCCAGTTTTTAAAGGAACACGCCAACTTTTTGGGAAATTCGCTTATTTGCCATCTACCCTGGAGTTAGACAAGCAGATACATACCCTTTTCTTCTCTGTGCATGCATTAGGCTTAGGGAACAGCCGCACCGTTGGAAGTAGGTGTGCCAGTGTAGCCTAGTTCCCAACAGTCACAAAATACACTCCAAATACAACACTGTACAACTTTCCTGTAAACATGTTGTGACCTGTGTATTTACCACATGGAGAAATAAAAAAAGATTCAAATTAGACATTTTCGTTTTCTAATCAGATATATACTATTTTTTTACGAACCACTGCTGCCTGGGCGCAGTGATTTCATCACCTCAAAAGCCTAGTTTTTCAAAAAGCAACAGGGCTTTTGAGGTGATGAAATCATAGTTCCGAGTATATATCTGATAAAAATTACATGAACAACTATAGACCAATATCCATACGGACTGAAAATTGTCTATACCAGACTGAGTAGTTATATAGATAAATGTAATATTCTGGACTCCTCACAATATGCTTCAGGAAAAAAGCACATGTATGGCAGTTCTTGACTTACAGGAAAACATCAATGATGCCATTGATGATAAAGGTGACATCTCCATTGGAATCTTTCTCGACCCGTCTAAGGCATTTGATTGCATCAACTTTGACCAAATTAAATAATTATGTCAGAGGCATAGCTCTTAGTTGGTTTAAAAGCTACATATATGGAAGACAACAATATGTAAGTATACTGTAAATGGTCATAAATTCCAAAATAAATGTATTAACTATGGGGTCCCCCAGGGCAACATTTTGGGGCCACTTCTCTTCATCTAGTATAACAATGATTTTGTCTACTCCTCTCAAATTCTACACAACGTACTTTTTGCTGATGACACAATATCTGCTTCTGTCCATTTCTAATTCAAGAAACTGTAAATGGGAGTTGGAGAAGGTAGACACCTGGTTCAGATATAATAAACTCACTCTCAACATAAAAAAGACTAATTATATAGTATTTTGCTGTAATAAAAACAAAACAAACACAAGTAAAAGGGAGAGAGGTATAGAACATGTAAAATGGAGAGACATGTAAAAGGGAGAGAGAGAATGGTAGAACATGTAAATGGCTCAGGAGGTAGAGCAGTCGTCTGGTAATCCGGAGATTCCCGATTCGATTCCCTCTCCAACCTTGCATGGTTGCCTCTGCCATCGGTGTGTGAATGTGAGTGAATGGGTAAAATGTGACAAACAAAATATTTTTAAAGCACTTTAAATAAAAGCTGTTATATAATCAAATTACTTAAACTCAACAGCAAAAAGACAGAGCTCATGGTTGTGGCCCCCAAGGCACTGCTCGGGAAGGTTGGAGATCTCCTCCTCCACGTTGACGGCTGTTCCATCTCCCCGTCTCTCGAAGTCCGTAACCTGGGCGTCACCCTTGACTCCACACTTTCATTTCACTCCCACATCAAATCTGTCACCAAGTCTGCCTTCTACCACCTCAGGAACATCTCCCGTCTCCGACCCTCACTCTCAGACTCTGTGGCGGAGACCCTGATCCACTCATTTGTCACCTCCCGGTTGGACTACTGTAATGGAGTCCTGTTCGGGGTACCCAGCAAAGCCCTGGACAGGCTCCAGTATGACCAGAACTCAGCTGCCAGGGTTCTCACTCACACCAAGCCCTGGCAGCACATCACCCCCACCCTCATCCATCTCCACTGGCTTCCAGTCAGGTTCCGCATCACCTTCAAACTCCTGCTCCTCACCTACAAATCCCTCCATGCCCTCGCCCCCCGGTACCTGTCTGATCTCCTCCACCAGTACACTCCATCCCGGAACCTACGATCCTCTGATCTAGGTCTCCTCTCCATCCCTCGCACCAGGTTACGGACTTTTGGGGACAGAGCCTTCAGCGTGGCGTCCCCTACCCTCTGGAACTCTCTCCCCCCCGAAATCCGCAACGCCCCAACCCTGGACACCTTCAAATCCGCTCTAAAAACACACCTCTTCACCAAGGCTTTCCCCATCAGTTAGTTTTAGATTAAATTAGGTCCATTATCCCCTACTTTCCCTCATCCCCTCTTCCCCCTCCCCCCCTACTTTCCTTGCCCTATTTTTTGTCCTGATTGTAAAGCGACCTTGGGTTCTATGAAAGGCGCTATATAAATTTGATTTATTATTATTATTATTATTATTATTATTATTATTATTATTATTATTATTATTATTATTATATAAATGCACCATTTACAATGTAGATTATGTTTTAGGGTAGATTTTTCCTTTAATCCCCATGCCGCAGGGCCTATAGTTAATAACCTTTTCATAGCATATGCACAAGCAGACCTCTATGGTTCGAACTTGCACGAGAACACCACTCTCATTTCCAACAAGTCTTTCTGAGAAATTAGGTGATATTTAAACTGCAAATCCAACACGGCCACAGAGCTGTTGTGTGAGAGAAGTGATCCTCAAAAGATGGTGAAGTATGAGTGAATACATAGTCCGTGATTTGAAGGTAGAACTCGGACACAGAGGTATAATTTAGACCTCTTTAGTAATCAAGACGACACTTTTGATCCACGATGCATCTAAATGTTGGCTAATTAATAAAGAGGTCTAAATTATACCGCCATGTGCAGGTTCAACCTTCAAATCATGTTTTACATGTAACTCAGCACCCACTACGACGTTAAAGGAACACGGCAACATTACGGGAAGTGTGCATACCGTCTTCTCCAGAGTCAGACAAGAATATAGATACCAGTTTCCTCTCTGTGCGTTCAGTGGAAAAGCTATCTGGCTGCATGTTAGTCTAGTTTAGCACAAATGAATGGAAGCGGATATGGATTAGCTAGCCTAGCCGTTGGTCAAAAACACCTTTCCCAGAGTTTTAAGCTAGGCTAGGAGAAGACATTCAGTGCATTTCCCATAATGTTGGTGTGTTCCTTTAATCACATGCCATGAACACATAGTCTGTAACAATAAACACTATGCAACAACCATCAAATGCACACAGCACACACACCCACACACTCACTTAAACAAACAACACACTGCAGCACCCACTCTCCACACTTTAGATCACACAAACACTTTATATTTATTGATAAAGGATTTGCACTACAACTCGTACACCTACTGTAAATTGTATCTAAATTGCACCTCATCCTATTTCTGCCTTGCACTATATAGTATTGTATGTTAGTACACTACACAGTATTGTATATTATATGGTAACTCAGTTACGTCTACTCTGCATCGAACATTGTACATATGTCTATACTGAACACTGTGACCTCATTTTTTTACTTCTAATTTACATGCTATACTATGTTATTTTATTTCATACTTATCTTGTCTTGCACAGTCTCTGGAGCGTAACAGTAAGAAGCATTTTGTATAAAAGTATTCTGTACTTCTGTATGACAACTATTAAAGAAACTTGAAACTTGTATAAACAAACGGAGACACCTCGTTCAACTTCAATTTTGTGTATTGAGCCGTACTGTATTGTACCCATTCTGCAATCTGTTCATAAAACTTTCATTCAATCAATCAATCAATCTGCACAGTGATTGATTGAAAATTGTATTAACAGATTGCAGAATGGGTACAATACAGTACGGTTCAATACACACAATTGTTAAGGGGATGCAGACCAGGGAAAGACTTTCGTCTTGTTTACATCAGGGTCCCCCATTTTCAATTCATAATGAATTGTAAGTAAGGGTGCAACTTGCTCTGTGCAATCCATTCTTTGTGGATCTAGCCCATAGTCTGTATAAAACAAACGGAGACACCTCGTTCAACTTCCAACAAAAAAAAGAGGCAAGGACACGCAAGCAGTATTGCCTGGTAAAACATTTATAAATTAATAAAAACATTCCCTTTTTAGTGTTTCTTACAGGTTTTCCCAGACTGCATTTTTCTCAATTTTTTTTCTCTCTCCATGATTTTTAAATAGAAAAAATATTTTTGACAAACATTCATCATAATTTTTGTGTGATTTCCATTCAGTCCCATTGATTAATTCATATTTCACCTGCATTTTCTAAGACCCATTGGTTTCTACATTATTTACATGTGATATTTAAGTCCATCTGCTCTCTCTCTCTCTCTCTCTCTCAACACCAGAGCGTGTCTTTGCATAGATTCCAGGAGAGAATTCTCTGGGGGAGGGGGTTCAAAACAAAAGGAGAAGACAAGCTGTGGCCAACATCCCAAGTCAGCATAAAACACCCAAGTGAAAAAATGGCACGTAGTGTGTACATAAAACCGGTATGTACGTTTGCAAAAGAACCCCACACAAATTGTTACTTGGTTACCCCACGGATGGGTGGGTCAGTTGTGTTTACATCGAGTTGTTCAGCCATGTCGAGGTTTCAGTTGTATTATTATGGGGTGTCGCATCCAAAACCAACACCTCGCCTTTGCCCCCCCCCCCCAATGCAATTTGGACGTCAGATGGAGACGGTACTGGATGACGACATTAAACCAATTTCTGAAAAGGGTGGACAGGTTGTCGGCCAAATCCCATTATGTGGAGTGGTTGCCTGGCATAGATACAGTAGGATGGCAGTGAAGAGAATGAGGGGTGGCAGGGAGGACTGTGACAGCCAGCACCTCCCAATAGAACAAAAACAATCAATACAGCTCAAAGCAATTATTGAACGACACCCTTCCCCCGCCCCCCCTCTTGCAAATCAGTCATAGTCAAATGATCCATCCCCTAACATAGTCTACAGTAGTTATATTACAGGCTAATGTTAAAATCTCCCATATACAGACTTCAGTTACATTAGTGTTTATATTGCGTACCATTAAGCATACTTTTCCATACACTCTGCGACAGTGACATGGCTTGCGGATGGGCAGCAGCATAGCAACTATCAAAGGAGAAGGACAATCTTAAACCTATTGGTTTTTCCTCTCTTCATAGAAATTCACTTTGGTGCATGAGATGAGTACAATATTACTTTTATGATGAAAGAAAAGTAAAGAAAAGAAAAAAGAAAACCTTAATGGTAAGCTATAATGTCCGGCCAAATCAATCATCTTTTATCAACAATATGAGCCATTTACCAGCTTCTTTGTACAGTATAATGATGACAAAAATACTGATATCTTTCAAGAGGTAAAACAATTTAAATAATAAAAAACGGAAAAATAAAAGAAACCCACAAAAAAAACAGTGTACATGAAAAGTTTTGTCTTTTTTTAAACAATCAAATACAAGGCCAAAATAAAAAGTGAGAACCCATGGCATGTCAAGGATATCTCACTATAGGGAGTCGAGCCAAGAGACAGATATGGCTGTTGGAATAAAACAGATGGAAGAAAGGATCTGGATGGATGGAAGGACAGATGGACGGATGGTATTGGGTAAAATAAAATAATATTTTCTGCAGTGTTGTACTCTCTCCTCAGACACTTTAATTAGCTGCAAGCTGGGACCTGGAGAGGAGAGCGACATGCTCAATTCAAGCTAGGACCTGGAGAGGAGAGCCACGTGCTCAATTCAAGCTAGGACCTGGAGAGGAGAGCCACGTGCTCAATTCAAGCTAGGACCTGGAGAGGAGAGCGACATGCTCAATTCAAGCTAGGACCTGGAGAGGAGAGCCACATGCTCAATTCAAGCTAGGACCTGGAGAGGAGAGCCACATGCTCAATTCAAGCTATAGGACCTGGAGAGGAGAGCCACGTGCTCAATTCAAGCTATAGGACCTGGAGAGGAGAGCCACGTGCTCAATTCAAGCTAGGACCTGGAGAGGAGAGCCACATGCTCAATTCA
The DNA here is from genome assembly GCF_963971535.1 of Notolepis coatsorum. Lineage (NCBI taxonomy): Eukaryota > Metazoa > Chordata > Actinopteri > Aulopiformes > Paralepididae > Notolepis > Notolepis coatsorum. Next base: position 203,068,956 of record NC_140169.1, on the reverse strand, counting down.
AGCTAGGACCTGGAGAGGAGAGCCACGTGCTCAATTCAAGCTAGGACCTGGAGAGGAGAGCCACATGCTCAATTCAAGCTAGGACCTGGAGAGGAGAGCCACATGCTCAATTCAAGCTAGGACCTGGAGAGGAGAGCCACGTGCTCAATTCAAGCTAGGACCTGGAGAGGAGAGCCACATGCTCAATTCAAGCTAGGACCTGGAGAGGAGAGCCACATGCTCAATTCAAGCTAGGACCTGGAGAGGAGAGCCACATGCTCAATTCAAGCTAGGACCTGGAGAGGAGAGCCACGTGCTCAATTCAAGCTAGGACCTGGAGAGGAGAGCCACGTGCTCAATTCAAGCTAGGACCTGGAGAGGAGAGCCACGTGCTCAATTCAAGCTAGGACCTGGAGAGGAGAGCCATGTGCTCAATTCAAGCTATAGGACCTGGAGAGGAGAGCCACGTGCTCAATTCAAGCTAGGACCTGGAGAGGAGAGCCATGTGCTCAATTCAAGCTAGGACCTGGAGAGGAGAGCCACATGCTCAATTCAAGCTATAGGACCTGGAGAGGAGAGCCACGTGCTCAATTCAAGCTATAGGACCTGGAGAGGAGAGCCACGTGCTCAATTCAAGCTAGGACCTGGAGAGGAGAGCCACGTGCTCAAGTCTGTGTCACACGGTCTGATCTTTGCAGGCAGTGAACTAATCCACTCCAGGAGAGATTTAATCTTGGCTGCCTACCTGGAAGAATGACCTTTTATTACTGCTTCTTGTGGAAGTACTTAATTACTACTTCTTGTGGAAGTACTTAATTACTGCTTCTTGTGGAAGTACTTTTTTCTTACCGCTTCTTGTGGAAGTACTTTATTACTGCTTCTTGTAGAAGTACTTTATTACTGCTTCTTGTAGAAGTACTTTATTACTACTTCTTGTGGAAGTACCTTTTTCTTACTGCCTCTTGTGGAAGTAGTTTCTCATTTCACAATAGACAGAATTAGCCTTCATATTTGTTAACACATTTGAAGATTTTTGAGAAACAAAAAAACAAGTTGCAAACAGGAAACGAGTTAAACGACTGCAGTGATGGCTTTTCTCTCTCTTTTTGATCTCTCTCGCTCTCGCTCTCTAAAAATGTACATGGCATGTAGCATCTATATAAAAAAAAAATATATATATATATTGGCTTATCCAATTACGTTTTTCACAAATCGGATTTGGTAGAAAGTGATGGCTGGCAGTGATTCCACTGCTAGGAACTGTGAGAGTGGAAATTTAAAGTTATGTGCAAAGTTGAATGATTTCAGAAAGGCTAAATGTCACAGATGCACGCATACAGACACTCTACCACTCTACACTCTACCACAGACACCAACTTTTAAAATGGTTGCTTACTAAAAGAAAAAAACAAAACAGTTAAAGTGATTAAAGTATCTTGGCAAAAAATTAAAACTTAAAACACCACTATGTGGAACGACTTCTCTCATCTTTAAAACGAAAGTCATAAATAAACCAAGCTGGCACCAGCATTGGCCTCGCAGACTCTGACCACATCCTCACAGACACACAGTCTATACTTGGTACCTAACGGAAGAGAAACTAAACTATTAGCCATTAACGTGAGTTAAAAGGTTGGTTATTCGTGTTGAAAATAGCAGCGTGTTAAGCTCCGAGATCCGCGCTTTTTTTCCAGTCCGTAGTACTGCACCTCCGGACGACATTTACAATTATTTATTTGATTTTCTCTCTCGCGAAACAGACAAAATGTCAGAACTTGTAAGAAATTAAAAGAGGACTCGTTGAAACGCTACCTAAGACTCCTGGCGAGTTTACGGTTTCGGAGACGAATGTCAGCTTTAAAAAAATATATTATAATAATAAAATTAACCCAATGACTTGTGGAAACCTTGAAGAGCCCTCTTTGAAACGGACGGTTTAAAGAGAGCAGGGATTTTAACCAATACTCCACTACAGAGAGGTTCAGAAAATTCAATCATCTGTCAAACACTGGATTGCAAGACGAGAACGAGAAGCTTATCGTGACACACACACACATACACATATCTCCTTCCTTTGGCAACAGGTGCATGGCTTGATAACAGACTGAGAAAGAAAAATGTTTGCGCCACCCTTCTGAGAAAGGAGACCAAATGAAACGATTCACACACACACACACACACACACACACACACACACACACACACACGCGCGCGCGCGCTGAACAACATGGAAGAAGCTCGAGGATGGCCACTCCCACACATGTTACTGATATGTTTACAAAATCTTCCGTTTACAAAAGAAAACAAGCAAAAACACTGAAAATGAAATGTGAAGGTATGGTATCAAATCAAAAGTCTTAATTAATTACACAAAGTGTGTGTTTTTTACCCCCAGTATAACGTGTGGTGCTTACTGTGAGGAGTGAAAGTGTCTCTCTCTCTCTCCATCTCTCTTTCCTTCATCTTCCCTTTTTCCAGACCTCGTTAACGGAGTGTGAGGTGATGAGAGGCCGAAGCTGATTGGACACTTTCACAGAAACAAGCTGATTGGACCACATTATATTCGATGCCCCTTCTCTGCCAAAACAAGAAAACATACTTATTTTTTGGTCTTTCGTGCGTTTTCACACCGGCGACGTTTAGTCCGGGTTGAATTTAACCCTGGAGTGTTTATCCCCCTCGGTTTGATTGGGGGAGGTGTGTGAACTCTGGTCTGCGCCAAACAAGCGCACTCAGGTCCACCCCGTTTGGTTGTGTTTCTCGGCCCGTTTGTTTGAGGTGAGAGCGCGATCGGAGCCAAAAGCAGGAAAATACCTGAAGAAGCACGCATTCTAACGTTTCTGTGGATATTTTTCCATATTTCTCCAAATGTGCTAATCAGAATAACCAAACAACGTCATCATACTAAATGTATACTTTGCATGCATAATTAAGGTGACATTAGCGCATTAAAGGAGTGAATTCGATAACATGAATAGATGAGCCAACGTGGAGATGGAGAAAATCCTTCTTCTTCCCTCGATAGGATTCAGATTGAAGTCCAACAGAAGGCTGACCTGCCTGATCACATGGGCTTTGTTTACAAATCTACGGTTTGTTCATTAATGTTTGAACCGAAACCAAACCAATCAAAAGAAGCTGCGACAAAAGTTAAAATTTCACTTCACGATTCAGACCGTTAAAAAAAAGAAAACGGACTTCGGTGTGAAAACGCCCCTTAAGTCTTACTTTCCCAAGAGGGAACAAACAAACAAACAAACAAACAAACAAACAAAAGAAAAGAGAAGCCCTTCCCTCCCTTGCGCCTGGAAATCATGTGTGACTGGATGTGAGCTTAAAAGAGCCAGAGTGCAGACTATAGCACCACGTCGACGTGCACATACTTCTCTCTGTGGCCTTACGCCGCCACACACTACTATGGCATGGTGTATGTGTATATATACAAGCTCCCAAATCTAGAGCACCTACTGAGATTCTGTGTGTATATACACATAAATATTATATACATGATATGCACAGTATCATTGTACACAAGAGTCCACAACTGCTTATATAGAATGTCCTGTCCTTTTTCTCTTTTCATATAAAAACGCTGTTTATTTGATATTGTCCCGAGTCGGGCCTCTTTCTGCTCAGCCCACTCTGTGAACTCCGTTTGAACAGTTTGCAGTGGAGGCCGAGAGCGTCCCCCTCTACTCTTCTGCCCCCTGGCTGTGAGGGAAGGGTAGGGCGACGGCGTGCTCCTGAGCCAGCGCCGCCAGCTCCTTCAGGAACTCGGAGAAGATGACGGCGCAGTACACGGCGTTCTTCACCCGGAGAGCCTCCGCCTGCTTCTCCAGCCCGGAGGCCCCTCCTCCTCCTCCTCCGCCGCCGCCAGCCCCGCCCCGGAACAGAACGCTGTGCAGCGACTGGCTGCCGTCCCTCACGTGCGCCAGGGCGAGCTGGGCGGCGTGCCGCGCCCGCGTGGGACTGTTGGTGTGGCGAAGGATCAGGTCCCCCAGCGACGGCTTCCGGCTCTTCACTGGAACAACCAAGACAATATGGAACTGGGTTAGTTAGGAGTCACAACCAAGACAACATGGACCTGGGTTAGTTAGGAGTCACAACCAAGACAACATGGAACTGGGTTAGTTAGGAGTCACAACCAAGACAACATGGAACTGGGTTAGTTAGGAGTCACAACCAAGACAACATGGAACTGGGTTAGTTAGGAGTCACAACCAAGACAACATGGAACTGGGTTAGTTAGGAGTCACAACCAAGACAACATGGACCTGGGTTAGTTAGGAGTCACAACCAAGACAACATGGAACTGGGTTAGTTAGGAGTCACAACCAAGACTATATGGAACTGGGTTAGTTAGGAGTCACAACCAAGACAACATGGAACTGGGTTAGTTAGGAGTCACAACCAAGACAACATGGAACTGGGTTAGTTAGGAGTCACAACCAAGACTATATGGAACTGGGTTAGTTAGGAGTCACAACCAAGACAACATGGAACTGGGTTAGTTAGGAGTCACAACCAAGACAACATGGAACTGGGTTAGTTAGGAGTCACAACCAAGACTATATGGAACTGGGTTAGTTAGGAGTCACAACCAAGACTATATGGAACTGGGTTAGCAGTCACAACCAAGACTATATGGACCTGGGTTAGGAGTCACAGTGTTACACCCATTTCCATAGGAGTGTAATAAGTTGGATCCGACAAGGCTTCACCTTGAATAAAAGGAGACTGTAACATTAACTAACCCACTGCCTCCTTCCCAGAGCACAACACACCATCCTTCATTAGACCTTGCTCCTTCAAAGAGCCCACAACACAAACACACCATCCTTCATCCAAATAGTGATTTGATTGTGTACCAGTGTGTGCCAGCTGATTCCCAGTCGGGGTACGAGCACAGCCAAACTGTAATGACCAGCCATCAGCAGCATATGACAGCAATACCCCCCCCTCCTGCTGCTGTTCAAAGCCTGTGCCCCAGTAAACCACAGATGGCCCACATCCACCAAATTAGCTCAAATGGAGTCTTGGCTGCATTATTCATTCTCTCCACCTCTCCCTGATGTGCACCGCAGTGTTAATCTGGCTCCCAGCCTGAGTATCTATACAGTACAGATGTACAGGTGCCAGAGGACATACAGTTCACTTTAACCCTTTCACTGCCACACTACCGAAGGTTAACCCTTTACTATCACACTACCGACGGTACCTGCTGTTGTGTGGCAGTGAAAGGGTTAACCGTATGTGTATTGTCGCAGTGAAAGGGTTAACCGTTTGGTAGTGCGGCAGTGAAAGGGTTAAACAAAATGTCACTTTAAATAATGGAAAAGTCACTTTAAAGGAATGAGGTATTGTATAGTATAGTTTAAGTTAGATACATTAAGTATAATAATGACGGAGTTAACATTTTATATTGTATAGTAGTGTAACATAGGAACCAGTTTCTCAGGAACTTAGCATGTCTTTTTTTTATCATGCACATCTTATGTCTTACCTGTTTTTTTTCTATGTCTATTTTATTATTGTATTATTGCACAATCAATGCGGGCATGACCACCCGCATGTCACTGTATGCCCTGGTATGCATGTGACAAATAAACCTCTTGATTCTTGAGTTCTCCCCTCGCAGTTGCTGAGCTATAAGCTGAGCTGAGCTCACCTAGCGAGTCGGAGCGCCGCAGGGTGGGGATGGCCGCGGGCGAGTCGGTCCAGTCCACCTTCCCACGGGCCGCCAGGTAGCGCTGGGCCTTCCTCAGCATGGCCGGGAAGTCCTCGTGAGACGCCGCGAACGCCTCGATGCGGTTCTTCACCGAGCCCAAGACCTGATGGGGAGGAAACGGTTCATCTGATCAGTTTGTTTTTCTTATTTATTTCAATGTTTTTAACAAACAAAACATTGTGTCACTTCATTGGTTGCCTTTTTTAAGTCGTCCTGCTCGCAATTTGGGGTCGACATGATTTCTCACTTGGACTAAGTGGAGGGGTCCCTGGACATGAGACATCACGGAGGTGGTGGTCCGCCCCAGTGGAGGGGTCCCTGGACATGAAACATCACGGAGGTGATGGTCCACCCCAGTGGGCGACATGGCAGCAGTCGCCAAATAAAAAAAAAGGATATTGAATAGATATCACTATGAAACTTCCCCAGTTTATTACTTACATAACAACAAATACTAAATGTATTGGAAGTTTTCTGAAATGTTATATTTATACATGCAAATTAGGCCTTACCTCATAAAACATGTGCTAATTTGTATAATACTAACTTTTTAGTTTTCGAGAGTAAATACACTTCATTTTGCATGATTCTAGGATGAGAAATCCATTTCTGTTGTGACCTTGAAAGGTTATGTTGAAAGTAATTTTGTTTATCTGAAGACCATGGCCATAACATGGGCATTTTAGGGATGTTGGTATTGGTATTAAAATGTAATATCGGAAATGATCGGTATCGTTTTTTTTGTACATTTATTTAACCTTTATTTACCCAGGCAAGCAAGTAAGAACAAATTATTATTTTATTTAGTGTCAAAAGTATACATAATGTTGTGTTAATTCCACGACAAGAGATATGTAATGTTAATTACCTGAAATTATTTAAAAAATTTGGGGGGGAAATCCCGCATATATCGGTATCGGTTGATATCGGTATCGGAAATTAAGAGTTGGACAATATCGGTATATCGGATATCGGTCAAAAAGCCAATATTGAACATCCCTAGCATTTTTGTATCCTCAGAAAAGTCACCCATAGGATTACATTTCAGTGTACACGCACACACACAATATCAGGAGAGGGAGAGAAGGGCAGGAGAGAGGAGGGAGGCAGCAGAGAGTCTATACTGGCAGTGTGAGGTAGAGGGCAGTAGAGAGACTATACTGTAACAAGTAATGTTCAACAAACAGTGTTGAAACTTGGGTGCTGTAGTGTTGAGTGCATAGTAGTAGAGACATATTAGTATAGTAGGTAGTAATATATAGACAAGGAAGATGAACTAGTGGAAGAGTGCATGATAGTAGAAGACAGTAAGAAGGTTAGTGTTTTTTCTCTCCTTTCTTTCATTTCAGATATTGATTGAAGAAGTGTGCTTTTAGTCAACCGGGCGAAATATGAGTTTCTGCTGTCCCACTGATCTGCCTAGTGGGCTGGACGGTACCTGGATGAGGGACTTGACGCTGGGCTGGAACACCATGTTGGTGTTGAGCAGGAAGGGTTAGGGTTAAGAGGGTCTGGGAGGTACCTGGATGAGGGACTTGACGCTGGGCTGGAACACCATGTTGGTGTTGAGCAGGAAGGGTTAGGGTTAAGAGGGTCTGGGAGGTACCTGGATGAGGGACTTGACGCTGGGCTGGAACACCATGTTGGTGTTGAGCAGGAAGGGTTAGGGTTAAGAGGGTCTGGGAGGTACCTGGATGAGGGACTTGACGCTGGGCTGGAACACCATGTTGGTGTTGAGCAGGAAGGGTTAGGGTTAAGAGGGTCTGGGAGGTACCTGGATGAGGGACTTGACGCTGGGCTGGAACACCATGTTGGTGTTGAGCAGGAAGGGTTAGGGTTAAGAGGGTCTGGGAGGTACCTGGATGAGGGACTTGATGCTGGGCTGGAACACCATGTTGGTGTTGAGCAGGAAGGAGCGCAGCAGAGGCTGAGGGTAGCAGGCCAGCTGGGCCACGATGCCGGTCAGCAGCACGTTGACGTACAGCGAGTTCTGGAGCATGTTCTCCAGCTTGGTGAACAGCACCACCATGAAGGGACCTGGAGGTGGAGAGAGAGAGAGAGAGAGATGGAGAGACTTCATGGAAACATGACTTTACAGCAGGACATCTCTGTAGAGGACCGGGAGGGAGCTGGTCTTCAGGCCCCAAACCCAGACTATAAATACTAGATGTAAATTATTACAATATACATGGCCGTTGAGGACCTATATTACTAGGGGTGGGAATCACCAGAGGCCTCACGATACGATATGATCACGATACTTAAATCACGATACGATAGTATTGCGATTAAAAATATATTGCGATATGCTGAGTATTGCGATATTAATATTGGAGATATATTGCGATTTATTACCTTTTTTCAACTGCAAAGTAAAACTTTGTCAACATGTTTTATCTAATAAAATAAAGTTTTCAGTCTGTTCATCTCACTTCAACAATTTTTATTGCAGCAAATGGGATTTTCTCAAGCAGACAGATGTCAACACTGTAATCTGTGTTGCATGTACCTGACAAACTGTATTACAGTCATATTCCAACTTAACTGAGAATGCACACGTGTGTGTGTGTGGACTACTGTACTATTACAGGTATTGAAATGAACAATGCAACTTCTTTATAAAAAAATAAAAAATTGCATAATAAAATATCGATACTTGGCATCCTTGTATCAATACAGTATCGCCGATCACGATACTATACTGTATCGATATCAGGGTTTCCGTTAGAATTTTTTTTGGCAGGTCTAAAAACGATTGATAGGCCTATATAAAGAATGACATCATCAAGGCATTTATAATATTTTAACTTAAAACTAGGCTACTTTTGCGTATACAGTCATTAATATATTCCGAATAAAATAAGTCCCTCGAGACTTCGTGCTGCTGCCGACTTGAGGTGTCGGTGGGCAGTCTGCCCGACATTAAACAGCAGTCTGTTATAATCACATTTTTATGAGCTAACGAATTCTGTTATATTGGACATTTGTATTAATTATATCAAGCGAAGAACTGAGAAATTTGGCAGAGAGAGACGGCAACATTATCGTGGGTTTGCGTGATGACTCCACCTCCCAACGACTTGGTGCTGGTCATAATGTCCTGTGAAAATAATTCCCTCTAAGCACAATTTGATTATTTGAATTGTATTAAAATAGACTAAAATTAAATGGCCTATGCGATGAACGAAACAATCATTACATTTGTTTCATTGTTGCTTCACCAAGCAGCCGGTCTAATAATGACACCGCTGTGTCAGCGCGAGTTGGCTGCTGTTAGATTTACGTGAAGCATGGAGCTGCAGACCGACAGAGCAGCGGTGTTTTTAGGTCCGGTCCGGTCTGGGCTCAGCAGCGCCGCCCACCCAACAGCTGAATTGCCAATGGCTGGATTGGAGTACTGCATTCTGTGGGGCTGCAGATGGATGCTTCTCACAAATCTAGGAGCAGCAAGCTCGCGCTGATACAGCGGTGTCATTATTAGACCGGCTGCTTGGTGAAGCAATGATTGTTTCGTTCATCGCATAGGCTATTTAATTTTAGTCTATTTTAATACAATTCAAATAATCTAATTGTGTTTAGAGGGAATTATTTTCACCGGACATTATGACCGGAGAGATTAAATATGTCGGACTTCAACAGATTTTGCCGGTCAAATACCGGTAATTACCGGCTAACGGAAACGCTGATCGATATCTTCCCCCACCACTATATATTACCCTGTTAACTGGTTCAGCGCCAGAGGTCGCTGTGGGTGTGCCAGCGCTGTAATGAATGGGGATACATGCCGGTGTTTGCAATGCTAAAACTATATTAAATATTATAGCGATGGATCTAATAATATAGTAGATTGTCATTGAGTTTCTTCCGGTCAATATGCAAAAAACTGATAATTTTTTCATCAATACATTCCCGTTTTATACCATGGTGAATATGAGTATAGTTTTAGAGTAATTCTGTGTAATCCCAGGAAACGCTGCTAAACAGCATTTTAGTGCATTTCACTATAAAGCGTGCTATTCCTCGCTTGGATCAACAATCAATCTGAAATCAACGCTAGATTATCGGTATTATGTTTCGTCATGGATGCATGAAAGGGGGGGGGGCGCCCCTCCGTGCTTTGATCGCTACCAACGCCACACACACACGCACGCACTAGTTACACCCCGCTAGTTATACCGCGCCTGCACGCCGCAGCTCGGCCCACACACCAAGTCACATAGTTTCAAATGGAGTGCAATAGCGACCGCAAGGCATTAGGCGGCGGTATTGGACGTTTGCGATCTCAGACCCATTCCCAATCATAACATCAGGCTGGATGGATGGATTATGAATGGAAATAGCAAATAAAAGAAATAATGACCAAAACCCGACTTTTCTCGGGTTTGGCGCTCAAGCGATGGCGAGTTAACCCGATTTATGTCGGGTCTGGCGTCCATTGTGTTAAATTACATCATTTTAATCCCACTATTCCAAATGACTGCACTAAATGTACAGATGCAGTTGGTGCCGTGTTTGATTGTGTGTGTAAAAAACTTTCTGGAAAGAAGGTCTAGAACAGATCTCTAAATTTACAGAAACAGTTGTTCCTGTTGAGGCTCAACTATGTTTACTACAAATTGAAGGATATGGCTTGTTTTCGTTGTTTATAAAAAGACGACTTGTGTTGTATATGTAAATACCTATATCCAGGGCTTTCCCTAAACTGGAGTTTAAAGGTGGCTATGGCCTGTGTGTTAAAACCTAAGACAGAGGGCCTGTGGCTGTGAATGAAGTCATAACAATAGATAAACCTTAGGTTCTACCGCAAGGCCGAATGTACAGAGAGAAGTTGGTTGCTAGGGTGAGAGAGAGGAGAGAGAGAGAGAGAGAGAGAGAGAGACAGAGGGAGACAACAAGAGAGAGAGACAGAGGAGAGACAGAGACGGAGAGAGACAGAGAGAGACAGAGACAGAGAGAGACAGAGAGAGAGAGAGACAGAGAGAGAGATACAGAGACAGAGAGAGACAGCGAGAGAGACAGCAAGAGAGAGAGACAGAGAGAGAGACAGAGACAGAGAGAGACAGCGAGAGAGACAGAGACAGCGGGAGAGAGACTTTAAGTTGTTGGTTCTTCTGGTGGGAGGCCAGTTGAGTCTGAACCGCGAGACTTTCAGAGCGCCCCGCTACGACGGTAATTTCATGTATGGACGAGGAGACATAATAATGATAATCTAGAGTTGATTTCAGGATGATTAGATAATCAGCCGAAAAATTACAACGTGATGACTGGATTACAGTAAAATGCCTTTTTCTTGTCTTTTTCCTGGAATTACTGAAAAACACCCAAACCATACTCTATTCAAAATGGTATAAAACGGAAATGTACGGATGAAAAAACAATCCGTCTTGGGCATGTTGACTAGAAGCAACTCACTGAGACTCAACGGCGTTATTAGACTCATAGATATAATATAAGATATATTTTAAGCACTCGCAAATGTCAGTCTAAAACTATATCCATTGAATAAAGACCTGGCGATGAATGGGGTATCAGCGCTCCCTGCTGCTGGCGGTCAATGTTTTAAAATGGAAGGATACCTGACTCATCGGCATGCGGCATGGTCATGCTGGACCTACAAAAGGCCTTCGACACTGTCAATCACACCATTCTGATTGACAAGCTAAAAGCAATTGGTTTTGATAGTCTATCAGTGAGCTGGATGCAATCCTACCTGGAGGGGAGAGAGCAGATGGTGGAGGTAAACGGTACCCTATCCCCCCCCCTCACAGTAAACTGTGGTGTTCCACAAGGAAGCATACTAGGTCCGCTACTGTTCCTAATTTATGCAAATGACATGTCGTCAGCTTGTGACTGCAACTTGTTCCTGTTTGCGGACGACTCAGCCCTGCTGGTCTCTGACAAGAACAAATTACAGGTTGAAAAAACCCTCAGCTCAGAACTAAGCAAAATCTGCATATGGCTCGCTGATAACAAACTATCATTACACATGGGCAAAACAGAGTCCATTCTCTTCGGTTCAAATAACAAACTCAGCAAGACCGACGGCTTCTCAGTTACAGTGGGTGACAATATTGTCACAAGGAAAGAAGATATTACCTACCTGGGTTCCATCCTAGAGGCAAATCTTTCCTGTGACAAAATGGCATCCAATGTAATAAAAAAAGTCAACCAACGAACTCGTTTCTTGTACCGGATCTCCTCACTGGTAAACAAGAATACCCTGAAGACTCTAGCAGGAGCACTCATTCAAGGGTACTACGACTATGCTTGCACCTCATGGTACCAAAGCACCTCAAAGGCGCTAAAAACAAAATTACAAACATCTCAAAACAAACTGGTCAGACTACTGCTTGACCTTACTCCTAGAACCCACCTCACCCCTGCCCACTTTGACAACCTAGGATGGCTTAGAGTAGACGACAGAGTACAGCAACTTGCAATGGGCCTGGTCTACAAGATACACTACACGACCAAGGTACCCATGTACATGACTAAATACTTCCCAAAGGTCAGTGAATACCACGATCACAACACCAGAGGGAGCTCCACAAATCATGTTAAACCCAGATTCGGCTCAAACAAGGGACTAAACACGTTTCGCAATTATGCCACATCAATGTGGAACGCCCTACCCAAAGCTGTAAAGGAATGTGAATCACTACCCACTTTCAAAAACACTCTCAAAAAACACCTAAGGGAGACTGCAACTCGAAACTGGCCCCTGTAAATGTCCGAACACAACCCCCGCCAACACCCCCCCCCCCCCACTCCTACCCCCCCCCCCCCCCCCCCCAACCACCTCCAATGTACAGTCCCACCCCCACCTACCTAATCCAATGTACAGTTTCTACGCCTAATGTATATACTCTTTTCTTTCTGGACTCTTTTTGTATCACAAATACAGTACTGTAATTGCAAATCTGGTATGTCATAAATGTATAGATGTAGCAGTACTGTCTATCTGTATGTCATGTATGTCATATATGTTACGATGAATTGGAAATGGGGGACCCTGGTGGAAACAAGACGAAAGTCTTTCTCTGGTCTGCATCCCCTTAACAATTGTATGTATTGAGCTGTACTGCACTGTACCCATTCTGCAATCTGTTAATAAAGTTTTCATTCATTCATTCATTCATGTCTAACAGAAAAACTGACATATATAGTATAGAGGATTTTTATGTAATAGTAGTTTAGTATGTGGACACCAACATGACTGTGTGAATGGCAGGACCAAGGATTTTTGTTGTTGTTGGTTTTATGTATGTTTTTGTTGTTTTGGGGGTCTATGTCTATTTAATTTATTTAATATTTCATTATATTTTGATTATTACATGGATGTACAGTATGTTTGCGTGTTTTGTACAGTTGTACAGCCTGGCCTATTCCTATTTTCCTTTTATAATTCTATTCTATTGTGCTTCTAGGTTAATTTAGTTTATATTCAATTTTTATTTTATTCAACCTTTTATTTTTTATTCTACCATAATTGTCTGTCCGTCAATCAAAAACCAAAAACAACCAAATCAAACTCCTTGTATGTGAAAACTACTTGGCAATAAAGACCTTTCTGATTCTGATTTAGTGGAGGTTATCTGTAGTGTGGTAGTGAAAGGGCCTTCTATAGTGTGGTAGTGAAGGGTTAACATTCTGTAGTGTGACAGTGAAAGGGTTAACCTTCTGTAGTGTGGTAGTGAAAGGGATAAGCTTCTGTAGTGTGGTAGTGAAAGGGTTAACATTCTGTAGTGTGGTAGTGAAAGGGTTAACCTTCTGTAGTGGGTGGTAGTGAAAGGGTTAACCGTCTGTAGTGGGGCAGTGAAAGTGTTAACTGTATGTAGTGTGGTAGTGAAGGGTTAACCGTCTGTAGTGTGGTAGTGAAAGGGTTAACCTTTTGTAGTGTGGCAGTGAAAGGGTTAACCTTATGTGGTGTGGTAGTGAAAGGGTTAACCTTCTGTAGTGTGGTAGTGAAAGGGTTAACATTCTTTAGTGTGGTAGTGAAAGGGTTAACCTTCTGTAGTGGGTGGTAGTGAAAGGATTAACCGTATGTAGATTGATTGATTGATTGATTGATTGCAAAGTTTATTAATTAACAGATTGCAGAATGGGTACAGTACAGTACAGCTCAATACATACAATTGTTAAGGGGATGCAGACCAGAGAAAGACTTTCGTCTTGTTTACATCAGGGTCCTCCATTTTCAATTCATCATAACATATATACGACACACACGACATACAGATAGACAGTACTGCTACATCTATACATTTATGACATACCAGATTTGCAAATACAGTACTGTTTGTGATACAAAAAGTGTCCAGAAAAAGAGTGTATATACATTTGACGTAGAAACTGTACATTGGGTAGGTGGGGTGGGGTTGGGTGGGTGGGGGGGGGGGGGGGGGCTGTACATTGGAGGTGGGGGGGGGGGGGGGGGGTTGGGTAGGGGGTGGGTGGGGGACACTGTACACTGTACATTGGAATACTGACAAAGCCATACTTGGTAATTTACTGTACAACTGGGTTAGGCCATTTGTAGGGGCCAGTTTCAAATTGCAGTCTCCCGTAGGTGTTCTTTGAGAGTGTTTTTGAAAGTGGGTAGTGATTCACATTCCTTTACAGCTTTGGGTAGGGCGTTCCACATTGATGTGGCATAATTGCGAAACGTGTTTAGTCCCTTGTTTGAGCCGAATCTGGGTTTAACATGATTTGTGGAGCTCCCTTTGGTATTGTGATTGTGGTATTCACTGACCTTTGGGAAGTATTTTGACATGTACATGGGTACCTTGGTCGTGTAGTGTATCTTATAGACCAGGCCCATTGCAAGTTGCTGTACTCTGTCGTCTACTCTAAGCCATCCTAGATTGTCAAAGTAGGCAGGGGTGAGGTGGGTTCTAGGAGTCAGGTCAAGCAGTAGTCTGACTAGTTTGTTTTGAGACGTTTGTAATTTGGTTTTTAGTGCCTTTGAGGTGCTTTGGTACCATGAGGTGCAAGCATAGTCATAGTACCCTTGAATGAGTGCTCCTGCCAGAGTCTTCAGGGTATTCTTGTTTACCAGAGAGGAGATCCGGTACAAGAATCGAGTTCGTTGGTTGACTTTTCTTATTACATTGGATGCCATTTTGTCACAGGAAAGATTAGCCTCTAGGATGGAACCCAGGTAGGTAATTTCATCTTTCCTTGTGACAATATTGTCACCCACTGTAACTGAGAAGCCGTCGGTCTTGCTGAGTTTGTTATTTGAACCGAAGAGAATGGACTCTGTTTTGCCCATGTGTAATGATAGTTTGTTGTCGGCGAGCCATATGCAGATTTTGCCTAGTTCTGAGCTGAGGGTTTTTTCAACCTGTAACTTGTTCTTGTCAGAGACCAGCAGGGCTGAGTCGTCCGCAAACAGGAACAAGTTGCAGTCACAAGCTGACGACATGTCATTTGCATAAATTAGGAACAGTAGCGGTCCTAGTATGCTTCCTTGTGGAACTCCACAGCTCACTGTGAGGGGGGGGGGGGGGGGGGGATAGGGTACCGTTTACCTCCACCATCTGTTCTCTCCCCTCCAGGTAGGATTGCATCCAGCTCACTGATAGACTATCAAAACCAATTAATTTTAGCTTGTCAATCAGAATGGTGTGATTGACAGTGTCGAAGGCCTTTTGTAGGTCCAGCATGACCATGCCGCAGTATTTGCCCGCGTCCACCTCTTGTTTGATGTGGTCGTTCAAATAGTGTGGTGTGGTAGTGAAAGGGTTAACTGCATGTAGTGTGGTAGTGAAAGTAGGGCTGGGCGATATAACGATAACGATAAATATCGCGATATATTTTAATAATCGATATCGAATATCGAAAAAAAAAAAAAATCGAAAAATCATTTTTTTTTTTTTTTTTTACCTGCAACAGGGCAGTTTTAAAACCAGAGACAGTGGACAGACTTGTCTTTCTTGCCTGCAACTTAAAGTAATGGCTTTGCTTGTCCAAATGACAATACTGACCAAATTCAGATTTCTTTTTCTCTTGTCCATTTATTTTGTTTGCTTTCTAATTTAAAATACAGTTTGAAACCGTCTGTACACAGTAGGCTATGTGTGCTAGCAGAACTAGACTCCAGTCACGAGTCACAGTGCACATGTGCGGAGGTTTGTCCACCAAAAAAGCGCCAAAAGATCGAAAATAAACTAGCAGAGCCAGAACTGTTCAACTCCTCTGGAGCCACAGCCAGCAGAGAAGCCGGTTTACTTTAGCTTTTAAACCAGCTGCAGCCTGAGAACTGGAGTGTGAGGGGCTGTAACACTAAAGATGGCGGCAACGACAAAGAATTGCTGCAAAATAAACATACATCTGTTGTTAAAAATAAAATAAAAATAAAAAATTAAATTTTTTTTATACTTATAACAATTCGATAATTATCGATATCGAGAAATAAAATAAAATTATCATATCGTTATCGCGATATGATTTTTTTCCATATCGCCCAGCCCTAAGTGAAAGGGTTAACATTCTTTAGTGTGGTAGTGAAAGGGTTAACCTTCTGTAGTGGGTGGTAGTGAAAGGGTTAACCGTATGTAGTGTGGTAGTGAAAGGGTTAACCGCATGTAGTGTGGTAGTGAAAACGGCGTCTCACCGGTGTACGGCTGTGAGGTGGGCTGACCCAGGGGTCTGGTGGGACTGCACAGCCCCACGGCAGAGCTCTCCACCTTGGCCTCCGTGCCGGGTCCCGTCCCCACGAGCTCGGCCTCCAGAGGGGGCTCCTCTTCCTGCCGGAGAGCCAGCGGGGCGTCCCGTGCGGCGGTGTCCTCCGGCGGGGCGGGGAGGGCCGACCTACTGCGCTCCCTCACACGCTCCTCCAGCTCCCTGAGCTCCTGGCTGAAGGCCTCGATGCTGATGCCCTGGCCGTTGGAGTCCCCACCCCCGGGGGGCTGCGGGTCTCCCGGCACCTGCTCCAGGAGCTCCTCGATCAGCCTCTCCACGGACCGCGGCCCCTGGTCCTCCGGGAGACCCGTCGTCGCCGCGTCGCCGCGCAGATTCGAGCCTTCGCGGGTCATCGGCGAGTTGCCGTCCGGTGCCGGCTGGGCGGGGTGAGGGGAGAGCTGAAAGGACGTCTGTTTGGGAGGGAGAGGTTCGCCGTCGCTGATGTCACCGTTGTCCTCGCTGCACGTAGGCTGCGGCGGAGGAGGAGGAGGGCAGCGGGCGACGAAGGAGCCGTTCTGATTAGAGTCTCCGGCCGCACGTGTTGGCTCACCCAGGTCCCTCTTCACCTTCTTCACCTCCATCCCCGCGTCCCGGCTGTCCGAGCAGCAGCCGCTCCCTTCCTGCGCCGTCGTCCCGTTGAACATGGCCTGGTGGGTGACGGTGACGGCGGATGCGGGGAGGTGGTGGGGCGCCAGGGAAGAAGAGGGGTGCGGAGAGGCCTGCGAGGAGGAGGAGGAAACCGAGGAGGGAGGGAGGAGAGGAGGTACGGGTCTGGGCAGCACCTCTTCCCGCTGCAGGCTGCGTTTCTTGGAGCGCGGCGTGAGACTGATGCAGTGGTTTCTACCGATGGTCACGTCCCACTCTCCGCTGTCCCTCTCTGAGCTGCTCCACTCCGAGCGCGCCGCCGCCGCCACCACGGCCGCCCTCTGCTGGCCGGGCGGGGTACTGCCGTTGGCCCTCTGCTGGCCGGGCGGGGTACTGCCGTTGGCCCTCTGCTGGCCTGGCGGGGTACTGCCGTTGGCCCTCTGCTGGCCGGGCGGGGTACTGCCGTTGGCCCTCTGCTGGCCGGGCGGGGTACTGCCGTTGGCCCTCTGCTGGCCAGGCTGGGTACTGCCGTTGGCTCCCTGTTGGGAAAAGGAGAAGTGCTCCAGGAACAAGGGCAGGCAGGGGTGGGCGGTGGCAGCGGGGGGCGGAGGAGGGGCGACCGTCGGGGAGGGGTTCTCTCCGTCGTAGGGGGCCGACCAGTCCCGGCAGGCCCAGGAGCAGAGCTCGATGCCCTGCCGAGCGTCCCGGAGGTACTCCAGGTAACCGGATTCCCAGTCCAGACACTCCGTGGAGACCGGCTGCTGGTGCATGGGGCTGTCGGGGGACCGACGCCCTTCGCCACCACCACCGCCGCGGGGGGATGAGGGGACAGGGTCGGCACTGGTGGGGGTAGCGGGGCCCCCTCCTCCTCCTCCTCCTGATACCCCTCCGCTGCTCTGTTGGCGGATGAAGAGGGCCAGGCGGGACGGCGTGCTGGGCCGGGGCGGGGCCGGAGGCTCGCCGGAGCCGGGGCTGTTCAGCACTGCAGACAGACACACGTCTTAGAAAACACCTTTTTCCGCACCTTATGTGAATACTGTATACTTCATCAGATCATATATTTAGCATTTTAGATTATATATTAGATTTAGATTATTTAGATTATTAGATTATATATTGTAACTATTTATTGTAGGGCAAATATAACTGAGAGGGCATACATACCCTCATCTCACACCGTGTTGCCCATATGCACATGTCCAGAGTTAATTATATTGATTTGTTATATTGTTTACACTGCTTTTTTACTACCTGTGCCTCCCCTCCCCCCTCCCCCATGCTGCTATGATGCCTGAATTTCCCCAAGGGGATCAATAAAGGAATATCTTATATTTTCTCCCCTCCCAATGTTAGTCGTTATGCCAATTCCCAATCCCCTTCCTGGTCGTTGCGCACTCTACCCCCTACCGTCGGTCTGGGAGGGCGGAGACTATCACATGCTTCCTCCGACACATGTGTAGCCAGCCCACCGCTTCTTTTCACCTGGCAGCGCGGACTTTCACTGGGAGAGTGTAACGTGTGGAAGGTCACACTACCTCTCCTAGATCCTTCCCTTGCTGTGCAGGCGCCCTGACCGAACTGTAGGAGTCGCTGTTTACAACGACCAGGACCCACCTCACCGGCTTCCCAACCGCTAACACTGCCAATTGTGTTAGTATGGACGGTCGGCCAAGCCGGAGGCACCACAGCCGGATTCGATCCCACTGGCTCTGTGGTGGTAGACAGACGCTTAGTCCGCTGCGCTACCCGGACGCCCCTTTTTTAATTATCCAAATAATACAATATTTGTCACCGTCGTCGTCGCCTTTTGGGTGGTTTAGTTACCCGACTTGATTGCTGTGACATTTCACAAATAAGCGTTTATAAAACACTGCCAAAACTAAGCTCAAACACTACTAAAACACACCAGAAACACCACACAATAAAAAAAATCGAATACCTCTCCAAAAGTCTCCTGGAGCTTACCTCAAGAGTATCTGTGCTCTGACATGTTTGTTTTTTAACACTACCATAATACCCATATATGGTTGGACAGTGCAGCTTCTCTGCTCTCAGGAACCAAATCGGTTCAAGGATTAGTAAAGGATACAGTAAAGTCATGGCCGTTATAGAAGGGTTTTAACTAGGGATGCCCCGATCACGTTTTTTGCCACCGATACCGATCACCGATCGTCTTGAGCCATATCGGCCGATACCGATCCGATACCGATCGTTTTTGATTAATAAAAAAAAAAAATTATATATATATATATATTTTTTTTTATAAAATATATATATTATATAATTAGACTTGTACTTGTAGTTGTATTATCTGCGAGACAACGCCACCACGCAACAAGTCAAAATGCTCGCTATCTCCACTGTCTGTGTGTATACTCTGCTTTGATCAAATCACATTCGGCTCTGCAGATTTACCCTAGGCTCTGCAGATATACCCTACTCCCTCAGCTATCCCCGTTAGTGACTGCGACGCAAGCCGGGCTTCGAATATGCATCGAATGAGTGTTATAAGACATTGATATCAGGAGCTGTCTGTAGCTACTGCTAGCCGGAAATATAACGTTAAGACAACGCCTCAGTGAACTATTTAGTTGAATGGGACATTTCGTTTTGAACAGTGAGCTAAGCTAACGTGAGCTAACAGAGGTATCATACACTAGTACTAGATAACTAGACTATTGCTGGAGCATTTGTTGATATCAGGAGCTATCAGTAGCTAGCCGGCTAGATACCGTTCAATTAGACAATGCCTCATCATGTATTAAACTAAAAGTGAATAGTTGACTGGGTCATTTTGTAACGGTAGCTAACGTTAGCTCATGGAGGTCCCGTCCCACTAGACTAGACTAGACCCGTGTTTACATGCGTGCGGGAGGAGCTGGAGGAGGAGCAGACGCGCAGCACTGTGTGCAGCTCCCGGTGTCTGAGACAGAACTCAGCGAGTGAGATCTGTTTTGACGATCGGCGAAAATAAAGCATTATCACCGATCACCGATCGCATATTTATACTGATTATCGGCCGATAACGATCGGTGGCCGATCGATCGGGGCATCCCTAGTTTTAACACCATGTGAAAACTAGATCAAAGGTCACATCAGGTTTGAGGAGCAGGTGAACATGTCAGGGAGGCATGTTTGTTTATTCACATTGCCTGCCCCCCCCACTGTAACATGTTTACATACGGTACACTAGGGCTGACCTCGACTAGTTGAATAATCGATCAAAAGGAGCCGTAGTCGACTGCCAACCTCTTAGTCGAATGCCAAAAAATAAATAAAAAAAGTATAATATATACTTTCTTTTTTTACATCATTCTTTCCAAAAGCAAAGAGGCCTAGAAGCATGGCTAATGCTATGGGCGCGCATACCAGCGAGGCTAACTGCCTAAGAAAACGGGCACAGAAAGAGGATTTCACCCGTCTAATGAACACACTAGAGTAGACAAATATCAAGATGTATCCATCAGTGGACCAATTGCATGCTTTCGCAGAGAACAAGAAGCCTTCAGTCGACTCCTTCAGACATTAAGGCACATTTTGGCCAATCAAAGTCGACTATATAAATCCTTAGTCGGGGACAGGCCTACTGTACACAAACATTTTCCATAATTTTACTTGTTATTTTGCATACAAGTACATTTAGATCTTGAGATCTAAACGTAAGGAAAATGCAATGTTATTCGATCTTCAAATTGCACCCAACCAAAGATGGTTGAAAGAGACATGTATGTCAGTTTAATATAGTTGTCCATAATAACTATTGTAAACATCTACCCTGAACCCTGAAGAAACAAACAAACAAAAGACCATGTATGTTTGATACGTTTAGGCACAGGAACGTAACTGTCAATAAAACTTTTGTCTAAATAGAAATCAATGCAATTTTGATAATGTCACTGCATTGCTTTTTCCTCACTTTCAGAGCTCATGACAAAAAAAAAATAACGTAGATTATAATAACAACTTCAAGTTTTGTTTTATTTGTCACATATAAGGTAGATGTACATTACAGTGAAATGCTTGGTTCTGTATGAACCCCCTGAGATTGTGCTTCATACAGTAAAAAAAATTTAAAGAAAAAAGACCAAACACAATACAAAATATACAAAACTAAAGTACAAAATGCAAACAAAATGCAAAAATAAAAACATCTCAACATGAATCCACTGCCTAACAATGGACCCAGGCCTGAGTGTCTTGCGTCGGCTTACCTTTCCCCCAGTACGCAGTGTCGTCCTCCCGCTCACCAGAGGGCGCTGTAGTGAGGCGGCAGCACTCCGGGATGAGTGAGAGGAACTTGTCTGCTGACTTCCCGTACAGGTCGGTCTCGCGCACGGCACGACGCTGACTCAGCATGACATGGGTGCACGGCAGCAGATACCTGAGGGCACACACACACACACACACAGACGCACAGGCAGACGCACAGACAGACAGGATCTTTAATCAGAGCAACATAACTGGACCACATACCACTTTAATAGGGCTGCAACTAATGACTAATTTGGTAGTCGACTAATCTGTAGATTATTTTTTCGATTAGTCGACTAATCGAAAACCAATTATGTAAAAAAAAAAAAAAAAAAAATTATATAATTTTTATTTCTTTTTTAAACTACCTATCTTTGTGAAAGTGGCTTCTCAGCTCTGGTCCAGCTGAAGACAGAGCAGAGGAACAGATTGGACATTGAGCATGACCTCAGAGTTGCTTGTCTACCATCACCCCAGACTTTGAGACTCTTGTCAGGAGCAAACAACAACATCATAACATGATGATCCCATAGCAAATAAAAATAATGACTCATGAAACATTTGAATTTGGATCTTAAGCCACTTTAAATGAAAATGTATTTGAAGAACAATACAGCAATCACTCATAACAAGATAAATAAATTAAATAATACAAATTAAAGTGGAAGTGTACTTTAAATAACTAAAAAAATAATAATAAAAAAGAAATAACTAGCAGCATCTGCCCCCAGCACCGCGGCTGATGGGGCTGTAACTTGGTCCAGGACCAGGAGGGTGACGTGGAACAGCTATAAGGGGAGAGGGGGATGAGTCAGATCAGACAGACTTCTAGGTCTTTTGTTTGCTGTGTGTGAGAGGAGTCCGTGTGTGTATGTGTGTGTGTCTTACTCTGATCGCTGTGTGAGTGAGAGGTGTGTACTGTGTAATTTGTGTATGTGTGTGTGTCTTACTCTGATCGCTGTGTGTGAGTGAGAGGAGTGTGAATGTGTGTGTGTCTTACTCTGATCGCTGTGTGTGAGAGAGAGGAGTGTGAATGTGTGTGTGTCTTACTCTGATCGCTGTGTGTGAGTGAGAGGAGTGTGTATGTGTGTGTGTCTTACTCTGATCGCTGTGTGTGAGTGAGAGGACTGTGTATGTGTGTGTCTTACTCTGATCGCTGTGTGTGAGTGAGAGGAGTGCGTGTGTAATGTATTGTGTGTCTAGTCTGATCATCATCTCCTGCAGGGGAACAATGTTTTCAATGTCCAAAATTTGCTATGGGATCATCATGTTATGATGTTGTCTGGAACCCTGAGAAGCCACTCTCACAAAGATAGGTAGTGCACAAAAAAAAAAAAAAATTAAATAATTTTTTTTTTTTTTTTTTTTAATGACTAATCGACGCAACAATTTCTCGTCAACGATTTTTTTATAATCGACGTCGTCGATTATGTCGACTAATCGTTGCAGCCCTACACTTTAACATAACCTATAGAGGTCAATGGATACACAAACGTCATGTAGAATGCAAGAATGCATACTTTTTACTTTAGATACTTAAACAGACAGACAGACAGACAGACAGACAGACAGACAGACAGACAGACAGACAGACAGACAGACAGACAGACAGACAGACAGACAGACAGACAGACAGACAGACAGACAGACAGACAGACGTACCTGAGAACAAGCTGTAGCATAAAGTCCTCACAGTTGAAGGACAGGAGAGTCCTGAAGAGGCTCAGCGACACCATGCAGAGCTGTGCAGGAACACAGAGAGAACAGGTTTAGTTTTAGTCTTTTAAGACTCGCAAACTAAAATGGTTGTTGGTTTTAATTACATTTAACTTCATCCCATTTCCAAGCTGCAAGATTTTATTTTGGAGAAAAAAAAAAAAAAAAGACCTCTACAATAATTTGTTTACAAATGCTTCTTTGAAATTAGTTTCCAGCCAAACAGGTCGTTGCAGATTAGGGCTGCACGGTTGTTGCTAAAATGTGAATCACGATTTTTCTCTCTAAGAATTGAGATCGCGATTCTCTCACACAATTCATATTTTTCGTCATCATTTAAAAAAGTAAGATACAAAATATAAATTAAAAAATATATATTTCTTTTCCAACGTACATTTATTTTAATACGAAAATCGTCATAATTTAGAAATGAGATCGGTCTATGAATCGAGATCGCAATTTTTTTTCTATCAATCGTGCAGCCCTATTGCAGATTATTACTTTTTGTCATCATGTTGGTGGTGGTCGGAGGGGCTGTAGGCGATGATTATTCGCCACGCTTCCGTGAGTCTGCCTCAGGGCAGCTCTGGCTGCAATTGTAGCTTACCACCACCGGTATGACTGTGTATGAACGAATAATGGACTCTGTGAAGCGCTCTGGGTGTCATGAAGAGCGCTATATAAATCCAAGTCATTATTATTATTATTATTATTATTATTATTATTATTATTATTATTATTATTATTATTTTCAGCAGCAAAACTAACCCTGCCAGGAATCACTGAAAGCGACAGAATACCAGTAATACAAGCAGATATTTGTGTAAACCACTGTCTATGTATGCCCTGTAGTACAGTAGTCTCTAGTGCTGCTAGCATCTTTGGGATCAATTCAGCTTCAATTAAATCTTTTTACATTTTAATGATCCCCTTCACTCAACATGTATTTTCTTTTAATGGTTAACTCCTCTTGGAGGCATGATTTTGACTATACAGATGTTATTTCTGCAGAACTTGTCACCAGAACATTATTCCCCTGGAGAGGGAGAACTTATCTGTACTTCCCTGAAATTAGTTAGATTTAGAGAACAAGAAAGAAATTCCACTTCCTCAATTGTGCTCAGAGTGAAATGACCCCCAGACCCCCCTCTCCGCCAGTGTCTCATATTGTTATTCCTCTCCGCCAGTGTCTCATATTGTTATTCCTCTCCGCCAGTGTCTCATATTGTTATTCCTCTCCGTCAGTGTCTCATATTGTTATTCCTCTCCGCCAGTGTCTCATATTGTTATTCCTCTCCGCCAGTGTCTCATATTGTTATTCCTCTCCGCCAGTGTCTCATATTGTTATTCCTCTCCGCCAGTGTCTCATATTGTTATTCCTCTCCGCCAGTGTCTCATATTGTTATTCCTCTGTCAGTGTCTCATATTGTTATTCCTCTGTCAGTGTCTCATATTGTTATTCATCTGTCAGTGTCTCATATTGTTATTCCTCTCTGTCAGTGTCTCATATTGTTATTCATCTGTCAGTGTCTCATATTGTTATTCATCTGTCAGTGTCTCATATTGTTATTCCTCTCTGTCAGTGTCTCATATTGTTATTCCTCTCTGTCAGTGTCTCATATTGTTATTCATCTGTCAGTGTCTCATATTGTTATTCATCTGTCAGTGTCTCATATTGTTATTCCTCTCTGTCAGTGTCTCATATTGTTATTCATCTGTCAGTGTCTCATATTGTTATTCATCTGTCAGTGTCTCATATTGTTATTCCTCTCTGTCAGTGTCTCATATTGTTATTCATCTGTCAGTGTCTCATATTGTTATTCATCTGTCAGTGTCTCATATTGTTATTCTTATTCCTCTCTGTCTCATATTGTTATTCCTCTCTGTCAGTGTCTCATATTGTTATTCCTCTCTGTCAGTGTCTCATATTGTTATTCTTATTCCTCTCTGTCTCATATTGTTATTCATCTGTCAGTGTCTCATATTGTTATTCCTCTCTGTCAGTGTCTCATATTGTTATTCCTCTCGGTCAGTGTCTCATATTGTTATTCCTCTCTGTCAGTGTCTCATATTGTTATTCCTCTCTGTCAGTGTCTCATATTGTTATTCCTCTCTGTCAGTGTCTCATATTGTTATTCCTCTCTGTCAGTGTCTCATATTGTTATTCCTCTCTGTCAGTGTCTCATATTGTTATTCCTCTCTGTCAGTGTCTCATATTGTTATTCCTCTCGGTCAGTGTCTCATATTGTTATTCTTATTCCTCTCTGTCTCATATTGTTATTCCTCTGTCAGTGTCTCATATTGTTATTCTTATTCCTCTCTGTCTCATATTGTTATTCCTCTGTCAGTGTCTCATATTGTTATTCTTATTCCTCTCGGTCTCATATTGTTATTCCTCTGTCAGTGTCTCATATTGTTATTCCTCTCCGTCAGTGTCTCATATTGTTATTCCTCTCCGTCAGTGTCTCATATTGTTATTCCTCTCCGCCAGTGTCTCATATTGTTATTCCTCTCTGTCAGTGTCTCATATTGTTATTCCTCTCGGTCTCATATTGTTATTCCTCTCCGTCAGTGTCTCATATTGTTATTCCTCTCCGTCAGTGTCTCATATTGTTATTCCTCTCTGTCAGTGTCTCATATTGTTATTCCTCTCGGTCTCATATTGTTATTCCTCTCTGTCAGTGTCTCATATTGTTATTCCTCTCCGTCAGTGTCTCATATTGTTATTCCTCTCCGTCAGTGTCTCATATTGTTATTCCTCTCCGTCAGTGTCTCATATTGTTATTCCTGTTCCACCTTCCCGTCCCCTCGCACCCTGGACGCCCCACTGACCCTGGAGTTGCTGCTGATGCGCGTCAGCAGGGTGTCCAGGATGGTGTCGTTGTCGTGGCGATGGATCAGGATGAAGCGCAGGAAGGTCTTGAGGAGCGCCGTCTCCGTCACGCTGCGCATGAACAGGTCCAGGTACGCCGTGCTGGCAATCATCTCATCTATAGAGGACTGGACACAGAGAACAGGGATAAGGTACTAGTTATCATCTCATCTATAGAGGACTGGACACAGAGAACAGGGATAAGGTACTAGTTATCATCTCATCTATAGAGGACTGGACACAGAGAACAGGGATAAGGTACTAGTTATCATCTCATCTATAGAGGACTGGACACAGAGAACAGGGATAAGGTACTAGTTATCATCTCATCTATAGAGGACTGGACACAGAGAACAGGGATAAGGTACTAGTTATCATCTCATCTATAGAGGACTGGACACAGAGAACAGGGATAAGGTACTAGTTATCATCTCATCTATAGAGGACTGGACACAGAGAACAGGGATAAGGTACTAGTTATCATCTCATCTATAGAGGACTGGACACAGAGAACAGGGATAAGGTACTAGTTATCATCTCATCTATAGAGGACTGGACACAGAGAACAGGGATAAGGTACTAGTTATCATCTCATCTATAGAGGATTGGACACAGAGAACAGGGATAAGGTACTAGTTATCATCTCATCTATAGAGGACTGGACACAGAGAACAGGGATAAGGTACTAGTTATCATCTCATCTATAGAGGACTGGACACAGAGAACAGGGATAAGGTACTAGTTATCATCTCATCTATAGAGGACTGGACACAGAGAACAGGGATAATGTACTAGTTATCATCTCATCTATAGAGGACTGGACACAGAGAACAGGGATAAGGTACTAGTTATCATCTCATCTATAGAGGACTGGACACAGAGAACAGGGATAAGGTACTAGTTATCATCTCATCTATAGAGGACTGGACACAGAGAACAGGGATAAGGTACTAGTTATCATCTCATCTATAGAGATGATTTTTATATAACCCCCCACAGTGGTGTGTTCAGTTGGTACGTCCCAGCAGGGACCAGGATGTAAGCTATATAATTGCCCATGTTATTGGTTGCAATACAGACGCACAGTTAGTTGACGCACGTTCTAGTCTCCTCTCTTGTTATTTCACACAAACAGCTACCCCTAGTAGCTGCCTGGCTTCTTACAGTTGCCGACATATCCTACAGAACATTCCTTAAAATAGAAAGAATTGATTTGCTTGTTAGCCATGTTGATCACAGCGAAACCACAGCTCCGATGCATAATGGTGTTAGCTAAACAAAACTTGTTTGAAGGTAAATTGGCTTTCAGTGTCTGTGGCAACGCTAGCTCACTAGCTTGCTAACGTCTTAAAAAATTAAATAAGAAGCTTGCTCACGTTAGCTCGCTAATGTTACTGGGATTAAAGCAAGCTTTTCAGGAGGGGCGGGGGTGCCGTTGGCGGGGCGGGCATGTGAGTGGCGAGGCTCGAGAGAGGATTCCTCTTCATTTTGCGTGAAAGGCGATCTCCAAAACTAAAAACCTAACTATTCAGTCAGATAGCGATTTATTATGAAAGTATATGGAGTGCAATTACAATTTCAATAACTTTCCAGCACTTTATACACAATTCAAGCTCTTTTCAAACCTTGAAAACACCACATTGAAATACAAGCATTTTCAAGGATTTCCAGCACCCGTACGAACCCTGTATAGAGGACTGGACACAGAGAACAGGGATAAGGTACTCTGTGCTGGCAATCATCTCATCTACAGAGGACTGGACACAGAGAAGTTGAACAGGGATAAAGCAGCACATTCACAGTATCTGAGTCCAGACATGTTGCCTGTAATTATTATTCAACGAAACCCGTGGCCAGTGAGCTGTGGCATGTCACGTCACAAGGACGCTGTGTAATAACTGTTACTGCACGCACGCACACACACACACACACACACACACACACACACACACACGCACACGCACACTCGCACGCACGCACACACACACACACAGTGATATGTGTGATGGAAACGGTCCAGGAATGTAAATATGGAGGCAACAAAGAGATCATCAGCCACCAGCCTTTCTGACACCCGAGCTGTCCGACAGATGCTCTTCACATTCTTTTCATGACATCCTCTTGCTTGATTTGATCAATAGTAGAGAGAGACACACAGAGTGGCGGAGGGAGGGAGGGAGGGAGGGAGGGAGGGGATATGACATTGTGACACAAGAGCCAGACTCAAACCAATGACATCAATCCTTAGCTCTGTATGATAGCATGTACTATAAAAATGCTGTATATATACCATATATATATATTTATTCTCACCGCATATACAGTATACCTATCCTCTGTCTGTACTTACCTGCACATAGTCCTTTACTATATCTATATCTGTACATATCCTACTCTTACTAGTTACGCTGCTGGCCGGTAGTAGTAATACCGTCTTTAGTTATATAATACAACTCTGTACATACATCTGATTACCTGAGTACCACCAGGGGCCCGGTATAGGGCAGCAAAGACCGTGAATGAAATCTACTCTAAGTACAGTTACTTTTTTTTTATCCACTTTAGCTGGGTAGTGTAGTTTTATGGAATTTCGATGTCCATTGAAAGCCCTGGGTCTCCTCTGTCTTAGGACTACAACGGGTTTCATGACGCGTCCAATTCATCCGGTTTCCGCCGAGATATTTCTAAGCTCATATTTCACTAATAATAGCACTTAAAACCATTGATAAACAAACGTAGTGCTGAAAATATACACTTTGACTGCTGTTTTGATAGGGTTAGGGTCTTTACTCTTGGCTACATTTGAAAAAAAAATTATTAAACACAACATTAATTAATACTGTATGATCTATTTATGATGCGATATTAATTCCGGCCCCGTACCGAGCCTGTCAGGCTTAAGGGGTTAAATGTCCAGGTAGGGAAATATCCTGCAGCTGACTGGGGAAACACCGAAGACTGAAGGAGTTTGTCTGAAAACAGATCACGCGAACACTCAATGGCGGCCAGTGCTGGAAAGAAATTGCTTGATGCACGGCCAAAACAAACGTGTAACGGACACACTAGCAGATGTTATTTGTGCAGAACTTGTCACCAGAGCGCGTATTTAACATTCAGTTCCCCTGGAGAGAGAGCTTCTCTGTACTTCCCTGAAATCTGAGTTGCATGTGTGATGCCACCAATATGTGGTAACTTGACACCTTTAGCTTCAGCATACACACAACACAGTAAGACGAGTCGGTATTGGCATGTTTTTAAAGAATACAAGCTGCAGATTTCCTGGTAAATATCAATTGCCAATTTGCATATTCATAGCTCCTTGTGTTCTCAATGATGGTAAAGGTGTACAGTAGGGCTGTCACATTATATTCGAATATCGAATTCAATTTAGAATTTACATAAAAACATCCAACATGAACGGAGAAATTAGAATTTAAAATAAACGTTTAACTGACTGTGCCTGTGCCTTTAAGACGGCACGGTGGGTTTTGCGACATTGCAAAGTGTTGTTGTTGTTATCTTGTGAAGTTATATTATACACAATATTGGCGACGATGATTATGGATTCTTTACACTCGCATCTCTCCGTTCCTCGCCCTGCCTGGCAAGCCACCAATTCTGTGCATTCACTGGCTGGAATCTTTCGACACATTCATAATAGCCGTCGGGCTAGCCGATGCTAACGACGTGAGGAAGAGAGCCCTGCTAATATGAGGGACGACGGATTTTTCGGACTCTCGGAAATGCACATAATTGTGGGGATTGTATCACGCTAGTGTCTGGACATTTCTCTGCTCCACAGAACGTGATGCTCCGGCGGATTGTTTTTCGTCAACGACGACAGCAGGCGGGTGAGTCGGTCCAAAAAATTACTTGTCATGGTTATTTTTTGTCTTGCAATTTTAAGACCTTTTTTGACGATGAAATTCTAATTCTAATTCAAACTCGTCTACAATTTTGCAACGAATATCGAATATGATTATTTATTTTTTGTGACAGCCCTAGTGTAGAGATGCTGTTAAGACATTTCCAGTAGTTTATTGAACAGTTTGGTGGAAAAGCCATATTCATACAAGTTGTTATTCAATATAGCACTTTTAAGGGTTTAAAATACATCTAGAAGGGACCTAACTAAAATGGCATTGACTTGCTGATAAATCATTCATTCTCATTTACTTGTCAATATGTAGGATAATGCAACCCTTTCACGCCCCAAATTATATACATTCTTCTTTTCTAGTAAAAAAAAAATGTATTCCACTCCGACTCCCCGTGTCCCGACCCAGGGTTCCCACAGATATTGCAAAATTTAATTCAAGGACTTTTTCTAGTACTATTTCTAAGCAGGGCATTTAAAAGGATACAATTCACTTTTAAATGCTGTTTTTTTATTGAAAAGAAAATCGGATCCAATATTTATGGCTTAAAACCTATTTCTGACAATTAGTTACACTTAATTTAAAAAAAAAATGAATCCTCTCTTTCTCCGATTTTTCTCTGTTTTTCTCCCTGTCCCAATTTAGTCGTTGTGCCAATTCCCCCCCTCCTCTGCCTGGTTGTTGTGCGCATGTTCTACTACTGGTCGGTACAAGGGAACCCTGAAGTCATCTGCACGCTTCCTCCGACACGCGCGGCGACAGCCAGTGACTTTTTTCACCTGGCAGCGAGGACTCTCATTGGTGAAGCGTAATGCGTGGGAGGTCACGCTGCCTTCATCAAGTCCTGCCTCCGCTGAGCAAGTGCCCAGACCTGACCTGTAGGCGTCGCTGTCCACAACGCCAGATTCCCACCCATGACTTCCCTCCTCCTAACTCAGCCAAACGAGTTAGAATGATGATCAGCTCAAGCCAAGGCAATGCTGGCTGGGAGTCGAGACCGCAGCCTCTTGCATTGGTGACAAGCACAATCTCTGCTACGCCACCTGACCGCCCCTTCAATTAGTTACACTTTAGATTTCTTGATTCAGAACTATTTTATCTTGGATGAACAAAACTTTCAATGCGAACGGTTGATTTGAATTTCAAGGACTTTTTAAGCACCTTGTTAAAAAGATTGGCTGTTTTCAAGGAATTCAAGGCCTTGACTTTTCTTTTGACAAATATCAAGCACTTTAAGCACTTCAAGGACCTTGTGCGAACCCTGCCTACCTTGTGCAGGGCGGGGCCCATGACGGGCACCAGGAAGCCATTGTGGAGGTAATCCAGCAGCTGAGAGCGGACCAGGGGGTGGGACACCTGCACCACGGCGTTGCAGAACTCCAGCGAGTTCATGAACAGCACCAGAGACGACACGCCCATCCAGTCCTCCCGCCGCAGGGCGTGCCAGTCGTCACCCCGCACCTCCATCTTCCTCGGCAGGGAGGAGTAGAGGGCGCTGAGGCCTGTGGCCAACACCTGGGAGAGAGGAGGAGAGGGAGAGAGGAGGAGGAGGTTAGCGGGCACTGAGGAGGAGAGAGCAGGGAGGAGTAGAGGGGGCAGAGGCCTGTGGCCAACACCTGAGGGAGAGGAGGAGAGGGAGAGAGGAGGAGGAGGTTAGCGGGCACTGAGGAGGAGAGAGCAGGGAGGAGTAGAGGGGGCAGAGGCCTGTGGCCAACACCTGGGAGAGAGGAGGAGAGGGAGAGAGGAGGAGGAGGTTAGCGGGCACTGAGGAGGAGAGAGCAGGGAGGAGTAGAGGGGGCAGAGGCCTGTGGCCAACACCTGAGGGAGAGGAGGAGAGGGAGAGAGGAGGAGGAGGTTAGCGGGCACTGAGGAGGAGAGAGCAGGGAGGAGTAGAGGGGGCAGAGGCCTGTGGCCAACACCTGGGAGAGAGGAGGAGAGGGAGAGAGGAGGAGGAGGTTAGCGGGCACTGAGGAGGAGAGAGCAGGGAGGAGTAGAGGGGGCAGAGGCCTGTGGCCAACACCTGAGGGAGAGGAGGAGAGGGAGAGAGGAGGAGGAGGTTAGCGGGCACTGAGGAGGAGAGAGCAGGGAGGAGTAGAGGGGGCAGAGGCCTGTGGCCAACACCTGGGAGAGAGGAGGAGAGGGAGAGAGGAGGAGGAGGTTAGCGGGCACTGAGGAGGAGAGAGCAGGGAGGAGTAGAGGGGGCAGAGGCCTGTGGCCAACACCTGAGGGAGAGGAGGAGAGGGAGAGAGGAGGAGGAGGTTAGCGGGCACTGAGGAGGAGAGAGCAGGGAGGAGTAGAGGGGGCAGAGGCCTGTGGCCAACACCTGAGGGAGAGGAGGAGAGGGAGAGAGGAGGAGGAGGTTAGCGGGCACTGAGGAGGAGAGAGCAGGGAGGAGTAGAGGGGGCAGAGGCCTGTGGCCAACACCTGGGAGAGAGGAGGAGAGGGAGAGAGGAGGAGGAGGTTAGCGGGCACTGAGGAGGAGAGAGCAGGGAGGAGTAGAGGGGGCAGAGGCCTGTGGCCAACACCTGGGAGAGAGGAGGAGAGGGAGAGAGGAGGAGGAGGTTAGCGGGCACTGAGGAGGAGAGAGCAGGGAGGAGTAGAGGGGGCAGAGGCCTGTGGCCAACACCTGAGGGAGAGGAGGAGAGGGAGAGAGGAGGAGGAGGTTAGCGGGCACTGAGGAGGAGAGAGCAGGGAGGAGTAGAGGGGGCAGAGGCCTGTGGCCAACACCTGGGAGAGAGGAGGAGAGGGAGAGAGGAGGAGGAGGTTAGCGGGCACTGAGGAGGAGAGAGCAGGGAGGAGTAGAGGGGGCAGAGGCCTGTGGCCAACACCTGGGAGAGAGGAGGAGAGGGAGAGAGGAGGAGGAGGTTAGCGGGCACTGAGGAGGAGAGAGCAGGGAGGAGTAGAGGGGGCAGAGGCCTGTGGCCAACACCTGGGAGAGAGGAGGAGAGGGAGAGAGGAGGAGGAGGTTAGCGGGCACTGAGGAGGAGAGAGCAGGGAGGAGTAGAGGGGGCAGAGGCCTGTGGCCAACACCTGGGAGAGAGGAGGAGAGGGAGAGAGGAGGAGGAGGTTAGCGGGCACTGAGGAGGAGAGAGCAGGGAGGAGTAGAGGGGGCAGAGGCCTGTGGCCAACACCTGGGAGAGAGGAGGAGCTACCAGCTTGGCTGGTCGTTCATACTAACACAATTGGCAGTGTTAGGGGTGAGAAAGCTGGTGGGTGTCGATTGGACGTTGTGGACAGCGACTCCTACAGGTCGGTTGGTGCGCCTGTACAGCAGAATCAGGAAGTAACGGGGGCAGCGTGAGCCTCCCACGCGTTACTCCTCGCCACTGAGAGATTGCGCTGTATAGGTGAAAAGATGAGACAGCTGCCTCCTCGTGTACCGGAGGGGACACGTGATGCAAGGCTTGGTCCTCACTACAGCCAACCAGTGGGAGGCATGGTCTAGCAACGTTCGAGACAGGGGAGGGGAGAATTGAAGGGAGAATTGGCGAGGCGAAATTGGGATGGGAGAAAAATTTGAAAATAAGGAGAAAAAGTGGATAAAAAAAAGGAATGGAATTATATACCATTATCTTAAAAAAAAAGGGGGGGGCAGGGACAAAATGTTGTCACGGGGGTCCGTGGTCTATTTTATGTCAATTTGGGGGTCCTGCACTAGCAGGCAGAGCAGTAACAGCACACACATCAGCTAGTGTGTGTGTGTCCGAGTGCACATGGGTCATCTCCTAGGATCATTTTGATAGGCATAAGCAATACATTAATAATTATACTACCTATTGGATGATTAACGAATAGAAAATACTCTTGTTTTTCAAGATTATTATAACCAAAGTATATTTATAAACTATCTTTAAAGCTTGTGGATGATGGAGGAAAGAGATGAATGGTCTCTCTGTATCTCTCTCTCTCTCTCTCTCTGTCCATACATCACGGTGAAGGCTCATCTCTCCTCCTCCTCACACTCGTTTATCATCACACCATCACATCAGCACCTGGTCGAGAACCCCCCTGCTTCACATTCACACAGTTCCATTCACACCTGGGAGCTGCCCAGTACAACCACAGTCTGCCACCTGGGAGCTGCCCAGTACAACCACAGTCTGCCACCTGGGAGCTGCCCAGTACAACCACAGTCTGCCACCTGGGAGCTGCCCAGTACAACCACAGTCTGCCACCTGGGAGCTGCCCAGTACAACCACAGTCTGCCACCTGGGAGCTGCCCAGTACAACCACAGTCTGCCACCTGGGAGCTGCCCAGTACAACCACAGTCTGACACCTGGGAGCTGCCCAGTACAACCACAGTCTGACACCGTTGGCCACTGAGCAACTCCACTGGAGCAGTTGGGGGTTAAGTGCCTTGCTCAAGGACACTTCAGTGGTTGGTCATCATCATCATTATCATCATCATCATCATCATCATCATCATCATCACTACCATCATCATCATCATCATCATCATCATCCAGGCACCCACCACCCAGTCATACGCCCCGCCTCCCCCCCCCCCCCCCCCCAGCCAGCCACTCACGGGACAGAAGTAGGAGTTCTCTGCGATGTAGCGAGCCACCGCCTCGTGGCTGGCAGACGTGGCCATGACCAGGAGCAGGGCGTCGCGGGCCTGCTGGCCGAGGGCCCCGTCCCGGTGGAGGAAGGGCACCAGCAGGGAGAAGATCAGCAGGTTGGTGGGTCCCTGCTGGGCCGGAGCCGCCCGGAACAACAGCTCCAGCACCGCCGGCTGCCGGGCCATGGACACGCAGATCTGGTGAGGAAACACAAGGAACGGATCGGTATCATTAAGACTGAGACGATATTCCATTTGGAATTGATAAATCGGGACAAAATTATCAATAAATTATTATCGATATTTTTATTAGTATTTTCTTTTAATATATATATATATTTTTTTTTTAATAGACTTTTTCTCCTCTTTTTCTATTTTTCTCCCATCCCAATTCCACTGTGCCAATTCTTCCCTCCCCTGTCTTGAACATTGCTCGCATATTCCCCCCACTGGCCAGTTGTAGGGAGGATAGAAGCCTTGCATCACGTGTCCCCTCCGATACACGAGGAGGCAGCCTGTCACATCTTTTCACCTGCCAGCGTGGACTCTCATTGGCGAGGTGTAACGTGTGGGAGGCTCACACTACCCCCGCCATTTCCTGTCTCTGCTGTGCAGGCGTCCCCAACCGACCTGTAGGAGTCGCTGTCCACAACGTCCAGATTACCACCCATCGACTTCCACCCGCTAACTCTGCCAATTGAGTTAGTATGACGGCCGGCCCAAGCCGGAGGCAACACTGACAGCCGGAGTCGAACCCGGTGTCTCTTGCGTTGGTGACGAGTGCAAGGTCCGCTGCGCCACCCAGCCGGTCTATATATATATTTTTTAATAATATTATTTAAACAACAAATGTATGTTTATTTTGCAGCAATTCTTTGTCGTTGCCGCCATCTTTAGTGTTACAGATTTCCCCATTCAAAACTACCACAGTGATCATTTTATAGTCGTGGTCTCTGGATGTGATTAGGAATCATTACCAGGAGTATTTAAAGCCTCAAAGACTCTAGCCACCCAAACAACTACCTCTTTGCACTGCTGCCGTCAGGCAAGAGGTACAGGAGTCTCATTGACAGTACAGAGAAACTCAAAAGGAGCTTCTATCCACAGGCAAGCACTACCGGAGTCTCATGGCCGGCACAGAGAGACTCAAAAAGAGCTTCTATCCACAGGCAAGCACTACCGGAGTCTCATGGCCGGCACAGAGAGACTCAAAAAGAGCTTCTATCCCCAGGCAAGCGCTACCGGATTCTCATGGCCAGTACAGAGAGACTCAAAAGGAGCTTCTAACCCCAGGCCATCAGGATGCTCAATGACTCTATGCAACACTAACTCATCCATTCTACATTCATTGCACACACTCACTTTAAACATTCACCTTTAACATTCACTTTAGACACTTTAACCTCTTTAGCCCGTGCGGTCCGCCGACATCACGTCATAAATTAATCTCTCTAGACTGTATGACATAATGTTGCGTTCTTTTTTTAGTTTTTTTTATGGATCCAAGAGTAAAGACCCTAACCATGTCACAACAGCAGTCAGTGTATATTTTCAGCAATACGTTTGTTTACCAATAGGTTAAAGTGTTATTAGTGAGATTTTAGTTTATGGAATGTCTTTATAATTTAGCGAATATCCACCATTTTGAATTAGCGTCGCTAAAAGGTTTGTAGTCATATGAGAGGTCATCCAGAGCTCTCATGAGCGTTGACATTTCGAAAAACTACCTTTCCCAGCCGATTCCAGCAAGCAAATGACTTCCCGATTATTCTTTTTAATTTCTCTTATTTCTCTGGATTATCTACCACAAAACTGAACGTTATTGGCATAGATTGGAGCGCAGTTAGTGTGTCTACCTTCTGTGAACATTTAGCAACAATCCCTGTTGCAATCCGATCCAAAATGGCGGAGCCATATCCATTATAAGAATGGAACTGTACGTACAGTAGATATTTCATTCTCGGTTCTTCCGGCATTGGAAAGAGTAGATTTGGCCCGATCCATAGATGTGCAAGTTGGCTATAATAAGGTAATTTTATTCCTGATAAAATATTCTAGGCCTGATATTCTATATTCTATAATAATTAGTTCTGTCAGGCGATTAAAAAAATGTATTTAATTAATTACAGGATTTGTAATTAATTAATCTAATTAATTGCATTTTAATCGCATAACCATTTTATGCCTGATATTCTATAATCATATTTCAAATTGCATGTGTCCGGATGGCAGAATTCAGTACTGTATCTACAAAACCTTCTGTTTAATCATCTTCCATCTATTAATTTGCTTAGATTTGTCAGGTCTGGTCAATTTGAGCATGGTGTCATTCACAGTCAAAGATTAAAAAAAAAATTATTGATATTCTCATTTGGTTCATTACATTTTACTCAAAATAAAATGTTCATTCAATCAATCACCGCGCAGATTGATTGATTGAATGAAAATGTTATTAACAGATTGCAGAATGGGTACAATACAGTACGGCTCAATAAACACAATTGTTAAGGGGATGCAGACCAGAGAAAGACTTTCGTCTTGTTTACATCAGGGTCCCCCATTTTCAATTCATAATGAATTGTAAGTAAGGGTGCAACTTGCACCGTGCAATCCATTCTTTGTGGATCTAGCCCACAGTATTTCTGACACTGGGAATACATTCCCTGAGATTCATACTGTAGATGTCCCTAGAATCAGATACCAAGAACATGCAAATGGACCATATTAAAAAAAAGCTGTAAATGTGTATTCTACATTCTTATGGAATGAATGAGATACAAAAAAAAGATTATATATAAAAAAATAAAAAACAATAAAAAAATTGTAATTATTTTTGAGTAAATTTTCATAACGCGATAATTTGCTGTGTAATTAATTAATCTAAGTAACGTGATAAACTGACAGCCCTAATAATAATATTTCAAATTGCATGTTTCCGGATGGCAGAATTCAGTACTGTATCTACAAAACCATTTTTTGTACATGTGATCTCAAGAAGGTGCTGAACGAGCTCAGTGGCAGTTTTCATGTCTGGTCATTATTAGCATGGTGTTATTGACTGTCAAAGATGCAAAGAAAAATCATAATTTATATTCTCCCTTGTTTCATCACAATTTACTCAAGCCTAGTAACACACAATATTTCTGACACTGGGAATACATTCCCTGAGATCCATAGATGTCCCTAGATACCAAGAACAAATGGACCTTGTAGAAGTGGAGCAATCTTCGATTTACTTCGGTATGTATTTTTAGGCGGATTTTTGGAAAATAGGGCTAAGGCTTAACACTTTGAGTGCCAGCAGGGGGCGCACGATTTAGCGCTTGAGTGCCAACGCTCTATTCAATGAGAGGGCAAGCACATTTGCGAACGCATAAACGATATCTTAAATTATGGCTAATTATGTGTCTAATAAGCCTGTCGCTTATCAATGATTTGCTTGCAGTCAACATTGTCGAAGCGGATTGTTCATCGGTACATCTCCGTTTTATACCATTTTGAAAAACGCTCGTTTTTGGGAATTTCCAGAAAAAAAGTGATTCTGCAGGAAACGCCCTTTACTGAAATACACAAAAAACATTGTCATTTTTCGGCCTATTTATGAATCGTTTTCAAATAAACACTAGATTATCGATAGTATATGTGTACTTATGCACGCTAGAGAAGCGGGCTGAAAAATCGATTATCTTATTTCCTGATCAACACACACACAGACACGTTGATATCAGGGTTTCCGTTAGCCGGTAATTACCGGTATTTGACCGGCAAAATCTGTTGAAGTCCGACATATTTAATCTCTCCGGTCATAATGTCCGGTGAAAATAATTCCCTCTAAGCACAATTTGATTATTTGAATTGTATTAAAATAGGCTAAAATTAAATAGCCTATGCGATGAACGAAACAATCATTACATTTGTTTCATTGTTGCTTCACCAAGCAGGTCTAATAATGACAACGCTGTGTCAGCGAGAGCTTGCTGCTAGATTTGCGAAAAGCATGCAGCTGCAGACCCACAGAACCCACCAGCTTTGCCGGCACAGTGCAGTACTCCAATTCAGCCATTGGCAATTCAGCTGTTGGGTGGGGGGGCGCTGCTGAGCGGTCCCCAGACCGGACCTGAAAACACCGCTGCTCTGCGGGTCTGCAGCTGCATGCTTCTCGCAAATCTAGCAGCAGCAAGCTCGCGCTGACAACAGCGTTGTCATTATTAGACCTGCTTGGTGAAGCAACGATGAAACAAATGTAATGATTGTTTCGTTCATCGCATAGGCTATTTAATTTTAGCCTATTTTAATACAATTCAAATAATCAAATTGTGCTTAGAGGGAATTATTTTCACCGGACATTATGACCAGCACCAAGTCGTTGGGAGGTGGAGATATACATCACGCAAACCCACGATAATGTTGCCGTCTCTCTCTGCCAAATTTCTCAGTTCTTCGCTTGATATAATTAATACAAATGTCCAATGTAACGGAATTCGTTAGCTCATAAAAATGTGATTATAACAGACTGCTGTTTATTAATGTCGGGCAGACTGCCCACCGACACCTCAAGTCGGCAGCAGCACGAAGTCTCGAGGGACTTATTTTATTTGGAATATATTAATGACTGTATATACGCAAAAGTAGCCTAGTTTTAAGTTAAAATATTATAAATGCCTTGAGGATGTCATTCTTTATATAGGCCTATCAATTGTTTTTAAGCTCAATAAACTCTGACCGGAATTGATCCCATTTGTCCGGTAGATTTCAATCTACCGGACACTCAGACCTGCAAAATAAAATTCTAACGGAAACCCTGGTTGATATATCTGTGAAAAAAGCTCTGATTATTCTAAGACTGGTAAAATAGATTCCTTACCTCAGATCAGATGTTCTCCAAAAAGATTATTCCAATTCCTGATCGCCATTCCAAATATCGATCGCATTTATTGATCCAACGCTGGGTGCTCAAACACATATTCCACGCTGTTCTGAGGGACCACAAAGACTGCAATCGGCTCGGATTACATGCCTGACGAGTAAAATGTGGATTCCGGATTTTCTTTTCCCCATGCGTTTTCATTCAGTCCAATCCAAAGGGTGCATTACCATCCGGGAGACAATAGGGGGCGGTATTTTCCCTGTTCAAGCTCATAGACCAATGATAACGTGAGGCTAGAATGATGAAAAATGAATGGATTTCGCTAATAAAAGCAATAACGATTAAATAACGAGATTTCTCGTCGTTGGCACTCAACGCATGGCATGAACTAACGAGATTTCTCGTGGCTGGCACTCAAAGTGTTAACAGGTTAATAAACACGTAAAAAATAAAATCACGTCCAACGGCCCTCATACGGGCCCCGTCCTGCGCGTGCACGGCGCCACTTTGCTGTCGTCTGCCGGCTCGGGCAGAATTTTTTGCAAATCATTCAATACACCGTTTCGAAAGTTTAATTTGCCACCTTTCGATCGATCGCCACCACACTCAACCAATTGCGTGCTTCGGTTCTCGGGTTACAAGACGATATATCCGCCGAGCGTCATTTGACAGACCACCTCCGGTTCTGAACGGTCCTGAACTGACCAGTCACCGCTGATGGCAAAGATTATTGATCACCGTTGTAGCCAAGGAGCATTTGCTCCGAACCAGACCCCAGACGGGCGGGTGAGAGTGGGGAAGGTGGGGAAGGTTGACGAAGAAGACCTTTGTCCCGACTCAAGCGTCAGAATGTTATGAAGTGGACGGCCATTTTGGATAATCACGCTGTATTTTTACCGGGCACACACATTACAAATTTTCCGTGGGATTTTTATAAACTTTGGATGACTGTATGACTATAAGACTTCAGGCTATGGAACCGTTGTGTTTTCCCAGCTCCTACCTCTCATCTGGAACCCAAAAACAGGAATCTGGCGACAAGTCAACACAAAGGTAAGGAGAACATATTGTGTGGCTGTACCTGGTTGAGCAGCAGCACCAGGCTGTTCTCCAGGGCCGGGGGGCAGCCCAGCTGGGGGTCGGAGCAGGAGCCCAGGAGGGCGAGGAGAGGCTGGAGGACCGCGGTGTGCTGCAGGAGGGGCTGCTGCGACTGGCCGATCAGCATCTCAAACAGCTTGAGCAGCGCCCCCTGGCTGTCGGTGTCTAGCCCGCGGCGGACGTGCCACTGGACCAGGCGCTCCAGGATGCTCTCGGCCACCACGAGCTCCAGGATGGGGCCGACGGGCGGCAGGGTCGTGCCCTCCGACGAGCCTTCGCCTGGACGCTCCTCGGCCAGCAGGCAGAGCATCTGGTCGGTGTGGTTCCGCACGGCGATGAGGTCGTCGGTGGAGGACGAGGGCTCTCGTTGCTCCAAGACCCAGGATAGCTGGAGGGGGGAGAGAGAGAAAGAGAGAGAGAGAGAGAAAGAGAGAGCAGTACATTTAGATTAGAGCCCAACCTATATATCGCTCGATATCAACCAATATATCAGTATATATTAGGGATGTCCGATATTATCGGCCGATCGATATTATCGGCCGATATCGGCAGTAAAATGTGATATCGGAAAATATCGGTATCGGTAAAAAAAAAAAAAAAAAAAAAACAATAACACATTTTTATTTTTTTTACATTTATTTAACCTTTATTTACCCAGGCAAGCAAGTAATTCTTATTTTATTTATTGTCAAAAGTATGCATGTTGGTTTAATTCAACAACAAGAGATATGTAATGTTAATTTTTACTTTTTTAATTATCATATTTTGCACAGATAATGCTTACATTTAGAAAGCCTTTTGAATGCATCCAGTGAAATTATTAGTTACCTGAAATTATTCAGTTTTTTTGGGGGGAAACCCTGCATATATCGGTATCGGTTGATATCGGTATCGGTATCGGTATCGAAATTAAGAGTTGGACAATATCGGAATATCGGTATCGGTAAAAAAGCCAATATCGAGCATCCCTAGTATATATATATATACTGATATATATATATATATATATATATACATATAATATATCAGAAAGGTCTTTATTGCCAAGTAGTTTTCACACTTTGGGGGTTAGTGGAAGAGCCATTGAACTAAGTTCAGATCAAACTATGTGTTGCAGATCAAATATGAATTAATATCCTGCAAAAATAACGATTCTACTTCTTACATAAAATGTTGTCAGACACATTTAGGTTAAATTCTACAGTAGGTTGAAAAAGAGAAAGTTGATGAGCGAACATGTCGCCATGTTTTTTTTGAAAACGGAAGCAGAGAAAGTAGCAACGTGTTTCAGACTTCCGGTTTGAGATATCATCACTATTTCCTCAGCAACGAGCAACTCATCAGTAAACACATTTATATTTATTTTGTATCTACTTTTTCTCCCATTTTCTATTTTCCTCCCATCCCAATTTCCTATTGTCCAATTCTACCCTCCCCTGTCTCGAACACTGTTAGGCCATGCCTCCCACAGGCCGGCTGCAATGTGGACGAAGCCTTGCATCACGTGTCCCCTCCGGTACACGAGGAGGCAGCCGTCCGATCTTTTCACCTGCACAGCACGATCTCTCAGCGGCGAGGGTCTGCGTGGGAGGCGTGTATACCAAACCAAGCCGCATTTCTCGGAGATGCTCTCTGATTGGCACTGACTGACGCTCTCTGATTGGCCACTGACGCGTTTGCCCAATCCGTGACGAGCTGTGTCTTTGCCCATTTCCACGCCAAACAGCCTGCAAACTACCTGGCGTTCTATCACCATGCTCTAAGACAAACTCTAACCAACTTTGAAAGAGTGCCTAAGCTTAACCGTCGAAAGAACTTGCCGTCACGCTCTAAGACAAACTCTAACTTTAACCAACTTCGAAGAGTGCCTAAGCTTAACCAGTGTAGAAACAGGCGTCGGCCAATCAGAGAGCGTCTCCAAGAAATGCGGCTTGGTTTGGTATTCACGCGCGTGGGAGGGTCACGCCGCCCCTGTTGCTTCCTGATTCTGCTGCGCAGGCGCACCAACCGACCTGTAGGAGTCGCTGTCCACAACGTCCGATCCCTACCCACCAGCTTCCCACCCCTAACACTGCCAATTGTGTTAGTATGAATGACCAGCCAAGCTGGTAGCAATGCCAAGAGCTGGGCTCGAACCCAGCATCTCCTGCACTAGTGGCGAGCGCCTTGCGCC
Organism: Notolepis coatsorum; assembly: GCF_963971535.1. NCBI lineage: Eukaryota > Metazoa > Chordata > Actinopteri > Aulopiformes > Paralepididae > Notolepis > Notolepis coatsorum. Next base: position 203,026,561 of record NC_140169.1, on the reverse strand, counting down.
ACTTAGCCGCCCTCAGTAAACACATTTTATAATTGAAATCAGCATGAATTGTACACGTTAGCTAGCTAGTGTTTCAGCCACACAGTGGCGTTTTCAGAAATCGTAACATGGTATGCAGACTTCTGGTTTGAGAAATCGTAACATGGTATGCAGACTTCTGGTTTGAGAAATCGTAACATGGTATGCAGACTTCTGGTTTGAGAAATCGTAACATGATATGCAGACTTCTGGTTTGAGAAATCGTAACATGGTATGCAGACTTCTGGTTTGAGAAATCGTAACATGGTATGCAGACTTCTGGTTTGAGAAATCGTAACATGGTATGCAGACTTCTGGTTTGAGAAATCGTAACATGATATGCAGACTTCTGGTTTGAGAAATCGTAACATGATATGCAGACTTCTGGTTTGAGAAATCGTAACATGATATGCAGACTTATGCAGACATGATATGCAGACCATAGCGGCACGGTGGTGTAGTGGTTAACACTGTCGCCTGACAGCAAGAAGGTCCAGGGTTCGATTCCCGCTTGGGGACCAGGTTTCCATGATGCCAGGTACTCAGGTGGGGTATCTCCCAGGCCTTTCTGTGTGGAGTTTGCATGTTCTCCACGTGCTCGCAAGGGTTCCCCCCCCCCCGATAAGATAAACCCAATGGAAAAACATGCACAACAGATCGCTAACGCTGTGGCGTCCTTGACGAAGACGGACAGGAGCACTTGGATTGGTCCCCGGGGCGCGGCTCACGTTGACGCCCTATCTGCTCCCGGCTGCCCATGGGGGGAAGGACAACGGGATGGGAAAAGTGCAGAGACATTTCATCTGCGACTCAGTGCATGTGTGTGTGTGTTCCTGTGGGTCGCCCATCTCGCATGTGTGTGTTAAAACTGCATGACAAATAAAGACTTCTAGTCTAACTTCTTGAGACTTCTGGTTTAAGAAATTGTAACGTGATATGCAGACTTCTGGTTTGAGAAATCATAACGTGATATGCAGACTTTGGTGAATGGTTCGGGTGTATTCGGGCTGTTTGTGTTTTCCTTCGGTCATCATGACATGCTCTATCAGGGAATGTGTCTTGGATGGGGATGTGGTGGGGATTGATGTGTGGGGTGTGTGAAGTGGTCATTTGACGTGCGGCGCGTAGAAAGACGCTCGCCTGACATATCGTCATGTAACTCGAGAACCGAGGCACGGAATTGGTAGAGTGAGGTGGCGTTCGAACGGCGGCAAATAGATGTTTCGAACGGCATATTATATGTTCGGCGAAAAATGCAGCATCGAGCCGGTAGACGCTCGCAAAGTGCTGTGACGTGCGTGCAAGTGCAAAACGGGATGTATACGTGCCGCCACCTGTTAACAGGTTAAAACAAGATAGTTGTGAAAACGCTGAGGACAAGGCTGCAGCTACAGAAACTTTCTGGACAACTCCAGCGAGAGGATTTTGACTTGTTTTTGAAAGTGCAACATTTCAGATCAGTGCAGAGGATGGTTTACTTTATACTGATTAGAAGTGAGTGAAATGAAACCCAATGTTATACGATGCAATGAAAGGCACCCCATCAACCTCGGGAGGAAACAGCTCAGTACTGGGTCATTTAGCAGTCTCAGAGGCACCTTGTCCACATGTATACGGATATTGTTGTATTTTCTCTGCAATCATGACCATGGAGAGATCCCTGCAGCCTGCCAACAGGTCAATCAGGACCATGGAGAGATCCCTGCAGCCTGCCAACAGGTCAATCAGGACCATGGAGAGATGCCTGCAGCCTGCCACCAGGTCAATCAGGACCATGGAGAGATCCTTGCAGCCTGCGATCAGGTCAATCAGGACCATGGAGAGATGCCTGCAGCCTGCCACCAGGTCAATCAGGACCATGGAGAGATCCCTGCAGCCTGCCATCGGGTCAATCAGGACCATGGAGAGATCCCTGCAGCCTGCCATCAGGTCAATCAGGACCATGGAGAGATCCCTGCAGCCTGCCATCAGGTCAGTTCATATGTGTTTTTGCATTGAAAATGGAGGGGTGAGAAATGCCCTCCCAGACTGTAGAAAAGTCATCACTCCAAGCTCTGCTTCAGGGATAAAGAGGCATGTGGGTCTAAGTGGTTACAGTGACGGTATGAACGGCTTCACTCATTTCTGCGGTAAGGAAAGAAATCAATGCCACGGCAGCTCTAGAGGACAGAAATATGTGAAGAATGCAACAAGAACCAGCCATCTCCCTACGGTCACCCACTGTGTGGGTGCGTGAGTAAGTAAGTGAGTGAGTGAGTGAGTGCGTGAGTGAGTGAGTGAGTGAGTGAGTGAGTGAGTGAGTGAGTGAGTGAGTGAGTGAGTGAGTGAGTGAGTAAGTGAGTGAGTGAGTGAGTGAGTGAGTGAGTGAGTGAGTGAGGGAGTGAGTGAGAGTGTGTGAGAGAGTAAGTGAGTGAGACTGACTGACTGACTGACAGAGAGCTGAATGTGTGACTTCTGCAGTCTGCACGCGCCGTGGGAAAAGACGACAAGAGATCAACAACAGATCCTAAAAAAGAGAAAATGGCTCAAAGCGTTGCCGTCACACTTGTTAGCCTGAAATATTGAGGTTGAGTTGTTTTGAAACTGTACACAGTGTTTCATAGTGCTTTACTAATCCGTGACCCAGTACGACAACAAGCTGTGAGGAATTTGCTGGTCTGTGGGCAGCTTGTGTAGATCTTGAGATCTGATTGTTTGTTATCTAACAGCTTGTGTAGATCTTGAGATCTGATTGTTTGTTATCTAACAGCTTGTGTAGATCTTGAGATCTGATTGTTTGTTATCTAACAGCTTGTGTAGATCTTGAGATCTGATTGTTTGTTATCTAGCAGCTTGTGTAGATCTTGAGATCTGATTGTTTGTTATCTAGCAGCTTGTGTAGATCTTGAGATCTGATTGTTTGTTATCTAGCAGCTTGTGTAGATCTTGAGATCTGATTGTTTGATATCTAACAGCTTGTGTAGATGGAGATCTGATTGTTTGTTATCTAACAGCTTGTGTAGATGGAGATCTGATTGTTTGTTATCTAGCAGCTTGTGTAGATCTTGAGATCTGATTGTTTGATATCTAACAGCTTGTGTAGATGGAGATCTGATTGTTTGTTATCTAACAGCTTGTGTAGATGGAGATCTGATTGTTTGTTATCTAGCAGCTTGTGTAGATCTTGAGATCTGATTGTTTGTTATCTAGCAGCTTGTGTAGATGGAGATCTGCTTGTTTGATATCTAACAGCTAGCCCCTGTCGTGACTGTGATGCACGCCAACAAGGTTTGGCCGAGTGAATCCACAGTCCCTTGCTCCTCAATAGGAAACCAACCTAGATTTACCCTGAAGAACTGGTCCTACCCGAACCGTTCGTTATACAAGTATCACAGAGACATTTCAAAGGTACTCACAGTTGCACGAGTGTCTTGGACAGAGAAACGTAATGGTTTGAAAGCTCGGCGTTGCTAATAAACATTTAAAATAATTCTTATAAACTGGTCAACACTGGTCAACACAGCTTTATTTCCGGCATTGGGTGCCTGATGCACATGCGCTGTGATCACAGCGCAGGCGCATCAGGCAGCTAGAGCCGTTTTGAGCCGTGTTGACCAGTTTATAAAAAATATTTTAAATGTTTATTAGCAACGCCAAGCTTTCAAACCATTACGTTTCTCTGTCCAAGACACTCGTGCAACTGTGAGTACCTTTGAAATGTCTCTGTGATACTTGTATAACGAACAGTTCGGGTAGGACCAGTTCTTCAGGGTAAATCTAGGTTGGTTTCCTATTGAAGAGCAAGGGACTGTGGATTCACTCGGCCAAACCTTGTTGGCGTGCATCACAGTCACGAAAGGGGCTATCTAGCAGCTTGTGTAGATGGGGATCTGCTTGTTTGTTGTCTAGCAGCTAGTAGCAGCTTGCAGTGTCTTCTGTGGTAAACGGTGTTGGCAGGACGCCAGAGCACACTGGAAAACACTGCTGTCCTCTGTGGAGCCACTCAGCTAATGCTGCATAATGCACGTGCACACACACTTAAAGAGAGAGAGAGAGAGAGAGAGAGAGAGAGAGAGAGAGAGAGAGAGAGAGAGAGAGAGAGAGAGAGAGAGAGAGAGAGAGAGAGAGAGAGAGGAGAGAGAGAGAGAGAGAGAGAGAGAGAGAGAGAGAGAGAGAGAGAGAGAGAGAGAGGGAGAGAGAGAGAGAGAGAGAGAGAGAGAGAGAGAGAGAGAGAGAGAGAGAGAGAGAGAGAGAGAGAGAGAAGAAGAGAGAGAGAAAGAGAGAGAGAAGAGAGAGAGAGAGAGACAGAGACAGAGACAGAGACAGAGACAGAGAGAGAGAGAGAGAGAGAGAGAGAGAGAGAGAGAAGAGAGAGAGAGAGAGAGAGAGTATTGATTGCCCAGCAGGCAGGGAAGCTGCAGCTAGATGACAGAGGGCTGTATGACAGTTATTATGGATATGAGATGACATCTGGCAAATGTATCCGAGCGGGCAAACGGTACCGAATGCTGAAAAATCTCCCAAATCTCATGAATTCAGGATAACTATACTGCTAGTGGCTATCAGTTGCGGAATAATTCTGTGTTTCGCATGTAGGATGATGCAGAAACGCACAACTAGCAGGTGGCTGCGTACTGTATATCAATATGTATAAACGCTGTAGGCTAGAGTGAGTGAGAGTACCTACTGTATAAAAGAGGTCTACTTCACTACTTGGGAGGGTCTCCCATCTCTACGGTCAAATCATCCTCTTTTACCTCACCCTTTCATCCCTCCCTCTCCTCCTCCCCTCCCTCTCTTTAACATCTGAAGGTTCCTTTTCTATGGTAGTGCCTACATCTCTCCCTCTCTTTAACATCTGAAGGTTCCTCTTCTATGGTAGTGCCTACATCCCTCCCTCTCCTCCTCTCTAACATCTGAAGGTTCCTCTTCTATGGTAGTGCCTACATCTCTCCCTCTCCTCCTCTCTTTAACATCTGAAGGTTCCTCTTCTCCCTCTCTCCTCTAAAATCTGAAGGTTCCTCTTCTATGGTAGTGCCTACATCCCATTGCCGGGAATGATGTTGTACATGTGTTTATAATTCCTAGGTGTTGGGAGTGGTTGAGGTTAGGTGGTAAGGTAAGGTATACGTTTATGAATCTACCCTCAGATTCATCACTAATGATAGATCCTTTATGGGAAGGTTGGTTGTTCCTCGCTGATGGAGAGGCACAACAAACACTGGTATTTATTGGTAAGCTACCTCTTTATACTACATCATTGGAATGGAACTTTGGAACCTATGGAACCCGTTCTAGTGACTGGCTGGTCCTTATGGTCCCTCTAGTTTGCTCTGAACAGGGTAAATCTGTATTTAGCTATGATGCCCCTCTAGCTCATGGAATGAACTCAATCAGTCCTTAAAGCTTGAGATTCTCCCCTCTGTTGCAGAGTTTAAAACCTTGATCTCCAACCTTTGTCAATCAAGTTGTACATGTTTTAATTGATTGTTATCCTTACTTGTCTAATTGTTATGATTGTATATGCCTATTTGTGTTTGCTTACCTCTGTATGTACACTCGACGTGACTGTAAATGAGGGAAACCTCAGTTGCCTTTCGAGTTTAAATAAAGGTTTGAAATTAAATTAAATAACCAACTTTTATAGTGAGTTGCGGCTATGGGTTCCAGACACCACCCTCTTCCATCTCACCTGTCTCCAGTGGTTCTAAACACCACGTCTTCCATCTCATCTGTCTCCAGACACCACCCTCTTCCATCTCACCTGTCTCCAGACACCACCCTGCGCAACAGATCAACAACAAAAAAGTACTTTGCGCATTTTCTACTTTCCCTCCTGTGGATTATGGATTTGTACCTGAATTCACAACTCAAGCAGCAACACCAGGCAGAAGTGGAGGGTAGCGAAAACGCAAATCAGCAGTCCCATTGCGACTTCTACTTGTTAACGGGCATGGAGAGGAAACATCCAGCCTTCGGAGCCACGACCATCCACACAGTACTTACTGCAAATCCGGAACGAAAGAAATTACCCCCGGCAGGCAAGTGTAATAAGAGATCAATGTTTTTATTATATCTGCTCATGTCGGGTGACATACATCAGAACCCTGGTCCCGTAATGACACGGAACCAGAGACTACAGTCAAATCTGCTGACCCAAGAAGCAGCAGCCAGCACAACAGATCAACGGCTACCCACACAGACGGCGGCTAACGACATGATCAACGGCAACATTCCTCCTCTGCCACCTCTGCAAAAGAACCCACGAGAGGCCACAGCGAGAGGGAAGGAACCGGGGTTCACAACCGAGGCGCCCAGCACGTCGCGGGGACAAAACAGCGAGGCATCGCTCCTCACACCGGCGCCGGCCGCAACTGACGCTTCAGCCAGCAGCTGCACCAGCCGACCAGCAAGCGGCGACACACCCTCACCGAAGCCCCAGCAGACTTGGCGAGAGGCTAAAGGGAGAGCGGCGCGGGACATCAAGGTCACCAAGGACCCGACGGTTAGCTTGGCTGGCCCCGCCATGCCAGCTAGACTACCCGGGCCGAGGCCAGGACAAAAGGCACCCCCCCTCCCCCACAATGGAGTACAATCAGACATATCTGTAAACAACCAGCCCCCCCCCCCCACATCTCGGGCTTTCACACAAAGGAATACAGACTCCAGCAAAGGACAAAGCATCACCCCCTCCCCCCCTCCCCACCCACGGCACAAACAGCAACAACGCCCCCCCTCCCCCCACCACAGGACAGGACAAAAATGAACAGAGTTACCTCAAGTGTGACGACGTCAATCTGATTACCAGCAAAAATGGACTTCACATATTTCATCTTAATACAAATAGCCTGAGACCTAAACTGGCTGAAATCAAACATTTGTTTTTAAACGGTAAGGCTAACATATTGTGTTTCACAGAAACAAAATTAGACTCATCTGTACAGGATCCAGAGATTGAAATTGAAAACTACTCAATAGTCAGGAGGGATAGGAACCAGTATGGAGGTGGCGTCTGTGTGTATATACACAAGGATACCAAATACATCAACCGTACTGACCTTAACCATGATGAAATTGAAACTGTTTGGATTGAAATCTTATTAGACAGGGCGAAACCAGTACTAGTAGGCACAATCTATAGACCACCAGAACAGAGTGGCTTTTATGACACACTTGATGGGTGTTTAGCTGGGGTGGAGGGGGTAGAAAAAATTCTTATTGGGGACTGGAACACGGATATGCTGCGTAAATCAGCACCCGTCTTCAAGGCCTTCAGTAGATTTTCTGATCTGCACGGTTTCAGCCAGCTAATCACCCAACCCACAAGGGTATGCGATTCGACACAAACCACCATTGACCTCATTTTGACCTCTGACAAGTCAATGATCTCCAATAAAGGGGTGATAGCATGCGGGTTAAGTGATCATTATATGATTTTCTGTACCCGCAAAAAGCTAAAACAGAAGGCCGGCTGTCACAAAACAGTCACATCTAGAGACCTCAAAACATACTCTAGAGAGGCCTTTAACCTAGAACTGGGGAGCTTGGACTGGTCAGATGAACTCAGTGGTACACAGGTTGAAGAAACATGGCTTGGATTCAAAACCAAATTCACAGCAATACTCAACAACATGGCACCGATAAGAACCACCAGGGTTAAAAATCGCGCTGAGGCATGGATGCACACTGAAATACTGGCCGCTATGAAAACCAGAGACAAAAAATGCTCTGAACTTCATAAAAGTCAGACAAAGCTTTCCAAAAGCTCAAACAGTAAACTCCAAGCCCACGTGGTTGAACTAAAAATCCAAAGAAACAGACTAAGAAATGACGTAAACACCATGATCAGAACCGCAAAAAGAAATTTCATCAACGACAAAACCGAGGAAAACAAAAACAAACCCCGCGAACTGTGGAAATTACTCAATAATCAACTAGGCTGCAGTAAAAAACTTAAAACCAGATTCTCAAACATAAACATAAAGACGGACAACACGCTCATCACAGACAAGCTGGATGTAGCCAATTACTTAAACATCTTCTTCACAAACATAGCCACAACACTGGTAAACAAACTACCCTCCCACTCAGGGCATTATGGGGTAGAACACATAGTAGCATACTACAAAAACCTAGGGGTCCACAAAGACGACTTCAAACTTGAAATGGTAACAACCGATGAGGTACTCAAAAAATTGAGCGCCCTCCAACCTAACAAGGCCACTGGCCATGACAACATCCCCTCCAAATTCCTCAGAGACGCAGCAGCCGCCATCACCCCAGTCATCACACACATAATAAACCTCTCCATAAAACAGGGGCATGTCCCCAAGGACTTCAAAATTGCGAGAGTGACCCCTTTACACAAAAAGGGCAGCAAATTAGACCCAGGCAACTACCGCCCTGTTTCTATTCTTACCTCCATCTCGAAAGTCATGGAGAAAATAGTCTACGAACAGGTCGAAAAGTACCTGGCGGAAAAAAATCTAATCTACGAATTCCAATCTGGCTTCAGAACGTCCCACTCCACTGACACATGCCTCCTCTATTTGAACGACCACATCAAACAAGAGGTGAACGCGGGCAAATACTGCGGCATGGTCATGCTGGACCTACAAAAGGCCTTCGACACTGTCAATCACTCCATTCTAATGGACAAGCTAAAAGCAATTGGTTTTGATAGCTTATCAGTGAGCTGGATGCAATTCTACCTGGAGGGGAGAGAACAGATGGTAGAGGTAAACGGTACTCTATCCCCCCCCCCTCACAGTGAGCTGTGGTGTTCCACATGGAAGCATACTAGGACTGCTACTCTTCCTAATTTATGCAAATGACATGTCGTCAGCCTGTGACTGCAACTTGTTCCTGTTTGCGGACGACTCAGCCCTGCTGGTCTCTGACAAGAACAAATTGCAGGTTGAAAAAACCCTCAGCACGGAACTAGGCAAAATCTGCATATGGCTCGCTGATAACAAACTATCATTACACATGGGCAAAACAGAGTCCATTCTCTTCGGTTCAAATAACAAACTCAGCAAGACCGACGGATTCTCAGTTACAGTGGGTGACAATATTGTCACAAGGAAAGACGAAATTACCTACCTGGGTTCCATCCTAGAGGCAAATCTTTCCTGTGACAAAATGGCATCCAATGTAATAAAAAAAGTCAACCAACGAACTAGATTCTTGTACCGGATCTCCTCTCTGGTAAACAAGAATACCCTGAAGACTCTGGCAGGAGCACTCATTCAAGGGTACTATGACTATGCGTGCACCTCATGGTACCAAAGCACCTCAAAGGCGCTTAAAACAAAATTACAAACATCACAAAACAAACTGGTCAGACTACTACTTGACCTGAACCCCAGAACCCACCTCACCCCTGCCCACTTTGCCAACCTAGGATGGCTTAGAGTAGACGACAGAGTACAGCAACTTGCAATGGGCCTGGTCTACAAGATACACTATACGACCGGGGTGCCCATGTACATGTCAAAATACTTCCCAAAGGTCAGTGAATACCACAACCACTACACCAGAGGAAGCTCAACAAATCATGTTAAACCCAGATTCGGCTCAAACAAGGGACTAAACACGTTTCGCAATTATGCCACAACAATGTGGAACGCCCTACCCAAAGCTGTAAAGGAATGTGAATCCCTGCCCACATTCAAAACCGCTCTTAAAGAGCACCTACGGGAGGCTGCAATTCGAAACTGGCCACCGTAAATGCCCAAAACCCCCACCACCTCCTAATGGACAGTCTCCTCCCCACCGCATGTATATATTCCCTCCCCGCCGTATGTATATTTCCCTCCCACCCACCCACCCCCTCCCTCCTAATGTACAGTCCCCTCCCCATCATATGTATGTACTCTGTCAGGATCTAGGGGTAACAGTACTGTATATTTGAATACCGCTTATGTCACAAATGTATCAGTACTAAATGCCTATATGTCCCTATGCCATAAATGTCATGTATGTTGTGTATGTCATAAATGTCTATATGAATTGAAAATGGGGGACCCTGATGGAAACAAGACAAACGTCTTTCTCAGGTCTGCATCCCCTTAACAATTGTATGTATTGAGCCGTACTGTATTGTACCCATTCTGCAATCTGTTAAATAAAGTTTTCATTCATTCATTCATTCACCCTCTTCCATCTCACCTGTCTCCAGTGGTTCTAAACACCCCCCTCTTCCATCTCACCTGTCTCCAGTGGTTCTAAACACCACCCTCTACCATCTCACCTGTCTCCAGTGGTTCTAAACACCACCCTCTTCCATCTCACCTGTCCTCTCCAGTGGTTCTAAACACCACCCTCTACCATCTCACCTGTCCTCTCCAGTGGTTCTAAACACCACCCTCTACCATCTCACCTGTCTCCAGTGGTTCTAAACACCACCCTCTTCCATCTCACCTGTCTCCAGTGGTTCTAAACACCACCCTCTTCCATCTCACCTGTCTCCAGTGGTTCTAAACACCACCCTCTACCATCTCACCTGTCCTCTCCAGTGGTTCTAAACACCACCCTCTTCCATCTCACCTGTCCTCTCCAGTGGTTCTAAACACCCCCCTCTACCATCTCACCTGTCTCCAGTGGTTCTAAACACCACCCTCTTCCATCTCACCTGTCCTCTCCAGTGGTTCTAAACACCACCCTCTACCATCTCACCTGTCTCCAGTGGTTCTAAACACCACCCTCTACCATCTCACCTGTCCTCTCCAGTGGTTCTAAACACCCCCCTCTACCATCTCACCTGTCTCCAGTGGTTCTAAACACCCCCCTCTACCATCTCACCTGTCCTCTCCAGTGGTTCTAAACACCACCCTCTACCATCTCACCTGTCTCCAGTGGTTCTAAACACCACCCTCTTCCATCTCACCTGTCTCCAGTGGTTCTAAACACCACCCTCTTCCATCTCACCTGTCTCCAGTGGTTCTAAACACCACCCTCTACCATCTCACCTGTCTCCAGTGGTTCTAAACACCACCCTCTTCCATCTCACCTGTCCTCTCCAGTGGTTCTAAACACCACCCTCTACCATCTCACCTGTCATCTCCAGTGGTTCTAAACACCACCCTCTACCATCTCACCTGTCTCCAGTGGTTCTAAACACCACCCTCTACCATCTCACCTGTCATCTCCAGTGGTTCTAAACACCCCCCTCTACCATCTCACCTGTCTCCAGTGGTTCTAAACACCACCCTCTACCATCTCACCTGTCTCCAGTGGTTCTAAACACCACCCTCTACCATCTCACCTGTCTCCAGTGGTTCTAAACACCCCCCTCTACCATCTCACCTGTCTCCAGTGGTTCTAAACACCACCCTCTACCATCTCACCTGTCTCCAGTGGTTCTAAACACCACCCTCTTCCATCTCACCTGTCCTCTCCAGTGGTTCTAAACACCACCCTCTACCATCTCACCTGTCTCCAATGGTTCTAAACACCACCCTCTACCATCTCACCTGTCTCCAGTGGTTCTAAACACCACCCTCTTCCATCTCACCTGTCCTCTCCAGTGGTTCTAAACACCACCCTCTACCATCTCACCTGTCTCCAGTGGTTCTAAACACCACCCTCTACCATCTCACCTGTCCTCTCCAGTGGTTCTAAACACCACCCTCTACCATCTCACCTGTCTCCAATGGTTCTAAACACCCCCCTCTTCCATCTCACCTGTCTCCAGTGGTTCTAAACACCACCCTCTACCATCTCACCTGTCCTCTCCAGTGGTTCTAAACACCACCCTCTACCATCTCACCTGTCTCCAGTGGTTCTAAACACCACCCTCTACCATCTCACCTGTCCTCTCCAGTGGTTCTAAACACCACCCTCTACCATCTCACCTGTCTCCAGTGGTTCTAAACACCACCCTCTTCCATCTCACCTGTCTCCAGTGGTTCTAAACACCCCCCTCTTCCATCTCACCTGTCTCCAGTGGTTCTAAACACCACCCTCTTCCATCTCACCTGTCTCCAATGGTTCTCGAACACCATAAGGCAGGTCTCCGGGTCAGCGATGCAGGGGCTGGAGGGGGCGGCGCTCCTACTCGACCGGCTCCCTGGGGCCCGCGGGTTCAACCTGCTCAGCCAACTCATACTGGAGGGGGGGGGGGGGGGTCAAAGTTCACAGGAACTCAACGGGATGAGGGGAGCAGAGGGGTTGGGAGAGAAAAGTGAGGGGTAGGATAAAGAAATGGGGAGGGGAGGGGATAGGAGGGGAAAGAGGGAGGGAGGGAGGGAGGGAGGGAGGGAGGGAGGGAGGGAGGGGGCACAGTCAAAAGGGAAGGGGGGGCCAAGAAGCAGTACAGATGTAGAGGGGTGAAGGGAGGGAGGGGGAGGAGGAGGTGTGGCGTGGAGTCAGTGTCACTCCGGGGGGGGGGGGGGGGGGGGGGGGGGGGGGAGATAGGAGTCCGGTCCGTGCGTCAGCTCTCCCTGCTGGGGCTCCCTGTCATCCAGTCTGCAGGCGGCACCACTCCATAGCCGGGGCAGAGGACCCACTCAGCACTGCACACACACACACACACACACACAGTTTTCAAGTTCAAGTTGTTTCATTTGTCACATAATATACTACATTACAGTGAAATGCTTGGTTCTGTATGAGCCCCCTGAGATTGTGCTTCATACAGTAAAAAAAAGTTAAAAGAATAAAAGACCAACCACTATACAAAATGATATACAATATACAAAACTAAAGTACAACCTAAAGTACAAAAGGCAAACAATGGGGCGGTCAAAGTTACTACAGAAGGGTAACCCTTCCATTGCCACGGGACAAAGGGTTAACCCTTTCACTGCCACACTACAGAAGGTTAAGCCTTTCACTATCACACTGCAGACGGTTAACGGAGTGTTTAAAGTGAGTGTGTGCAACAATGAATGTAGAATGGATGGGTTAAGAGTCATCGAGCGTCCTGGTGGCCTGAAGAGAGGGTGTTAACATCACAAGGTTTGGTTAGCGTGTGTCTTCAGGAGCGGAGACACTGGGGTATGCCAGCAAACAGTTACCCAACAATATAAATAATGGTAACGCCGTTACGCACCCGGGCTTTATCCGCAGCGCGTCGACAGCAGACTTTGTACGGCTGGCTTATGCTAGTACCCCCCCCCCCTGCGCGCCCAACAGCCCCGCATTAAACGGCACAGGATAGTGCTTAGCATTAGCCGTGCCATCTGTGACTCGAGGAGCAACAGGAGGTTCAGGTCTACATCTCTCAGACCCACTCCTATTCGAGCTCCGGGAAGCCGGCTACTCTCGGTCCTAGCTCCACAATGGTGGCACAGACTTCCCAGGAAGGACATGATCTCCCATGTCTATATTACTACCTAATATATTACTAACATCATGTCTCTACTACTATGCACTCAACACTGCAGCGCCCAACTTAATTTTTTTTAACTTACATTTGTATTAACATTTATAGACATACAACACTTAGACAATACTTACAATGACATCAATAACAACAATATACAAACATGGGCCCCTTGAATTTCTATAATACAGACCCCCATAAGAGGGACCCCCCCTCCCGCCATTCACCCCTGGAAATAGGGTTCCCCCACATCCCAGGTCCGTCCCACGCGAGCACTCAGCGACACGGGTCCCTTGAATTTTTTTTTTTTTTTTACTTATCTTTTTATTGATTTTCACCATGGTCCATATAAACAATATCTTGATTTCGCCTTCTGCTGTACAAATTGCATGATTCAGTTGTTAATAATTATTACTTAACTTAAAAGTTGCAGTGCAGAAGTATCATTACGTGCGTGAGGACCCATACAGTCAATAACATCCTATACTTTTTTTTCCCTAGACAAACAAAAACGATAACAAAAAATAATAAATAACAAAACGCAACAAGACAAAATTATATGTTACGGTACCTCTCCAATATATCTGCATTTACCATAAAGTAAACAAATAACCAAATAATATGTTGGGGTGCATCTTCCTGATACTCTCCTCCATTTACACAAGTTTCACTTAACAATTATCCCGAATGATCATTTCTATACACCTTAAACAAATGAAGGTCGTAACGGTGTAATGTACATTATCCATCTTTCCCATTTCTTCCTAAACTTATCCTGTTGCAACCTAAGAGAAAAAGTAATTCTTTCCATCTTAAAAATATCATAAATAATATCAATCCAATCATCCACTGTAGGAATTTCTGTTCTTAACCACTTTCTAGTGATGGCTTTCCTGCTGGCCGCACTTAATATCTGAAATATATATCTATCCCCATTTTCTAATGGCCTGGCGCCGAAGTATAGGCTTTCCAATTTAAATGGGATGTCCCCCTGGAATACTTTTTCAAAGATTGTATGGACCTCCCTCCAGAAAGGCATCAGCAAGGGACATGACCAGAATATGTGGTAATGATTTGCCTCTGAGAGGCCACACTGTCTCCAGCAGTTGGAAGATTTGGTATGGTGGCTCCCTTGAGCTGGAGTACTAAAGAACCTAATCAGGGATTTCCAACAAAATTCTCTCCATACTGGTGAACTTGATGTTTTCCATTGTATTTCACATAAATCCTCCCATTCCTCTTCTGTTATATTTAGGTTTCCCTCCCTTTCCCACTTCTGTTTTACATACAATGAATTACCTTTCGTCTGTTGTAATCCCTTATAGAGTCTTGAGATGGTTTTTTGGTTCGAGTTCGAGACATAAGCCCCTCTGAAGACTTTTAATAAAATATTTTCAGAAAGTGTTTGTTTACTTTGCTTCAGTAGTTGCTCAATATGGTGCCGAACCTGAAGATATCTGTAAAAATCTTCATTTTTCAAACCATGCTGCACCTTCAGATCTTGAAAGCTCTTCATTGACCCCTGATGTAAAAAGGTACAATATGCTGTTAGGCCTAGAGTCTCCCACCCTTTAAACCGTACGTCCATTCTTTTGGGTACGAACTCTGGGTCATACGCACACCATCTCAAAACTTTTATGGCTTCTTTTAAATTTTTTGGGGCTGTTACCTTACTCCACAACTTAAGTGGTAAACTAATCCATGGATTTCCCATCTCCCTTAAATCATTCATCAAAGCCTTATCCCCAATTGCAGCTTGAATTGGATACTCTGCTGTTACCGCCATCTCAATCTCCTTCCACCTGGCAAAATATTCTGGATTACACCAACACGTCATTGGTCTTAATTGAGCTGCAATATAATAGTCCTTCAAACATGGAAGTGCAACCCCTCCCCTGCTCTTTGCTAGTTGTAGACTCTTGTATCTAATTCTAGGTCTCCGCCCTTGCCAGATGTACCTTGAAATAAGTTTATCCCATTCCTGAAATTTTTGGTCAGGTAGGTCTAGAGGGAGGGCCTGGAACAGATAGAGTAATCTCGGCAAAATATTCATTTTTACCGATTCAATTCGCGATCCAAAATTCAGAAGAGGTATTGCATCCCATCTCCTTATGTCTTCTTTAATCTTTTGATTCAGGGGGAGGAAGTTAATGGTGAACAAATTTGACAAATCTTTTGGTATATTTACTCCCAAATATCTCATGGATTCTGCTTCCCATTGTAATTTAAATTTAGTCTTTATATTTCTTGAAGGGCTATATTTAAAACTAAGAATTTGCGTTTTCGTTACATTCAATTTATACCCTGAGAATGACCCATATTGTTCTAAAAGCAAAAATAACTGTTTAAGTGAATGTTCTGGGCTTGATAAATACACTAATACATCGTCCGCAAATAAGGACATTTTTTGTTCTCCCCCCTTCATATCTATCCCTTTAATATTTGTATTCTGTATAATCCACTGACTCAGGGGTTCAATAAAAATTGCGAACAATAAAGGACTAATTGGGCAACCCTGCCTAGTCCCGCGTTCTAGTCCGAAGGAACTAGACACTGTCCCATTTATCTTAATTCTTGCTCTTGGTTTATCATAAAGAGCCTGTATTGTTTTAATAAAACTGCTATGGAAGCCAAATGTATCCAAAACCCTGTATAAAAATGACCAATTCACACAGTCAAAGGCTTTTTCGGCGTCCAGCCCCACCAACACTGCCTCTAGATTATGCTCTTTTATATGATTAATTACATGTAAGGTCCGTCTGATGTTGTCTTGCGTTTGTCTTTCGCGGACAAAACCTGTCTGATCTAGGCTGATGATTTGTGGTAAAAGTCCCTCTATTCGCTTTGCCAGTATATGCGTAAAGAGCTTATAATCTTGGTTGAGAACACTTATCGGCCTAAATGAACCACACTCAGATGTATCCTTTCCCTCTTTTGGAATCAGTGAGATTACCGCTTCCCTCCAGGAGGGGGGTATTTTACTCTCCTGAAGGACCCAATTAAAGGTGGATTTCAGCACCGGCATCAGCGAATCTTTCATTAATCTGTACCACTCTGAAGGAAATCCGTCAGGTCCCGGGGCTTTACCTGGTTTGAGATGAGCTATGGCCGCACTAATTTCTTCCTCCGATATTTCAATTGCGAGCTGATTGCTCTGTTCACTGGTTATTTTTGGAAGATGAATTGTCTTAAAGAACTCCTCCATCTTTGTTTTGTCAAATTGGGGTTGGAAATATAATTTCTTAAAAAATGTTTCGAAACAGTTTTGTATATCACTTAGTTTGTGTTGCATAAGGTTAGTCAGAGGGTCTTTAATTTTATGAATTGAATTCTCCGCCTGTTGTTTTCTCAGTTTATACGCCAACAGTTTACTTGCTTTTGCCCCCCCTTCATAGTATTTCTGTTTTGTAAATATCAACTTTCTTTGAATATCTTCTGTATAAATCTCATTTATTTCATTCTTTTTCTTATTTATTTGTTCTCTAATTATCCGGTCTACTGTGTCTTTATGGTTTCGTTCCAATTGTTTTAATTCTGATTGTATATAGTCATTTTTTTTTTTGCCGAGACCTCTTTAAATGAGCACTGTATCCAATTATTTTACCCCGCAGAACTGCTTTACATGCATCCCACAGTATCGGAGGGGAAACCTCTCCATTGTCATTCTGTTCCAAGTACTCTCTAATATCCACCTCAATTTGATCCTTCATATGATTCAGGACGAGGGTATTTAATCTCCACAACTTTTTTAATCTCCAACTTTCAACACCGTTTGATGATCATTGTTACTCAGCTGAAAAGAGTTGTGCACTTCCTGCTGACATGTGTCGTACTACATAACCTGTAAGTCGCTTTGGATAAAAGCGTTCGGCTAAATGACTAAATGTAAAATGTATATTCTCGAATATGGCGTGGGAGCGACAGGACAGTAATGGGAGCGTTCACAAACGAGAGGAGAAAGAGCACGCTGCCACCAGCAAGAAGGAACAAACACAACCTGCTTTTAGAGGAATTAGAGAGAGAGATCCTTGTGATGGTGCTTTAAAAATGGAAGTATCAAAAATACACAAAATCATATCATACATTGGTATATGTTTTGGGCTCCTGGGGGGTCATCAAAGCAGGCTGAAGCAGGCTATTCTCGCTCCTCGCTCCACAATGGTGGAACAAACTTCCCACCAGTCGGGACAGACGAAACCGGCCCAATTTCCCCCCGTCGACTAACACACCTCTGCGATCAATATGTGTAATAATAATAAAAGAAACAAACCTTCTGTCTTTTACTATTATGTATTTTACCACTATCTACTATCCCTCCCTATACTACAACCTACCATGCTAATATGTCTATATAATTTTTTTTTAATGCTTGCTTATGCCTGTATTATTTTTTGCACTTTGAACTGCAACCTCTGTATGAAAAGTGCTATACAAATAAAGTTATTATTATTATTATTATTATTATTATACTACTATACACTCAAGTTCGACACTGCTAGACGAACAATGCCACTTACCCGTAGCTGCCAGAGACATACCCCTCCTGCTGACTTGTTCACAATTTCTAAGTCACTTTGGATAAAGGCGTCGACTAAATGACTACATGTGAAATGTGAATGAGATTTCAGAGATTAACGGAGACAGCAGGATAATGAGAGAGAGAGAGAGAGTTGGGAGAGAGAGATTGAGTTGGGAGAGAGAGAGAGAGAGAGAGAGAGAGAGAGCCAGTAAGCAAGCAAGAGTCTGCAAGGGGTGAAAGGGAGAGAGGAAAACAACACTAATAAACTACACAAGAGCACAGACTAATCCAGTCAAGATTAAACACCAATTTCAACAACCGTACGCACTAATCTTCCAATTTCCTACCGTTAGACTTCTAATTACTAGTGACTCCTCGAGTCGGGTTAGGCGTGGATGAGTTATCAGCCATGTGATCACAGGTGTTCGTTGCTAAATACATGGTTAGCTGGTTAGATGCACAACTTCCACCGCATCCCATACATACAAGAGACTGTACATACTGTACACAAGACTTATTTGTGGTGTGGTGGCCAACCGTGATAATGGGACACTGATAGTATTTACATGGTACCGTGCCGCCATGGTGCGTACAGACAGTCTATATAAATACACCATCTATGTGTATTTCATCTATGTGTAACCCCCCTGAGCCTGCCACTACCACAAGCACCCTAAGAACCTGTGGGAATATGAGCTCTAATTAGGGATGTCCGATATTATCGGCCGATATTGGCATTAAAATGTAATATTGGAAATGATCGGTATCGGTTTAAAAAAAATAGCAAAAAGAAATATATATATAATTAAAATTGATTTAACCTTTATTTACCCAGGCAAGCAAGTAAGAACAAATTCTTATTTTATTTATTGTCAAAAGTATGCATAATGTTGTGTTAATTCCACGACAAGAGATATGTAAGGGATAATGTATAGGACTCCCTGGAAGAAGAGATCTTGTATCTCAATGGGACATTCCTGGATAAATAAAGGATAAATAAATACGAGGTCATTGTCGCAAAATAATTGACCTTCACTGCGTTTCTAAACGCAGTGAAGGTCAATTATTTTGCGACAATGACCGAGTATAGCTATACATTATCCCGCTTATTACATGGCTAACTTACTAACAATATACACCCAATTAATTTTACACCAAGACGAGATCAAATGCAGACGCAGTTGTTCTGTGGCTCCTCTGTCATCATCGCCGGCAGCCGGCAGGTCTGTGGTCTGATTGCACTGATGAGTGCAGCTGTGCATATGCTGAGCAGCTTTCGTGACTGCGACCAAAATGCTTGATTGTGATTGGTCAATAGCGCTCCGTTACCCGTATCAGCGGTCATTATTGCGCGTTGCCCATGGCAGCGGTCAGTTATCGAGAAATAATTCACCGCTGTCAGGGGCAACCGAGCGCTATTGACCAATCACAATCAAGCATTTTGGTGAATGTTAAAACGCCATGTAATAAGTAATGTTAATTACCTGAAATTATTCCGTTTTGGGGGGGGGGGGGGAGAACCCTGCATATATCGGTATCAGTTGATATTGGTATCGGAAATTAAGAGTTGGACAATATCTGTATATCGGATATCGGTAAAAAAGCCAATATCGAACATCCCTAGTTATAATATAATATCTGTTGGACTGCCAGTGTCTTCTGTTGTTCTTTCACACTTCACTGTTAGAAAGGCGCTGCAGGAGGATTTCAACTTCAATATATCATTGCAAATTCAATGTCCAGGGGGGGGACCCGGGACGAGGGAAGCGGACAGGCATCCTTCCTTCTCAGCCTCCACCCTGGCCTTTTCCCAAAACTTCCTGGAACGTCCTGTGACGTCCTATTTCCAGCACTAGACACAGCAGATTGGTCCGTTATTCGATTATGATGACGACATCATCTCCGTCACTGGGCGGGGTACCTTGAGAAGAAACAAGTAGAACCCAGTGGGCCCACAACGAAAAGAAGAATTTTTATAAATAATACAGACTTTCAGGGGCGGCCAAAACAAACTTTGAGGGTGAGGAGGATACCAGACCTGCTGGTCTTCAGTGTGCGTGTGGAGGTCTGAGGGGTGAGTCACCATTCCAGAGCACACACACACACACACACTCCTCACTCTCTGGTTCACACAGAGAGAGAGAGGGACTCACTGGTTCCAATTACAGTTCCACTCCTATGTGAGTTTGTATTTATAGCTGAAGCCTATAGTCGGGCTCCTCAGCGCAGAGAGACACCTTCACTCTCTCTGTGAGATCAGCAAACCACAGCTTCCATTAGAAAATAAAGCCTGCTTCCTTCCACAACTTACTTATCACTATGGTGACTGTCACCGCCCATCACTGATGGCTGTTAGATTCTTAGGAGGAAAGAAAGAAAAGAAAGAAAGAAAGAAAGAAAGAAAGAAAGAAAGAAAGAAAGAAAGAAAGAAAGAAAGAAAGAAAGAAAGAAAGAAAGAAAGAGAAAGAAAGAAAGAAAGAAAGAAAGAAAGAAAGAAAGAAAGAAAGGACTTCAACTGGACTCTGTCAAACATTAATTGCAAAACAATCCCGTCTACATTTCCTCAAAGGCTATAAAGAATGTCTAAAGTCCACATTGTTTGATACAGCTTGGTAACATCCCCAGGCTACAGCCCTTCAACAACCTATGCCTAAACAAACACAATATATTCAGAGCAGTCTGACCTTAGACACCTACCAAGCCCACAAGTGGCACATTAAGTCTAAACTGAGAACGAGAAAGGTGCTGCATGTTGGTGGACGACCTGTATCCGAGTGATCGTGACCTTTGAGCGCTGTATTGTGACTGAAGTGTCACACGCACAGCACCAAAAAATAAATGCGATGAGATTGAAAAAGACGATTTTCATTGTACTGAATCTTTAAGCCCTCTCAGGGCTCAGTAGCACCCACCAAAATGTAAGGAGCACCAACAATATACCGTACTTTTCGCACTATAAGCCGCACCTGACTATAAGCCGCAGCAGCTAAATTGAATGATGTGTACATATATAAGCCGCACTGGACTATAAGCCGCAGGTGTTTTAATGTTTAATTACCATATGTAAGGGTTTGTGCACAGAGGGGATTGTCAGGAAAAAGATGGCTGTTTGAGGAAGCTCCCATTTATTAACATTTCAACAAACAAGTTGCATATTTGCATAACAAGTGTTACCATTTAGTGCAATAGTATACTAAAAAAAGCAATATTTCGATTTTTACATTTTCGGGTTTGGTCCACATATAAGCCGCACCGTTATATAAGCCGCAGGGTCGAAAAATGGGGGAAAAAGCCGCGGCTTATAGTCCGAAAAGTACGGTATATGCTCTGCACTGCCGACCTGTACACTTTTACATTTGAACTGGGTATCTAGCCATGGATGTACCGGTCCTAGTCTACAGCATAAGGGACAATAACTTGACATCTCATTGGTAAATTATATATATATATATATATATATATATATATATATATATATATTGGTAAATACTTTAGCCTAAATAAAACTAAATTGCCACAGCCACCACAATGAGATATTTGGCTGGACAAGCTGGACATTATTGCACTTCCTCCTCTGAACTTCCTCTTTGGGCCCCCATGCAGTGTGTCACTGTAATACTGTGGTCACTTCACCCCCCTGACCCGAGGCCATTTCCAGGTCAATTCAGCACAGCTAGCGGAACACACAGCCTCTATGGATGTAAATTTACCCAAAATATTAGAAGTGTTGTTGCTGTGAAAATGATGACTAAATCCCTTTGACACCTTTCCCTCTGGATGGCAACAGAATCAAACCATTGCAGTTATTCAATCGGCTTCCTTGAAGAGATAGCGGCCACAGACTATGGAAGTGTATTGCTGCCACACCAGAAACAGAAAGATCAGTATCACGTTATATAACGTGATAACTTATTGTTTTAACATAAAACGTTTCACGTTATAAACGTGAAATGTTTTATGTTAAAACAATAAGTTATCACGTTATACTGATATTTTTTTCTGTTTCTGGTGTGGCAGCAATACGCTTCCGTACAGAGGTTATCTCCTCTGTCCTGATTCTCCTGGACCTGTCTGCAGCCTTCGACACGAGTCGACCATCAGATCAGATCCTCCTCGCATCCCTCGCAGGAATGAGAGTGACTGGCTCTGCGCTGGCATGGCTGACATCCTGCGTCGACGACCGCTCCTACCAAGTATCATGGAGAGGGAACTCTGGGTAACATTATTACGTCTCATGCCTTCTCGTCTCATTGCGATGACGATGATACTCGACTCTTCCTCTCCTTTTCCTCCCTCAGATTATCCATGTCTCTGAGCGAATATGAGCATGTCTCTGAGCAGCCCGTCTGTCCGACATCTCCGCCTGGATGACGACCACCCACCTCAAACTGAACCTAAGCTAAACAGAATTGCTTCACCTGCCAGCCAAACCCGCTGACCGACCTTTCCATCACAGTGGAACATGTAGCCGTGGCCTCCTTGGTGTCGTCCTTGACGATCGGCTGAACTTCTCCGCTCACATCGGCCGCAATGACCAGAACCTGCAGATTCCTCCTGAGCAATGTAAGAAGGATCCACCCCTTCCTGACGAAAGAAGCCACTCAACTCCTTGTCCAATCAACAGTCATGTCTCACCGTGACTACTGCAATGCAATGCTCGCTGGTCTACCGATCACCGCCACCAAGCCTCTTCAACTCATCCAGAACGCAGCCCGTCTGATCTCCTACCAAAGTCAGCCCATATTACCCCACTTCTTTAGGTACCTGCACTGGCTCCCCATCGCTGCACGAATTCGCTTCAAGGTCCTCGACCTGGCATATCACACAGCGAAGGGAACGGGTCCCCGCCTACCTCCGGTCAATGGTCTCCAACTACACACCCTCAAGACCCCTCCGCTCTACATCCTCTGACCACCTCAGACCCACTACTATCCAAGCTCCCAGAGGGTCATCAAAGAGAAGCCGCCTATTCTCGGTTCTCGCTCCACAATGGTGGAACAAACTTCCCACCTGTTAGGACAGCGAAACCCAACCAATCTTTTGCCGTCGACTAAAAACACAATTCTTCAATCAAGATCTGAAATGAAGAAAAAAAGTAAAATAATAATACACTAACCTTCTTACCGTCTTATACTATAATGCACTCTTCCTACTATATTAATAATATTAGTACGGTCTAGTACTAGTAAAGTAATGTCTTTACTACCGTGTGCACTCAACACTGCAGCACCCAAGTTTCAGCACAGTTTGATGATCATTGTTACTCAGCTGTAAGATTTGTACCCTTCCTGCTGACAGAACTTGTAAGTCGCTTTGGATAAAAGCGTCAGCTAAATGACTAAATGTAATCTACACAGGTTGCCATGATTGACCTGTCTGTAGTTGTAAAGCATACAGAGTTAGTCAACAAACAAGTAATGAAACCGGTTTGTTACAATCGAGTTTATTTGAGTGGTTCAGAAACATCCACAGCAACTGGGACAATTTATTTAACACCTGCTAGCACAGGTTAGCCAATGTTCATCTCCCATAGCAACTAGGGGTGTAACGATGCATCGATTAATCGAAATGCATCGAATGTGACGATTTAACTGCATTGATTTGAAAATGTTAGAATCGATTATAATCTAAATTTAAAAAAAAGATTTTAAAACGTTCTTTTTTTTATGTTTTTTTTTTTTTACCTATAGATTATTCATGCTGATAATCAGTTCCCCCAGCCATATTTGTGTATAAAAAAAATGTTGGGGAATTAACTGATAGAAAATGTATTGAATCGAATCGTGGTCAAATGAAGAGATTCCATGATGCATTGAATAGTTGCCTGAAGAATCGTAATCTAATTTAATCGTTGTGAGGTCGCATCGTTACACCCCTAATAGCAACCGATCACACTGGTCCCATGCATTGTTGTTGTTGAAAGCTTTGTGTAATATGATTCAATGATCAGAGGTCCACACCCCCTCAACATACTGAGAGTTGGCTGTGCTCAAGAGAGGGTGCACTAAAAAACGAAACAAATTAAATTATACGTCTGAAGTTGAAGAAAATTACACATTCCACAAAAAGCTTTTTCTTTAACATCATTGTACTGGTTCTTGATATTAAATCAAGGGATCTTAAAACTCTTTCAGCCTGGGAACGGATCTGTATTGAATAAATCTCACTCTGGTACCCAGTCTTATCAAACTGGACGTCTCGTTCGTTCGTATCATGTGGAGAATCGTCCCATTTGGGGTCTCGGAGCTGAAGGGATGTAGCCACGCCTTGCCGATAGTTCACGGTGACTGGTTAGTGCACTAGCGACTGAAATCCTTTGCTTGAGGGAGATCAGACCGGATCAGTGGAATGTACAAGTCCCCCCCCCCCCCCCCTCCCTCTTGGTTGATCTAACTCGTCACATGAAAGTTGAACGCCTGGATAACGAGGGGTAGTAATCTATCCATGTTCTGTGACTCAAGACGACCCTCTCAAACCAAAGTAGGGTCGTGGTGTGAAAGTGAACGTGGCAGCAGCGATGTGAGGGAGGAGACATGTGAAAACATACTCCTCGTCCACAACCTAGATATTGGCAAAGGGAAAAAAAGATTTGAGTTCATTATTTTTTCCATCTGAACCCAAAACAATTGATAACAATGGTGACCGGGGGGGGGGGGAGGTATGTCCGTTTTTTTCTCTCTCCATATTATCACAGTTTGAATGTTTAAGAACATATTTACTGTAACAGCTAACAGTTATAGTATCTTAGTCTAAATAGTAAAAACCTTTGTTTAAAAAAATAAAAATAAAAAAAAACTAGTACCCGACTGCCAAAGTGTTAAAAATGCAGCCGGACTTTAGACTGGGGTTTTCTCAGTTTTTCTCTGCTCTGAGACTTGAGGTTTAACTATATTCAAATAAGCATCTCTTCTTCAAAATATTTTCACACATCATTTGAAAGCTTTACATTCTGTACTTTTCACAATCTGTAAAAAAAATCTGAAAAGATTACAAGGGAGACTTGTGCCACAAACTGCTGGGCTCGGTCACAATATTGTATCCATCACAACAGCAGTGTTGTGTTCCTCCACCCAGCCACTGCCTCTGCAGACCACAGCAGCAGCAGCAGCGGCAACAACATGACTGCTGAACTTGGCTGGGGGACGAGCTCCGAGAGCAGAAAGTAGGTTATCGTAAGGCCTCACATCGGCGACATGCACCAACCGGCAGGAAGCGAGAGAGCGAGAGAGCGAGAGCCAAGCGTCTATGAATAACTAACCGTCGTACCTGAGCACTTTGCTTCGCAGCGCGGAGTCTAGACCTTCACGCCGGCTCTGGTCCACGAGGAGGGAGATCCTCAGCTCATGTCCCCCAGCTGTTGCAGACGCTCGCTGGGGTGATCGGCTTCACTCGAGAACCGCTTATCTGGGGGAGCGAACAAGAAAATGGGCTTTTCAGTTTTTATGACATTGCCAATGCATCCCTGTGCCTCACTGCATCACTGAGCACAGGGTGACAGTACCATCTTCCTGGACTTACAATTTTACACTAAATGTATTTCTGTATATTTTTCACTGTATATTTTATATTAGAATGTAACATAGGAAATGTATATCCCAGATCGTATTTTATTCTTAGGCTTATTTGTATTCTCATTCGTGACTTTTGTTTTTGTCTACCCAAATGTTTACCGTGAGCGATTTGTAGTGCCAGATTTCCCTTGGGATGCATAAAGTATTTATAATTCTATTCAGTGTTGGTACTGTACGACACAGGTCATGTCTTGTAGAGAGGTGGAGTGAAAGTTTCCATTACATGTTGCAGCTCTATTGCTAAATGCACAAGGGAAAATAACAAATCATTACTTATGAACATAGACAACCGCAGGCCGTTTTATTGTATATATTTTTCACATGGTAAATGGACTGTATTTATAGAGCGGTTTTATCCAAAGCATGTTACAACTTATGCCTCACATTCACCCGTTCACTCACACACAATCACAGATGGTGGAGGCGACCATGCAAGGTGCCAATCTGCTCCTTGGGAGCAGTTAGGGGTTAAGTGTCTATACTTGTGAATACTTTGGGCAGCCGAAGTGTAACTGAGGGGTACAATTCCCTGACTGTATTGAGAGTATGGTATTATTAAACCACTACTTAGTTATGTACTTTAATTACTGGCCATACAGTACACGGTATATATGGTGAACACCCACACAAGAATACTTCAATGACACTAAAGTTCTATTTTGAGGGATTTATTATTAAGCAAGCAACGATAAGTTACAATATGGAGAATTATGAATTGCGCTTATATGGCGAAGAACACTTAAGTAGGTCAAGAGCGTAAGTCCATGAGCATATTAAGATGGGTATAATTGAATACCACCTGTAGCATAAGAATTACATAAGGCACACTCGTAGTCAGCTGGAGATACTAAGGGGTTCCCTCCGGTTGTAAGCCAGCAGGGGAGAGGAATGTTCGAATGCAAAAGTCTGGATCAACGAGGAATCAATAAGCTCCAGCTACGGGAGGCGGTACATATACTCCCCTCGATCGGCAGACAAAAGCAGCAGCTATAATCCAAGTATGCACGACAGCATGGATGAAAGCCAGCCAGCCTCTTCAAGTCAAGTCAAGTCAAGTCAAGAGTTTTAATTGTCACGGCATACAGGTATACAATGAAATGCGGCTGGTCTTGCCCGCGACGATGTGCAATACAGTGGTACAACATATAATAGAATCCAATAAAATACAGTGGTACAACATATTAATAGAATCCAATAAAACAGTGCAATAAACAGGTACATGGTGTGCCATCTCGGTATCTGTACATTAGTATTTACAGAGCATATAGGACATGCTAGGTAGCTTTAGTAGTGCAATACACTGTTCCTGATGCTATACTAGATGCTATTCCTAGAGACGGGCTCGAGTGATGCTCCTCACGGGTAGATCCCACACAGCAGTGGGGTAGACGGTTCTCTGCTCCAGCAGCCACAGTACCAAAAGCAATATAATCCAGCCGGAAAAGGCTCTGCATTCGCTGGTGTAGATTCTCCTGTGCACGGTACTTCACATTTAACTAGGTCAAACTTGACGTTATTTCACTAAGCTCTGACACTTTTACTATCCTATTCGCACGCGGTTCTAAGTGCTCTATTTAGACGCAAGGTTGCTCACTTCACTTGGTCGTTGACTCGTGGTGAAGGCTTCAACTTTGGGATAAGACGATACGTTACTTTGAACGAATGATGAACTGAATGAACTGAACGAACTGAACGAAGTGCTGCTGTTTCCACCTGCGCCGTATTTATACGTAAGGTGAATTATCTAGTGCCAACCTCAGTTCTGTCTCGTATTACTGCGCAAACCTGGACATGTTGAGACAAGCCTTGGCGGTGGCTTTGAACTCGCCATTGGGGGTATGGTCGTTGGCGCCTAGGGGTCGCTGTCCAATAGGAGAACGAATATTATGGTCTGGCTTGTACCTAGGTAAAGGGATATTCCGTGTATATATACAAAGAATATACAAGGGATATCAGACGATATACAAATATTATACAATATATCTCAAGTAATAAATATATATATTCGGTTTAATCTGACCCTTTGTAACACGAAGAGTGCTTCCACGTTCGAGTTTTGTGCTCTGATTGGTCATGTGACATGTGCGCCAATCGTGGGACAGCAAGTTCTGCGCCTATTTCCGGGTCTAACAGCCTGCAAACTACCTGGCGTTCTATCGCCATGCTCTAAGACAAACTCTAACCTTAACCGACTTCGAACGAGCGCCTAAGCTTAACCACTGTAGAAACTTGCGGTCCCACGATTGGGCGTACATGTCACATGACCAGAAATGACCTGGCCAATCAGAGACGCGGAAACACTCTTCGGCTGCCCAAAGTAGTCGGAGGAGTCGGAATCAAACCGGGAACATTCAGATTACCAGCCCACTCCACGTCCTGAGCCACTCCTGAGTCTCCCCCCCACATGGACACACTGCAAAGCCAAAGCAAGAGGTCAGGTTTTGTTGCTTAATTATGGGATGCTTGAGTTAAAGGTCCCATATTATACTTTGTTTCAACAAGTTTCTATTGTTGAAAATAACTCTATCAGCCTCTAATCCCCCTCTGTTTCAGTCCTGTTCTCATCAGGCCGTTTCTGTAGCTTTAAATGCAAACGAGCTGCTTCTTCCCACGCGTGCCTCCAACTCCCGACGGCGCACCTGGCTCACGGAATTCAGATCGAACTGTCAAAACTAGGCGTTGCCAATCAAACATGATGATTTAAGATCCAGCAATTTGCATATCCTGTTTCTCAACTAAAATGCTGTCAGGGACATATTTATATAGTGAATGAATTCCGGTGGAAAGTTTACAAGCAGCAAGCAGTCTTCTTGAAAAACAAAGACACGCAAGTCAAGGACCACCCATGCAATGACGTATCAAAAATGTTATGGAAGTCCAAATGGCTCAAATCAAAAGACACAGTTTATACCTTCACAGTATTACAGCACCTAGATCTGCTTTATAATAAAAAAAAAAAAAAAATAGAAATCCCTCTTTCTACAATATGTGACGTTTTAAAACAGAACCAGGGATGTACACTGCGATGATATCGTCGCGAATTGCCCCTTTAATTGGCCGTTGCGATTGGTAAATATTATCTGGGGGCGGGCTTGCGAGTAGTGCTTTCAAGCCTTGGATTCGCATTTCACTCCTAAATTATCCAAGGCGTGTGATGACGCGATGACGTCACTCACGCGAGCTGAGCAGTGAGCACTCAGCAGGTATGATCAGCGGGAACAATCGACTGAGCACTCACTCTGATAGACTGGCTGACTGTCTGATTTAGCTATGAAGAAAAGTAAAGTTAGTATTGCTTCATATTTTCGACGCGTTGTTCGACCTCCTATAGTGAGCCGAACTGGACTGAACTCAGACACACGGAGAGAGATGTGGCATCTGCTCCTCCTCCAGCCCTCTCGCACCCGTGGCTGTTGTAAACACTGGGACCTCGGTGAGCCTGCCAGCCGGCTAGCTACTGATAGCTATCAACAAATGCTCCAGTAAGTCTAGTAGTGCATGATAGCTTGCGTTAGCTTACTGTTCAAAACGAAACGTCCCATTAACCTGTTCCACCCCACGGCCACGGTACCGACCCCTTTTTGACATTATTATCATATATTAGTATTTTTATGAGTGATGCAATAATTTAACGTTTTTAAAATCAAACGTTTTCAAGTATTATTATCACTACTATGTCACAAATACATGTAGAATGTAAAACGTTAGGTTGGCAATAGTTTAGCAATAGGTTAAAAGTGAGTTTATATCATTTTAAGTTTTTATTTTTCACTCGCGTTTTTGACGCTGAAGCGTAAATGGAAATGTTGAACCATGGGAATTGTAGTTTTTTTGCGGCCATTTTGAAGAGCGCCTCGCCAGCTATCTGCCAGCGTCGGAATTTCTCAAAACTACACTTCCCATGGTCCGCTATGGTCGTTCAAAGTTCGGCATTTGAATGAATCATATCAATAATTGTTATGATTCGCGATAATAAGCTACAAAAGGTAACGTTTTTGACAAATATTGAAACACAGTCAGTTTCTCCACACTATTGTAATCATGTAGGAATAATTAGATCTGAAATTAGTTACAAAATGATTACACTGTGGGAGAAATAAAAAAGTACAGTCGATTACATTAAATATCTGTATATGTTATTATACATGCCTGGTGATACTATATCCAAATTGAACTCGGCCATTTGAAAGATACTATATGTATATATATATAAATGTGCGAATTGGCTATAATAAGGTAATGTATAAGCATATATTCTATATTCTATAATAATATTTCAAATTGCATTGGTCCGGATGGGAGAATTCAGTACTGTATATACAAAACCTTCAATTTTATCATCTTCCCTTTATTAATTTCCTTAGATCTTTTGTACACATGATCTCAAGAGGGTACTGAATTAGCTCAGTGGCAGTTTTTTAAGTTTGGTCATTATTATCATGGTTTTATTCACTGTCAAAGATGAAAAGAAATCATAATTCATATTTTCCTTTGTTTCATCAGAATTTAAGCAAGCCTAGTAATAGACACAATATTTCTGACACTGAGAATACATTCATTGAGGTCCATAGATGTTCCTAGATACCAAGAATATGCAAATAGCCCTTGTAGAAGTGGAGCAATATTCCATTTACCATAGGTATACATTTTATGCAGATTTCACCTGGGGTGGAACAGGTTTTAAACTAAATAGTTCAGATAGCTCCGTCCTGATATCAATGTCTTATAACACTGAGTCGATGCGTATTCGAGCTGAGGGCACGCTGAATATAGTCAATAGGGAGCAGCTGCAGCGCCGGAGAATCCTGGCCGTAGCTGGAGGCTACAGTATAGGGCCCAGCTGCAGCTCCGGAGAATCCTGGCCGTAGCTGGAGGCTACTCAGTACACACAGACAGTGGAGCTGGTTGCATATAGCGAGCATTTAGACTTGTTGCGTGGTGGCGATGTCTCGCAGATAATACAACTACAAGTATGATTATATAATATATATATTTTATTAAAAAAAAATTATATAAAAACAATCGATATAAATAATGGTAAAATTGTTATTTAAAAATTTGCCCCTAAAAAATATTTTTTGCCCCTAAATTTCTCATTTAGGGGCAAGTGTGCCCCTAGTGAAAAAGCTTAGCGTACAGCCCTGAGAACCACCCTGTATAGTGTATAGGGAGGTGTAGTCTGACGTCACTTTGGACCGCCCGCAAGGTCCACCCGTATAGGGGTTTATCATTGGGCATAAAAGAAAATATTGTTTGGTTCCTGTTGGTTGTCAGTTAAGGCCATGGATAGATGGATTTATTTTATTTTATTTTTTATTAAATTTTTTCCCACGGCGACTATGGATAGGGAATTTCTTTATTTAATTAAAATGTTCACAACAACATGGATGCATGTACTCTGCCAGCATGTTTAATATCCATAATACTAAAGGTTTGACTAAGATTTTTATGAAACTTTATTGTAAAAAAAAAAAAAAGATTATAAATTGGGTCCCACCTATATCGGCAGGGTCGGTCGGCAACCGGAACCAACCCATTATTTTTGTTAGGCCTTGGGGAAATGGATTATCGGCTATTGTAACAATTCTGCCTCATGAACATTGGAAAGTTTTCCATTTTTGCACAAAATTTGTTCCCTTCTATCACTAACATTATTGTTTAAAAGTCCCATGCATTGCTATTCCTTGCACTATTTGGGCAACTTTACACAATTCCTGTGAGTCTATGGAACACATCTGTAAAATCTCTTTAAAAAAAATTCATTGTTTTATATTTTTAATCAAGTACTCAAAAGCAAATAATTTCGACCTCAGGATTTCATGCTGTTTGTGCTGGGCTCCGCCCATAAGCGCTTTGAGTGACAGTCACCCACACAGTCTGCGACTGGCAGACAGAGAGAGAGATGGAGAGATTGATGGGAATACTAATAAATTTCGCCGCGGGGGGCATAATCCCACGGGACAATGCATTGGTAACTTGTTTCTAGGGCTGACCTTCGAAGCTTTTTTTGGCAATCGAAGCTTCGGGGCCGAGCTTCGATTTTAATTCGAAGCTTCGAGAAAAAAAAAAAAAAAAAAAAAATAGGGGTTTAATTTTTTTTTTTTAATATTTTTTTTTTTTTTTTATCTCATGTTGTGGGACTTGTACAGCACTTTCGTAAACTTTGTTGTTTTTAAATGTGCTCTATAAATAAAGTGGGTTGGATTAATTAATTAAGTAGCCCCTTTCGTGACTGTGACGCATCCAACAAGGTTTCACTCGGCTGTGTGATTTAATTCAAGGTGGATCGCTGTTGTCGTTTGAACAACTTCAGATTTCATGGGAACTACCAATCCCCCAAATCAAGAATGTTTAAGATGAATGAAGTTAAGATTTTGATTATTTGAAATATGGCCGGATTCTACATGGTCCGGCAATGTAGACCTTGTAGACTCCACTACAGACCAATTATCAGTGAATGTTCATGCATTTTTAAGAAGGGCAACTTCCACAAAAAAACAAAGAACTCACCAAAACATCTCAGTAGCACCTTATCTAAATGTTATATTTCATATATGGAGATTATTTATTTATGTATTGCATAGGGCTGTCTTAAATACTTCGAAGCTTCGTTCGATGGCACAAGCTTCGAACATTAAAAAAAAATCGAAGTTTAAAAAAAAAAAAAAAGGAAAAAAGGAGAAAAAAAAAATCTATTTTTTTTTTTTACTTCGATTTGTGTGTGTGCATGTGTGTGTGTGTGTGTGTGTGAGAACTACCCATCTCAGTTAGGACAGCCGAATCCCGTCCAATCTTTCGCCGTCGACTAAAGACTCACTTATTCAACCATTATCTGAAATGATTAAAAAAAAAAAATAATAATCTAACCGTGACTAACCTTACTGTCATGCACTTTTCCTAATAAACTAACCTACACTGTAACATTGTTACTCAGCTGATAAGAGTTGTACCCTTCTTGCTGTCTTGTCGTACAGAACTTGTAAGTCGCTTTGGATAAAAGCGTCAGCTAAATGACTAAATGTGTGTGTGTGTGTGTGTGTGTGTGTGTGTGTGTGTGTGTGTGTGTGTGTGTGTGTGTGCGTGCGTGCGTGCGTGCGTGCGTGCGTGCGTGCGTGCGTGCGTGCGTGCGTGCGTGTGTGTGTGCGTGCGCGTGCGCATATATGGGGCCATTGGGTGGGGCCGGGGGACAAATACACTGGAGGAAAGTAACCCAGCTCAGCACTGCCCAAATTATATCATCACTATTGCCTGTTTGAAGGATATCATCCTCAAATACATATACACCTACATGCCTTGTAGAATTCCACACATAAGAAAGAAAGATACTGGGATGAATAAACAAAATAGGAAATAAAATTTAGATAAGGTGCTACTGAGATGTTTTGGTGAGTTCTTTGTTTTTTTGTGGAAGTTGCCCTTCTTAAAAATGCATGAACATTCACTGATAATTGGTCTGTAGTGGAGTCTACAAGGTCTACATTGCCGGACCATGTAGAATCCGGACCTTGTAGACTGACATAATTCTGTGCATAGTTTACACAGGCCATATTTCAAATAATCTAAATCTTACTTCATTCATCTTAAACATTCTTGATTTGGGGGATTGGTAGTTCCCATGAAATCTGAAGTTGTTCAAACAACAACAGCGATCCACCTTGAATTAAATCACACAGCCGAGTGAAACCTTGTTGGCTCAGTCACGAAAGGGGCTACTTAATTAATCCAACCCACTTTATTTATAGAGCACATTTAAAAACAACAAAGTTTATAGAAGTGCTGTACAAGTCCCACAACATAAGATAAAAAAATTATATATTTTTTTATTTTTTTTCGAAGCTTCGAATTAAAATCGAAGCTCGGCCCCGAAGCTTCGATTGCCAAAAAAAGCTTCGAAGGTCAGCCCTAGTATTGCATGCATTTCTACATTTTATTTCCTATTTTGTTTATTCATCCCAGTATCTTTCTTTCTTATGTGTGGAATTCTACAAGGCGCACACACACACACACACACACACACACACACACACACACACACACACACACACACACACACACACACACACACACACACACACACACACACACACACACACACACACACACACACACACACACACACACACACACACACACACACACACACACACACACACACACACACACACACACACACACACACACACACACACACACACACCGAAGTAAATTCGAAGCTTGTGCCATCGAACGAAGCTTCGAAGCTTCGAAGTATTTAAGACAGCCCTACTTGTTTCAAATGACAATATATACCTCTGTGAATATTATTGCACGGATCGGAATACGGGCGTGCGCGTGGGAGCGTGCGCAAAGATATTTTGACAGTGATATGGAGTGCTCCCGACTGCGGGGAGAAGACCCATCCCCACGGCGCACACACATTTACACACACTCCTGCGCCGCGGTCCCTCTCTCTCTCTCTCCCTCTCTATCGCTCTCTCTCGTTCTCTGCTGTCTGTCGCACCCTCTGTTTGAGGAAGTAATTTCACTGCTCTGTTGTTGAGCGAATTGTGGGCGGTGACTACAACCAGTAGTATTCACGTCAGCAAAACAGTCAAATCAGAATGGCTTAGTTGAGTGAGGGAAGATCTCGTGAACTCGAGAATAGACTGATGAGTCAATATGATAATTAGAGACACAGACCACATTTATATAATCCCCCATTGCTAGGAAACAATGCTAAACTTTGAAAAACTTTGCAATGCTTTGATTTTTTTATTTCTCCAGCGCCTTCAACACCATCCAGCAGTCACTGCTAGCGGAGAAGCTCTCTGCGATGCAGCTGGAGCACGGCTTGGTGGCCTGGATCAAGGACTACCTCACTGAGAGACCGCAGTACGTCAGACTAAAGGACAGTCAGTCTGACGTACTGGTGAGCAACACCGGCGCCCCCCAAGGAACTGTGCTGTCACCCTTCCTCTTCACCCTCTATACCTCAGACTTCTGCCGCAACTCAAGCGGGTGCCACCTGCAGAAGTTCTCCGACGACTCCTCCCTCGTAAGCTACATCACCGATGAGGAGTACAGAGCCCTGGTGGGGAGCTTTGTGGGGTGGAGCGACAGCAACCACCTCCAACTCAACACCAGTAAGACCAAGGAGCTGGTGGTGGACTTCCGGAGGGGCAAGAAGAGGCCCCCCCCGATTCCCATCACCATCCGAGGGGAGGAGGTGGAGGTGGTCGGTGGACTCATAAGTTCCTTGGGGTACACCTGAACAATAAACTGGACTGGTCGGATAACACAGAGGCCCTCTACAGGAAGGGACAGAGCAGGCTGTTCTTCCTGAGGAGACTCAGGTCCTTCAACGTGTGCAATAGACTGCTGCAGTCATTTTACCAGTCTGTAGTGGCCAGCGTCCTCTTCTATGCTGTGGCATGCTGGGGAGGCTACATCAACTCAAGGGACACCAACAAGCTCAACAAGCTGGTGAGGAAGGCTAGCTCCGTGGTGGGAGTCGAGCTACCTAGACTAGAGGTGATGGCAGAGAGGGGGATGAGAAGGAAGCTGGCTGCCATCCTGGAGAACCCCTCCCACCCTCTCTACGACGAGCTAGTCAAGATGAGAAGCACGTTCAGCCACAGACTCATACCCCACCCCCGACACTCAACTAACCGCCTCGGACAGTCCTTCATACCAGCGGCCATCAGGCTCCACAACAGTGGGCAAGGACTGCTGCCAGACATCGACCTAGAACTAATAGGAACCCAAGGAGGACAATAACACTACCTTAGGCATACTGCACCTTATGTGGATACTGTGATACTGTGAATAATGTATATTTCAGTTAGTTAGATAGTAAATTATAACACTACCAGTACCTTATGCATACTGCAACTTATGTGACACTGTAAATACTGCGAATATATATTTCAGTTAGTTAAATAGTAAATTATATTGACCCATTTGTTTACACTGCTTGTGTTGTTCTTACTACCTGTACCCCCCCCCCCCCCCCCTTCCCCCATGCTGCTATGATGCCTGAATTTCCCCAAGGGGATCAATAAAGGAATATCTTATCTTATCTTATCTTAAACACTGGAAAAGGCCATTTATAATGCATGGGACCTTTAAGCATTTCTGGTTGAAATCAAATTCGGCAGTTTTCTTTTACGATTAATTGCGAATATTTTCATGTTGAGCTATAGATTGTTGATGAATACGCACAGGCAAATGTCCATGCTTTATTTGTTTTAAACTAGACGATTTAGAAATGGGCAATGGGGAAATACATTGCGATTTCGCGAGGTGGACCGGCCGGAACCAGCAATGTCATAAACCACTACACCTCCCAATATGTGACGTTTTAAAACATAAACCACCCTTGTATATTGAATCAAATCGGCGTCGTTTATTGAGCAACGGCGCGAAACCACAAGAACCACAGGGACCGGCGTGGTGGGTGGCAGGAATGTTTCTCCCTGGGATTATTCAGATGAGCAGCACAAGAAGGGCTATATTTCTCTTCTCCTCCTTCTCTTCTTTAGGCCTAACAAAAATAATGGTTGGTTTCAGGTTGCCGACCGACCCTGCCGATTTAGGTGCGACCCAATATATTTTATGAGTTTTAAAAAAAAATTATATATTAAAAAAAAAAAAAAATCGTTTTTTTTTTTTTTTTTTTTTTTTTTTTTAAGAATAAAGTTTCATAGAAATCTTAGTCAAACATTTAGTATTATGGATATTAAACATGCTGGCAGAGTACATGCATCCATGTTGTTGTGAACATTTTAACCCTTTCACTGCCACACGACAGCCGGTTAACCCTTTCACTGTGACAATACAGAAGGTTAGCCCTTTACTATCACACAACCGACGGCGATGCTCCATCATTAGCATCATTAGCTCCGCGGATGATCTAATGATGCTAATGATGGAGCATCGCCGTCGGTTGTGTGATAGTAAAGGGCTAACCTTCTGTCGTGTGGCAGTGAAAGGGTTAATTAAATAAAGAAATTCCCTATCCATAGTCGCCGTGGGAAAGAATATATAAAAAAAAAAAAAAAAAAAAAAAAAAAAAAAATTCCCTACCTACCCATGGCCAAACTGACAACCAACCTGAAACCAACTATTATTTTTGTTAGGCCTTACCAGCCCTCTCATGGAAACAAGGGCAAGCGCAGAGAGAGGTCTGAGGGGTACGGTCACGTGACCCAGTCTCGTCTGTAAAGGATGTGGCAAACAGTTCCTGCTGAAGCACCGGCAGCAGCAAGGACGTTCAAGGTAGCAGCAGTAGCAGAAGCAGCACACCTGGAGGAGGGGGGCCTCCTGTGACCGCGGAAGACCTCCAGTGCAGACAGACAGTCAGTCACAGACTCAACTTTAAAACCTCCAGTGCAGACAGACAGTCAGTCACAGACTCAACTTTAAAACCTCCAGTGCAGACAGACAGTCAGTCACAGTCTCAACTTTAAAACCTCCAGTGCAGACAGACAGTCAGTCACAGACTCAACTTTAAAACCTCCAGTGCAGACAGACAGTCAGTCACAGACTCAACTTTAAAACCTCCAGTGCAGACAGACAGTCAGTCACAGTCTCAACTTTAAAACCTCCAGTGCAGACAGACAGTCAGTCACAGTCTCAACTTTAAAACCTCCAGTGCAGACAGACAGTCAGTCACAGTCTCAACTTTAAAACCCCCAGTGCAGACAGACAGTCAGTCACAGTCTCAACTTTAAAACCTCCAGTGCAGACAGACAGTCAGTCACAGTCTCAACTTTAAAACCTCCAGTGCAGACAGACAGTCAGTCACAGACTCAACTTTAAAACCTCCAGTGCAGACAGACAGTCAGTCACAGACTCAACTTTAAAACCTCCAGTGCAGACAGACAGACAGACAGTCAGTCACAGTCTCAACTTTAAAACCTCCAGTGCAGACAGACAGACAGTCAGTCACAGACTCAACTTTAAAACCTCCAGTGCAGACAGACAGTCAGTCACAGACTCAACTTTAAAACCTCCAGTGCAGACAGACAGTCAGTCACAGACTCAACTTTAAAACCTCCAGTGCAGACAGACAGTCAGTCACAGACTCAACTTTAAAACCTCCAGTGCAGACAGACAGTCAGTCACAGTCTCAACTTTAAAACCTCCAGTGCAGACAGACAGTCAGTCACAGTCTCAACTTTAAAACCTCCAGTGCAGACAGACAGTCAGTCACAGTCTCAACTTTAAAACCTCCAGTGCAGACAGACAGTCAGTCACAGTCTCAACTTTAAAACCTCCAGTGCAGACAGACAGTCAGTCACAGTCTCAACTTTAAAACCTCCAGTGCAGACAGACAGTCAGTCACAGTCTCAACTTTAAAACCTCCAGTGCAGACAGACAGTCAGTCACAGACTCAACTTTAAAACCTCCAGTGCAGACAGACAGTCAGTCACAGACTCAACTTTAAAACCTCCAGTGCAGACAGACAGTCAGTCACAGTCTCAACTTTAAAACCTCCAGTGCAGACAGACAGTCAGTCACAGACTCAACTTTAAAACCTCCAGTGCAGACAGACAGTCAGTCACAACTTTAAAACCTCCAGTGCAGACAGACAGTCAGTCACAGTCTCAACTTTAAAACCTCCAGTGCAGACAGACAGTCAGTCAGTCACAGTCTCAACTTTAAAACCTCCAGTGCAGACAGACAGTCAGTCACAGACTCAACTTTAAAACCTCCAGTGCAGACAGACAGTCAGTCACAGTCTCAACTTTAAAACCTCCAGTGCAGACAGACAGTCAGTCACAGACTCAACTTTAAAACCTCCAGTGCAGACAGACAGTCAGTCAGTCTCAACTTTAAAACCTCCAGTGCAGACAGACAGACAGTCAGTCACAGACTCAACTTTAAAGGAACACGGCAACATTTGGGGAAATTAGCGCGTTGTCTTCTCCAGAGAGAGACAAGATAGATAGATCTATACCAGACAGTTTCCTCTCTGTGCCTAGCTTAGCACAATGAATGGAAGCGGACAGTGCCGTTTGGCCTTCAGGGAGAGGTGTTAGTTGGACAATGCCTAGGCTAACCGGCACTGTCCGCTTCCATTCATTGTGCTAAGCTAGGCTAACGTGCAGCCCGATTGCTTTCTACTGACCGCACAGAGAGGAAACTGGTATCCATCTTCTTGTCTCTCTCTGGAGAAGACGATAAACTAATTTCCTATAATGTTAGCGTGATCCTTTAAGGCTTAATGACAAGAGGGACAAAGGATACCTTAATTGCCCCCCCCCCCCCCCCCCCCCGTTACGACACAAAATAGACGCTGTGCTCGCCCAGCCTAGATACTATCGTGCTACAGTAGGGTCCGTGCAGAGAAAATTCAGAGTCCTTTTCTTCCTTCTCACGCGCCAGATGAACCCGAAGCAAGCCACGCTGCATTATGACAAGAGGGGTAGATCCGAAGGCAACTGACCTTTTATTAGATAAGAACGAAATAGGTTGAATCCACCCCTGGGAATTGAGAGAGATCTTTCTGTTCCGACTAAAGTTGCCACAGAGCAAGCTACTAGGCCTACCTGCTTCATGTTATTGTAGCCTAATTATAGACGGAGCAAGCTACTAGGCCTACCTGCTTCATGTTATTGTAGCCTAATTATAGACGGAGCAAGCTACTAGGCCTACCTGCTTCATGTTATTGTAGCCTAATTATAGACGGAGCAAGCTACTAGGCCTACCTGCTTCGTGTAGCCTAATTATAGACAGAACAAGTTTCCTGAAAATACAGCCTACTGCCCCTGTGTTCATGCATTTAAATTTTTACATTTACATTTAGTCATTTAGCTGACACTTTTATCCAAAGCGACTTACAAGTTCTGTACGACAAGTCATCAGGAAGGGCACAACTCTATCAGCTGAGTAACAATGTTCATCAAAGTGTTGAGTGCTACAGTGTAGTGTAGGTTAGTTTATTAATTATTAGGACAAGTGCATGACAGTAAAGTTAGTTAGGGTTAGATTTCTATTTTTATTTCAGATAGTGGTTGAAGAAGTGCGTCTTTAGTCAAGTGCAGTCCGAAATGATGATTTGGCTGAGGGAAGTATCATTATTTAAAACAAAACCACTTGATTCTCAAGTCAATGATTTGCACTCTATACCTCATATTTGCATTTTGTACTTTAGTTTTGTATACCTTTTGGCACCTACACTGTAGCACTCAACACTTTGATGAACATTGTTACTCAGCTGATAGAGTTGTGCCCTTCCTGATGACTTGTCGTACAGAACTTGTAAGTCGCTTTGGTTAAAAGCGTCAGCTAAATGACTAAATGTAAATGTTAAGCATTTCTGGTTGAAATAAAATTCGGCAGTTTTCTTTTACGATTAATTGCGAATATTTTCATGTTGAGCTATAGATTGTGGATGAATATGCACAGGCAAATGTTCATGCTTTATTTGTTTTAAACTAGACGATTTAGAAATGGGCAATGGGGAAATACATTGCAATTTCACGAGGTGGACCTTAGTTTTGTATATTGTATATTTTGTAGGGATGTCCGATATTATCGGCCGACCGATATTATCGGCCGATATCGGCAGTAAAATGTGATATAAAATATCGGTATTGGTTAAAAAAATTAAATAAACAATAACAATATTTGTTATATATATATCCAGTGAAATTATTAGTTACCTGAAATTATTCCGTTTTTTGTAGTGGGAAACCCTGCATATATCGGTATCGGTTGATATCGGTATCGGAAATTAAGAGTTGGACAATATCGGAATATCGGTATCGGTAAAAAAGCCAATATCGAGCATCCCTAATATTTTGTATAGTGTTTGTGTTTGGTCCTTATTCTTTTTACTTTTTTTACTGTATGAAGCCCAATCTTATATGTGACAAATAAAACAGAAACTTGAAAACTTGAGTCAAGCTTGTTGATGAAAGATTAGATTAAATTAGATTAAAATGTATTGTCATTATACAGCCTACAGACTGTACTGTACAGTCATTATACAGTACAGTACAACGAAAAGAAGTTTGGCATCCAACCAGAGTGCAAATGTAGCAGTAAAGTGCAATAGTAATATACAATGTAGATTGTAGAGGTGATTAAACTGGGTACAAAATGTACAGATTAGTACTACAGTACAGAGTGTAGTGCTAACCAGATGTATACTATGTACAGAGTTGTAGTATAAAATGTACAGTGATACAGATATAAGGACAGTATGGAGTAGTCATACTGGCCAGCAGCATAACTAGTAGGCTAAGTCTAAAGAAGGGGATGTACAGAATGATAGATATAGTAAAGGACTATGTGCAGGTAAGTACAGACAGGTGTGAATATAGGTATGTGGTGAGAATAAATATATATATAGTATACAGCATTACATGCTATCATACGGAGTAGACAGTGAAAGCAGTAGGTGCTAGGTATAGGTATACTACATTGAGTATAGGCAACAGAGTTCAGAGTCATACAGTATTGGTAACAGAGCCTATAGGGTTTAGGCAATTGAGTCAGAGTTCAGAGTTTATTGTTTCAAGAAGCCACAAGTGAAATGCAAAAGATCGCCTTTTCCTTTCAGGTCAGATTCTTTAGCACCATAAATGTAGGCGAGAAGAGCTCAAAGTCCAGTCACACAGGACAGGAAAAATATGTCTATGGAACAAATTAACTAGATGACACTATGGTGAATGATTGGTGAATGAACACAGTACAGCACCAAAGTCAACTCTAACCTGAGCCTGGAGTTGGACCCACAGCCATACAGTAGGAGATGTTTAGGCTTTAAACAGTGTCACGCTCTAGTTACTGTAGGCTGGCCTCTATTTATGATCAGCTATGATATATCTCCAGTGAGCCATTCGATCCAGTGAATGAGGGAGGGCCAACAGTGACAAAGCTTTACTCAACTCTGTCAAGGCCTTAGTAGTAGTATTGCCCCGAGCAAGGAGTCTGGTCATGCAGTGGGGCTTTTATTTCGTCAAGTAAATTAGTAGGTTATAGACGGTGCTTAAATGTAAGTGTGTTATAGTTCACACAGTCCATAATGCATCATGATGAGCTGGTGGCTCTCAATGGTTGAAGTGAGCCATCCAAACAAGAAAAAAGAAAAAAAAACATGCATATTGTAAACAAATAATAAGGGAAGGAGATCCTGTACATTCCATTCTGTAATAGACGAATGTTTTTACATTTAGCATTAATAAAAGAAACCCAGCTAAACCCACCGTTAGAGAGTGTCAAAGTCCCAGCCATGCATCGGTTTGCCTTGGATTTCAACGATGATGTTATTATGCTACAGTATCCACTGACCTTGCTTGCATATAGTCTATATATATGCCTCCCATGTTAACCTATACGTATTATTATTACCATGCATAGTTGCTGGTTGTGTGCATCGCAACCCTTCATGCATATCAATGCCCTGATGTAGCTTCCAGCAAGCCTGCTCAGGCTAAACTAGCTAGTAGCTTAGCCCCTTTCGTGACTGTGATGCACCGAGTGAATCCACAGTCACTTGCTCCTCAATAGGAAACCAACCTAGATTTACCCTGAAGGACTGGTTCTAACAGAACCGTTCGTTATACAAGTATCACAGAGAAATGTCAAAGGTACTCACGGTTGCACGAGGGTTTCGGACAGAGATACGGGATGGTTTGAAAGCTCGGCGTTGCTAATAAACATTTTAAATATGTTTTATAAACTGGTCAACACTGCACTATTTCCGGCGTTGGGTGCATGATGCGCATGCGCTATGATCACACCAGGCAGCCAACGCCGGAAATAATGCCGTTTTGAGCAGTGTTGACCAGTTTATAAAGAATATTTAAAATGTTTATTAGCAACGCCGAGCTTTCGAACCATCCCGTATCTCTGTCCGAAACCCTCGTGCAACTGTGAGTACCTTTGGAATTTCGCTGTAATACTTGTATAACGAACGGTTCGGCCAGAATCAGTCCTTCAGGGTAAATCTAGGTTGGTTTCGGTGCATCACAGTCACGAAAGGGGTTAGCTAGTAGCTGAGTGTCAGAAACAGTATCTGCACACAGTTCCAATATCTAACAGTTAGCTAGCTTTAACAATGTTGTTGTGATTTAGAAAACATTAGCAGCACCGTTCACCGATCGTAGCTTACATTCCCACTTGTCAAGACACAAACGACTCACCTATTACATCCTTAGGGTTTCTTTTTTTAAGAGTGGTGGTGGTCAGTGATTACAAGGCAGTGATTTCCACGGTTGCTAAGCTAACGTTAGCTGCTAGCTATAACAACACTGTCAGTACAGTATAGTCGGGCGATCGGCGCTCTCCCAGTTGCTGGGAGGAGGACGACCGGGGGGTAGAAAATATTATGCATATATATATTGTGAAAATATGCATTCAGAGACGCGAAGGGGAAACAGCCCGGTTCTTCTTCTTTCGACCTGCCACGCTGGCTTTCTTTAAGTAAGAGATAATAAACAACCCGTTTTCTGATTTCACAATCACTCCCTCTTCTTATTCCTCCGCAGCCATCTTACTAAATTCCACACTGTCACACGCACACACACACACACACACTGTCACACACACACACACACACACACACACAAACACAAACCGTTATTCCACACAGTCCTCCTCCTCCACCCTCCCTGCTGCTGGCAGAAGGCTGCAGAGAGAGTACCTGTCCACCTTGTTTACATCGTCCCGAGACATGATGGAGTGATGTTTATGCAACAACACGTATAAAAACAGCAGGCTTTCATAAACTACTTATGAAGGAGAAAGGCTACTCACTAGCGGGATGCATTCACTCAGCCACCTCATTTCTCTGAACGGTCTAAAAGTCACAACAATGCATTCACCAGAAGGCATGGCATTCATTTTTTTGTTTCATGCAGTCACATAATCCATGGCCATACTACAGTATATGTTGAAGGCAGAGGTTCTGTGTAGGATTGTTAGTAACTGTCTAACTGCATATATAACTGTTTCCACTAGAGGGCGCTCTAGGCGGAGACACTCATGGATACCACCAGGTGGCAAGTATAAATAGAGATGTCTCCTCCCATTCTTTCTCTTTCCCCCAGTCTCTCAGTAAGAGAAGACCTGTAGTGTTACTGCTCTGCCATGTGAATAATAAACCACGGCAGTTAAGGCTCAAGATAGAAACCATGCCTCTTGACCACATTATTGTCGCCCTATAGCCGAATTCTGTTAACAGGTTATGGGCCCAGATCACGCCGGGGGCGAAATAATAAGGGTAGCAAGTTTAGCTAAAGTA
This sequence comes from Notolepis coatsorum, assembly GCF_963971535.1. Taxonomy (NCBI): domain Eukaryota; kingdom Metazoa; phylum Chordata; class Actinopteri; order Aulopiformes; family Paralepididae; genus Notolepis; species Notolepis coatsorum. Next base: position 202,982,912 of record NC_140169.1, on the reverse strand, counting down.
TAGGCTAAGTTAGTGTAGCCGGTGTGATCTTGTCTGCGTTGTGTTTAAAGTCGATTCGACCCCTGTTAAGGGATCGCCCTGAGTGGGAGTTGAACCCCGGACGCCGGCGTCGCGGGCGGCATCACAGACCACTAAGCAAGAAGTGAATTCACTGCTTGCTTCCGGGTCTGGATGCCTCTGGGGAGTGAGTTTTACTTGCAGTACCGCTTACCATCCACAGCCACGTCACTACTTGTACCCGTGACTGTGGATATACTGCGGTACCTCCGTTACACTCACCCCACTAAACTCACACCACCCAGGGCATCCGGGTCACGGCACCACATGTAGCCGGTGTGATCTTGTCTGCGTTGTGTTTAAAGTCGATTCGACCCCTGTTAAGGGATCGCCCTGAGTGGGAGTTGAACCCCGGACGCCGGCGTCGCGGGCGGCATCACAGACCACTAAGCAAGAAGTGAATTCACTGCTTGCTTCCGGGTCTGGATGCCTCTGGGGAGTGAGTTTTACTTGCAGTACCGCTTACCATCCACAGCCACGTCACTACTTGTACCCGTGACTGTGGATATACTGCGGTACCTCCGTTACATTAGCACCGGGAGTACCGCGTGGCTAGACGCTAGGCCAACAGGAGCTAAAACTACGCCCACCATCAAAGAGCAACATGAAAGCCAAGAAGCCTCACAGGAGAGTCAAGAAGGTAGCAGCCGGGAGTCACTGGAAGGTAGCAGCCAAGAGCCCAGAGGAGGCGGCACCGGGGGAGACGGAGCATGCTGAGCACAACGGAGGCGAGGGGGAGAACCCCGCCTTGGAGAGCGTGGCGCCTGCTGAACACGGCGGAGGCGAGGGGGAGAACCCCATCTTAGAACGCGTGGCGACCAGAGGGAGGAACAAATGGCCCTCATTCAATGGAAAAGCAGAGAACTACGAGCTCTGGGAAGAGCGCATGCTATGCTGCATGCACGGTGCGGGACTGAAGGAGACGATCCTGACAGCCCCCACGGGAGAACTGACGGCGGAAGAGCAAGCCCTGGACGACCAGCGTAACGCAGATGCGTACTGTGAGTTAGCACCGCTGCTCGACGACACCAGCCTGGGGCTGATATTCCGCGACACTAAAGACAGAGGCCGAGAAAGCCTGGAGGTATTGAGAGAGCATTACATCGGGCGAGGAAGACCCCGAGTCATGGCCCTCTACATAGCACTGACGACCCTGAGGAAGGGGCAAACCGAGACTGTGACCGAATACGTCAACAGAGCGGAGCAGATCACGACGCCATTGAGGGGTGCCGGAGAAGCACCAAGCGATGGGTTAATGATGGCGATGATGATGAGAGGACTACCGGAGCTGTACAAACCGTTCACACTCCTGGTAACACACGGTTCAACCGACATGACGCTGGGACAGTTCAAGGCTAAGTTAAGAAACTTCGAGGCCTCAGAAGATACCCAACCAGCCGCCGCGGAGGCGGGAGAGAGGGTGCTAAAGGCCCGAGCGACGCCAAGGGAAAGGACCAGGACCACGACGGAGCTGGCGTGTTGGCGATGCGGAGAGAAAGGCCATCGGAGAAGTAACTGCACGAGGACTGTCTGGTGTGTTTTCAAGTTTCTTTAATAGTTGTCATACAGAAGTACAGAATACTTTTATACAAAATGCTTCTTACTGTGTGGCTCCTGCAGATCCACACGGCACGCAGGCAGAGCGTGCATGAAGAAACGCGACCAATGCGCGCGACACGCGCATGGACAAGATGGCGGCGATGGTCGGCGTGAGACGGATCGAGGCGACGACTGGAGAGTAGCGGAACGAGAGGGCCTCATCCCCAGGGCGCAGACGGCGTAAGTCACCAGGCCAACATAGCTGCAACAGGCCCAAAGGAAGGGACTGATCGTGGACACAGGTGCGTCGTCCCACGTCATCAATGACAGGAGTCAGTTCAAGAACTTTGACAGAACTTTCCGCCTGGAGAGACACAGCATGGAGCTGGCAGACGGAAAGCGCACCTACGGGTTGGCGAAAGAGAGAGGAGACGCACAGGTATGCCTCACGGACAGCAGGGGGCGCCGGCGTACAGTGATGTTAAAGAACGCTCTCTATGTGCCATCGTTCCCACAAGGACTATTCTCTGTAATAGCTGCTACTGCGAACGGTGCCAGAGTGTTCTTCATTGAAGGTAAACATTTTCTTGTAGAGCCCAACGGTGCGCGATTTGAGATAGCGGTGTATCAGAGAATGTATTACCTGAAAACAGAGTGTAATGACAATGATGTGTGTAAAGTAACCGTCAGCCACGATATTCAGACATGGCATGAGATTATGGGTCATTGTAATTACGAGGATTTACTGAAACTGCAAGCAGTGACAGAGGGCATGCACATTGAAGGCGAAAAGCGTAGACCTGATAAAGAATGTGTCGTGTGCATAAAGGGGAAGTTTGCTCAATCGAGAAACAGAAATCCCACAGAAAAAGTAAAAGTACCACTTGCGTTGGTTAACACAGATCTTGCCGGTCCAGTAAGGAACGTGTCCATAGGAGGCTTTAGATATGTACAGTGTAACTGAGGGGTACAATTCCCTGACTGTATTGAATAAGTATGGTATCATTAAACCACTACTGCGTTATGTACATTACTACTGGCCATACAGTACACATGTATATGTGATGAACACCCACACAATAACACGGCTTAACAAGAAAGTACTGTTTATAATATTTATTAGAAGAGCACCAAGATTATCTTACATTTATTAAGAATTAGAGTTGCGCTTGTAAGGCGAAGAATGTGCATGAATAGGTCAAGAGCGTAAGTCCATGAGCATATTACGAAGGGGATAATTAATACCACCTGTAGCATAAGAATTATATAAGGTACACTCGTAGGTCAGCTGGAGATACTAGGGGGGTTCCCTCCGGTTGTAAGCCAGCAGGGGAGAGGAATGTTCGGGAGCAAAAGTCTGGATCAACGGGGAATCAATAAGCTCCAGCTACGGGAGGCGGTACATATACTCCCCTCGATCGGCAGACAAAGCAGCGACTATAATCCAAGTATGCGGGACAGCATGGATGAAAGCCAGCCAGACTCTTCCTAGAGACGGGCTCGAGTGATGCTCCTCACGGGTAAATCCCACACAGCAGCGGGGTAGACGGTTCTCTGCTCCAGCAGCCACGGTACCAAAGCAATAATAATCCAGCCGGAAAAGGCTCTGCATTCACCGGTGTAGATTCTCCTGTGCACGGTACTTCACATTTAACTAGGTCGAACTTGACGTTATTTCACTAAGCTCTGACACCTTTACTATCCTATTCGCACGCGGTTCTAAGTGCTCTATTTAGACGCAAGGTTGCTCACTTCACTTGGTCGTTGACTCGTGATGAAGGCTTCAACTTGTTGGGTTAACTCGTTTGAGGGTAACTAACTAAGATTACTGCTGTATCCACCTGCGCCGTATTTATACGTAAGGTATATAATCTAGTGCCAACCTTATTTCTGTCTCGTATTACTGCGCAAACCTGGGCATGTTGAGACATGTCTTAGCGGTGGCTTTGAACTAGACATTGGGGGGTATGGCTGTGGCGCCTAGGGGGTCGCTGTCCAATAGGAGAACGAATATTATGGTCTGGCCTGTACCAGGTAAAGGGATATTCCGTGTATATGTACAAAGAATATACAAAGGATATCAGGCGATATACAAATACTATACAATATATCTCAAGTAATAAATATATATATTCGGTTTAATCTGACCCTTTGTAACAGCCGCCTCCTAATTAGTCCGCACCTAATTAGATAAGCAGAGACAGATTAACCGTCTTGTCCACTACTCAATGTCCGTTGTGAGGAGTAGGGCAATTCACAAAGTCAGTGGGTCATGGTCGTCAGCAAGGGAATCAGGTAGCCTTGGCAACTCTACCAGCCTCGCCACGGGTCTTTTAAGTTGTCCCCGTCCTTGACCCGCTTCTGACGGGCTGGAAGGGATGGAGGGGGGGTTAGGAGGAAGCGGGCCTGAGACTGCTTTGATCTGTGCTTGGCTGTGCCTCCACCTCCTCCGTCTTTTTCTCTTGTTTGGTCTGTACCCCGTCTGAGGAGGGGCCGGTTCCGGCCGCCCCATCAAGGAGTCGCTTGGGGTGCTGGGTTCGAGGTCAGCTACGTCTGGAGCGCAGCTGAGGGGGGTGGAGTTCCGAACTCCCTCTTGTGCCCACGGTTCTCTCACAGGCCTCTCGCCTAATGTCAATAGCCTCTCAACGGGCTGTACGGGAGAGTGGCCGGTGTCGCTCACCTTTGTGTGTAGGCAGCGTGTAGACGTGGGTTGACTGTCAAGTCCGTAGAGGGGGCCCTGGAGCGTCCACCCCAGTCGGGTCTGAACCGCGACTGGGCATCCTTTGGGTCCGATGTGGGCCGCCTCAATTGGGAGAATGAGGTCCGCGTGGTCGGAGCCGATGAGCAGGGTCGGTGTGGCGCCGTCGATAAGCGGTATAGGTAGTCTGCGTAGGTGCACGTACTTTGCCATCAGCTGTGGGATGGGGTAGGTGACTAGGTGTACTGCGACAGGCCTATGTCGTGGCTGGTGAAGACGTTGGTAATACTATACTGCTTCTCTGGCTGGTCCACCGCTGCTATCTTGAAGGAGAAATTTTTACCCTTTATGGTCTTCTGGTCTCTTCTGATGGTACGTATGGTCATTGTTCCTTTGGCACCCCGCAGAAGCGAGGAGGAGAGTCTTTTCAGACCCATCGTCTAGGACGGCGTAAGTGTCCAGGACCTTGTCCTCGTAGCTCAGGAGCACTCTGACCACTTTGATGAGCACTCGGGGGGTCCCGCTATGCTGGTCTATATGGAGCACTCCTGTTGGTCGGTTGCCTTGGATCTTCTGGTGGGCCCCGCACAGTGCTGCGCGGTAAGCGGCGCCCGCCTGGGCCGCCTCACGCCACTGGTCAACTTGGACGGGGTTCAGTGTCTTATATTCGGCGCACTGTGCCAGCCAGTGTCCGCCGTCGCAGTAGGTACAGTAGGGGGCGGTCTGGTGGATCTTCGGTACTGGTGCCACCGCCTCGGCCTGGTACATTACCGCGACGGGCCCACTTTGTTGTCCTGGCGGACGCCTGTTGATGTCATGCAGGACCTCCAAGTGGGCGCCGCCGCACCTGCTGCACTTCTTCTTCAAACGACACTCAGCTGCTATATGGCTGCGCGCGCAGCGGAAGCAGAGGCGGTGGTCTTTGATCCACTGACTCACCTCGTCCGTGGTCAGCTTCCCGAAAGTGTCGCATTGATACAGCCGATGTTCCCCTTCACAGTACTGGCATTCAATCTTCCACTCCTCTTTCGTCGAGGGGGTGTTGTGGTTCTTGTGCTGCGGTACTGATTCGGCTTGGTGCATAACGGTCACCGACCGGCAGTTATCATTTGATCCCCGAGGTCCTGGTCTTGGGCTTGGTCCACTCCACACGAACGTGTCCAGTCGTAGGCTGCTGACCTCCCTGGCGAGGAAATCAGATAGGTCTAGGAGGGATGCCTCTGGGCCGTTGGGGTCGCGGTGGTCCCTCTGCCGCCGAAAGCGCTCTTGTCGGGCGGGAGGGAGCTTCTCTAATATCCTTTCTACATTAGAGTTAGCGTACAGTTCGTATATCCCCTTTTCCTTTTGGGACCCCAGCATCCCTACCAGGGACTGTACCTTGATAGAGAGGTCATCCAATGCTCTATTGTCTCTGGCTGGGGGGAGGCGGTCGATATCTCTTATTTCCTGTATCATGTAGTCCCATATGCGTCCATAACGTTGGTCGAGGGCTACTAGAGCCGCGGTGTATGGGGTACTTGAGTTGGAATATGCCAGCGCTATATTATGCGCTCTGGGCACCTTCAGGTGCTTGAGGAGGATAGCATATTTGTACGTCTCATCGGGGACGTCGGACATCATAGTCTCTAAGCACATCCGTAGCTCCGTGTACTGTGTTCTGTCCTCGCGTGTAAAATCCGGGAACGTCGGTGTGCCAAGGTACGATGCCATGGATGGCTGGCACATCGGTGAGCGTTGGGGGAGAGGCCTCCTGGGCGAGTCTCCCCGTACGTGTCGTCGTGGGCTGGTACTTGGTGGGTACCGGGGGCCGGGTACCCAGGTGCTGTTCCTCGGTGCTGACGGTGCGTCAAACTCACCCGTGAGTTGAGTCGGGGGTTTGTAGCGCAGTGACTCGGGGCTGACGTCTGGGCTGTACTGGGCCTCCTGGTCCAGAGTACGTTGCTGCTGGTCGGGGCTGTACTGGGCCTCCTGGTCCAGAGTACGTTGCTGCTGGTCCGGGCTGTACTGGGCCTCCTGGTCCAGAGTACGTTGCTGCTGGTCGGCTTGACATTCCTCCTCTTCCTCCTCCTCTTCCTCTGCCAGGTCCTGGAGTCTTCTAGTCAGTCTCTCGGCGACGTAGGCCGGTTCTTCCCGGTTGCTGGGTCTCGTATGGACCGGCCGGGGAGGGGGTTCGGAGACGTGGACAGGATCCTCCTGTTGGCGGGGTCCCGGGTCGCTTGGTCGGGTAGGGGAATGTGTCCTAGACCCTTGTCGTGATGATCTCCGGGAGCTCCGTGCGGAGAGAGGGGGTGTCGCCTTGGCAATCAATTGTTCTATCATCTTCGCCTGCAGCCGGTCGCGCTCTGCCTCGCGCTGGGCATGGGCGGCGTCGCGCTCTGCTTCGCGGTGGGCATTGGCGGCGTCACGCTGTGCATTGGCGCTGGCATGGGCGCCGTGGAGCTGTGCATTTGCGGCGTCGCGCTGTGCATTGGCGGCGGCGTGCTGTGCATTGGCGGCGGCGTGCTGTGCATCGGCGCGGCTTCTTTCAATGTTCTCTTCCGTCTGAAGGCGTCTGGTCTCCAGTCTTATGCGGTCGTCTTCACTCCTTTGTTGCGCCTGGAAGCGCTCTCGCTCGATTGCAGCGTGTTCGCGCTCGCTCGTCTGTTGAGCCTGGAAGCGTTCTCTTTCCCTGGTAGAATGTTCGCGCTCACTTAGTTGTTGCGCTTGAAGTCGATCGCGTTCTGTGGAGGCTGCCAGGGTGGCGATGAATGCCTGCGCCAGCATCTTGTCCGCTTCGCTGGGGGAAGACACTGACGGAGGTGATCGGCTTCTGGCAGTGCTCGTTGGAGATCTGTTCTCTGGGCGCGCCTCGAGGTCCGTCTCCTGGGCGCGCTTCTCTTCTGGTAGTGGGTCGGGTTCTGTCCCTGGAGCGCTTTCTTTATCCTGGAGCTCTCCGGGGACCGTCTCGTTGACGTTGTCTGGGGGTATAGTCATGTCATGTCCCTCCTGGTCCCCCCCGTGGGCTTGGTCAGTTTCGTTAGAACCCACTGGGGTCTCTACTGGCAGGGTCGTCTGGTCGGTAGGATTTGACATGCTTTGACTATCCGCTTTAGTTATTTTATCCGCATTTAACTTCTTTATAAAGCTAGGTATTAGACTGACAGCGTATGCCTCTAGATAGGGAGGTGGCTGACGTCTGCGCTGCGGGCGTTCTAGCTCGGGAGAACTGTTTGTGGAGTGTTCATCGCTGGCCATGTCAATATTAATATTATATTAATATTACGCTAATTACCATCCGGCTCGAAGGACTAATTGTAACTGAGGGGTACAATTCCCTGACTGTATTGAATAAGTATGGTATCATTAAACCACTACTGCGTTATGTACATTACTACTGGCCATACAGTACACATGTATATGTGATGAACACCCACACTATAACACGGCTTAACAAGAAAGTACTGTTTATAATATTTATTAGAAGAGCACCAAGATTATCTTACATTTATTAAGAATTAGAGTTGCGCTTGTAAGGCGAAGAATGTGCATGAATAGGTCAAGAGCGTAAGTCCATGAGCATATTACGAAGGGGATAATTAATACCACCTGTAGCATAATAATTATATAAGGTACACTCGTAGGTCAGCTGGAGATACTAGGGGGGTTCCCTCTGGTTGTAAGCCAGCAGGGGAGAGGAATGTTCGGGAGCAAAAGTCTGGATCAACGGGGAATCAATAAGCTCCAGCTACGGGAGGCGGTACATATACTCCCCTCGATCGGCAGACAAAGCAGCGACTATAATCCAAGTATGCGGGACAGCATGGATGAAAGCCAGCCAGACTCTTCCTAGAGACGGGCTCGAGTGATGCTCCTCACGGGTAAATCCCACACAGCAGCGGGGTAGACGGTTCTCTGCTCCAGCAGCCACGGTACCAAAGCAATAATAATCCAGCCGGAAAAGGCTCTGCATTCACCGGTGTAGATTCTCCTGTGTACGGTACTTCACATTTAACTAGGTCGAACTTGACGTTATTTCACTAAGCTCTGACACCTTTACTATCCTATTCGCACGCGGTTCTAAGTGCTCTATTTAGACGCAAGGTTGCTCACTTCACTTGGTCGTTGACTCGTGATGAAGGCTTCAACTTGTTGGGTTAACTCGTTTGAGGGTAACTAACTAAGATTACTGCTGTATCCACCTGCGCCGTATTTATACGTAAGGTGAATAATCTAGTGCCAACCTTATTTCTGTCTCGTATTACTGCGCAAACCTGGGCATGTTGAGACATGTCTTAGCGGTGGCTTTGAACTAGACATTGGGGGGTATGGCTGTGGCGCCTAGGGGGTCGCTGTCCAATAGGAGAACGAATATTATGGTCTGGCCTGTACCAGGTAAAGGGATATTCCGTGTATATGTACAAAGAATATACAAGGGATATCAGGCGATATACAAATACTATACAATATATCTCAAGTAATAAATATATATATTCGGTTTAATCTGACCCTTTGTAACATACAGTCTTTTACAGACGTGTGCACAGGGGCAGTGTTTGTTTACTTTCTTAAAGCAAAGAGTGACACACTCCAGGCCACGGAAAAATTCCTGGCGGACATAGCCCCTTATGGTACAGTAAGATGTTTGAGGTCCGACAACGGGACCGAATTCACAAACAGAGAGTTCCAATCACTGTTGAGGAAGAACAGGATAAGACACTAGACGTCATGTCCATATTCCCCACACCAGAACGGAGTGGCAGAGAGAGAATGGCGCACTCTTTTCGAGATGGCTAGGTGTAAGCTAGTAGGTAGTAACTTACCTAAGAGCCTATGGCACTATGCGGTGCAAGAAGCCGCTTACACCAGAAACAGGTGCTTCAATAAGCACACGGGCACCACCCCGTATACAGCACTGACAGGAAAGAAGTGTAATCTAGCCAGAATGCACCGATTTGGATCAGTGTGTTATGCGTACCTGCAGGACAGGGGAAAACTCGAGTCCAGATGTGAAAAAGGACTCTTTGTAGGGCATGACAAGGGAAGCCCCGCTTTCCTGGTTTATTATCTCGGTAAAGGGGTAGTGCAGAAACACAGGCTAGTCAAGTTTGTCACAAAGACAACATGTGAGGGCGAGACACAGACAGAGGAGCCAGAGCTGGACTCCAGAGTAAGGTGTGTAGAAACGGAGACAGCCCAGTGTACTTAGCACGGTCGTGCAGGCAGACAGTCAGCCACCCCCAGTGGGTGATGACGAGGAGCACCCGAGGATGACGTCAAGTGCCCCAAGCAGTGGGAGGTACCCCTCGAGGGAACACAGACCCCCAAAGTATCTGACAGACTATGCTCGGAAAGGGAGTGACGAGGAGGACAGTACACCCATCACCATTGATTACTACTACAGGGTAGTTAGTGGGGTACCTCAGACCTTTAAAGAGGCCATAGTGTCCCCTGAATCAAGTAAATGGGAGAGAGCGATGGATGAGGAGATGAGGTCCCTAGAGGACAACCACACCTTCACTCTAACCAAGTTACCAGAGGGCAGACAAACAGTGGGAGGAAAATGGGTGTATTCAATCAAGGAGGGTATTGAAGGCCACGATAAGTACAAAGCAAGGTTTGTAGTTAAGGGTTACAGTCAGAGGGAGGGGATAGACTACGATGAAACATTCTCCCCCACAGCCAATCTTACCAGTATAAGGGTAGTGGTGCAGAAAGCTGCTGAGGACAATCTAATTTTACATCAGATGGATGTGAAAACAGCCTATCTGCACACACCCATAGATAGGGAGATATACATGGAACAACCTGAGGGTTACGAAAGGAAAGGAGAGAAGCTAGTGTGTAAGCTGGAAAAATCCATTTACGGCCTGAAACAGTCTGGGCGAAATTGGAACGAGATGCTTCATACATGCCTTATCAAAGACCACTTCCTACAGAACCCAGTAGACCCCTGTGTTTACTTGAGGGAGTCAAAGGAGTCAGGAAAAGTGATCATCGTCATTTGGGTAGATGATTTGATCATAGCAGCGGACAACACCTGGGCCCTCATGCATCAACGTGGACGTAGAACTTGACCTACTTCCACACGTAAGCACGGAATGTAGAACTAGCGTACGCACAGGGAAGTCGGCATTCATCACACGTGCGTACGCAGGCTCTATGCCCTGCCGTGTTGATGAATACCACTTTGTTCTACCGTCAATGCTCGTGCATGATTATCCATATATGATCATGAAAATGAGGAAACACCCCCCATGGGATGTGAAATAATGGACCGACCCGAGCGGAACCCTGAGAAACTCCACGGAGAATTCACTGCTGTCGAACCAAGAAGACACTATCGCGTATTATGATTTATGGGATAAATAAAAGGCGGACTTGTAAACGGTGATGTCAGATATCAACGGCTCCCTAAGACCATTGCTGCAATTCTGCCTGGACAGCTCAAAATACTAATAAAGACCGTTCGTTGACCATATAACCGTGCTGTAATATGAATGCCTTTATTAGTTGTGTTCGATTGGCTATATGATTTTTAGAGGCATCTATTTTGTTGTCGGCTAATAAAGACCGCGCTGGAATATGACTGCCTTTTCCCGTGTTGTTTGATTAATACCCCAGGGATTAAAGTTCTCCTCAATTCTATTCCAAATCGCGATGGATCTCCCGTCAATTTTCTACCTGCTGCATATGATTTCTAGAGGCATACTACAATCTATTTTGATGTCAGTATTGGGTAGCCTATATAAACAATATAATACGAGAGCATATACAAGAACAATGAATCTCACTGCACTTGAATTCCATCATGTTTGTGTGCGGGACTCAAGGCTGCTGTCACAATGGGTGGTACCGCCGTACAGTAATAATAACAGTCCACACAATATCACGATCCATGCCATAGCCTATGTTCCATTAGGACATGATCTGTGACGACAAATGTTCTAGAATGTTTGATTAAGATATCATACTCTGACAGCATGCCTATGAGCAACAAAAACGCGAACTTGAATCCCATCATATAGTCTGTCCACTATCTGCATGGTGTCATTGCAATGCGTTTTCTATTCTTTCTTGTACAGTAAAAAGTGGGAAGAACACTATATTCATATGACTTATTCTGCTTACAGCTTCGAAATTCCACTTGTTTCGTTTAACGTAAAGCCTTTTAAATATAATCAAAACGTTCCCGTGTTTCGGCGGTCTGTGCGCAAAATAATAACGAGTTGAGCTTTATGATTTATGATGAATTGAAAATGGGGGACCCTGATGTAAACAGGACGAAAGTTGGTCTGCATCCCCAATTAACAATTGTATGTACTGAGCTGTACTGTACTGTACCCATTCTGCAATCTGTTAATAAACTTTTCAATCAATCAATCAATCAAGCTACGCGGAGCGCAGTCAGTCAGTAGCCTACAACCAGTATATTCCGATAACGCTATATAAACCATGCTGCATTCATTCTGAGAGAAAGATCTATTATTCCAAATGCTATTTATAGGGTTTTGACCATAATTACACTACTGTTGCTATCTTACAATGAACTATAATGAACTACGGTTCATACAGAACATCCAGTGTTATTATGCACAGAAGCTCATTTCCTTGTTGTAATAATATATTCTACCACTGGGAGCTAGGTACGCCAGGTCTGACCTGTGCGTAGATGTACGCACGAAGTCAAGTTCAAGTTCAAATTGATGAATCCCACTCTTTGCTTAGAAATGATCGTACGCACGGGTTACGCACAGATCTGTGCGTAGAACACGTTGATGCATGAGGGCCCAGGAGCCTAGCACAGGTGAAAGAGATGCTCTCCACCAGATTCAAGATGAAAGACCTTTGGAGGTTAAAGCATTTTCTAGGTATGGATTTTGAACAGTCTGCTAATTGTGTAAAGGTATCCCAGAAGAGATATGTGGAAAAGATCCTGAAACGTTTCGACATGCAAGAGTAGGGCTGGGCGATATGGCCAAAAACGTTATCGCGATAAAATGATAAATTTATTTTCATATAACTCGATATCGATAATTATCGTCGATATACATTTCTGTCAGTAATTAACTTCTTATGCCGGCGCCGACGGACGGGCTATTAATAGACTCACTTTGTTTGCTGCGCCGGTCACTACGAGAAGAATTGGAGAGCCGTTGCGACTCGCGTGTCGAGCCAAGTCAACCCTTTGAGAAGCGTCGTGGTCCCGGCTTGAATTCTCCATGAATGTGTCCAAGTCCATAATCCATATAAATCCATTTTGTTATATACAACTGTTCCAACACAGTCTGAATGAATGTTTTCTCTTGTGATTATGCCGCGTGATTTCAAAACACCAAAACTGAATGTCTTGTCTCGAGTTGATGTCGACATCACGGTCATCAGTCCGCGCACCTTCTCCTACGCAGTACACACACGGCCCAGTGCATAGATTATTATATTCCACCAGGGGGCAACCTACCACCACTGGATCATATGCATAGAATGGAACACTGTTTGGTCCAAGCTTGGGAAATCGATATATCGAAACTTTGCGACCACGTTTCATGTTTATTTCGAGGAAATAATTTATCGCGATGATTATCGTTATCGTTTTATCGCCCAGCCCTATGCAAGAGTGTAGATCAAGGGAAACACCATGCGATCAAAAACTAGACTATCAGGAGGATGCTCAGAAACTGACAGATGTAAAAATTTACAGAGAAGCTGTGGGTAGCCTCATTTATTTAACAACATGTACCCGCCCTGACCTATGTTTTGTAGTGAGTAAACTGTCACAGCATTTCGCTGATCCCACAGAGGAGCATTGGATCACAGCAAAACATGTCTTTCGTTATCTTAAAGGTACAGCAGACAGACAACTGTGTTTCAGAAAGAGCAGCGAGGGTCTAGGACTTAAAGCCTACAGCGATGCAGACTGGGCAGCTGACACCACAGATAGAAGGAGTACCACAGGATATTGTGTGAGTTTGAACGCAGATCGCTCACTGGTTTCGTGGAAAACAAAGAAGCAGCCCACCGTGGCTCTATCAACCTGTGAAGCCGAATATATGGCTCTAGCTATGACCATACAGGAGTGTATTTATCTGGAACAACGGCTCGAAGGGATAGATACCTATGTATATAAGAAGACTGTTGTTTACGAGGACAACCAGGGAACCATTGTGATTGCTAACCCTGTGTGCCGACAGAGATGTAAACATGTCGATATAAAATACCATTTCATCAGATCTGTCATCAGAGAAGAAAGGATGACACTGATGTATTGTCCAACGGACGACATGGTAGCAGACGCTATGACGAAACCTGCTTCCAAATTGAAATTGAAGAGATTTGCAGAGGCCATGTTTGGTGTGTAGATATTGACTGCCATATTCTTTTGATGTTTTTGGATTATATTATTTCCTTTGTAAAATGTTTTTCCAAGAAGTTATCCAGTATGCTAAACCCTAAGTGGGAGTGTTGAAGGCAGAGGTTCTGTGTAGGATTGTTAGTAACTGTCTAACTGCATATATAACTGTTTCCACTAGAGGGCGCTCTAGGCGGAGACACTCATGGATACCACCAGGTGGCAAGTATAAATAGAGATGTCTCCTCCCATTCTTTCTCTTTCCCCCAGTCTCTCAGTAAGAGAAGACCTGTAGTGTTACTGCTCTGCCATGTGAATAATAAACCACGGCAGTTAAGGCTCAAGATAGAAACCATGCCTCTTGACCACATTATTGTCGCCCTATAGCCGAATTATGTTATATATCGCATAGCTCTGCTCAGCGTCATAGTGCAATACTCTTCATATCCAGTATTGAACTGAAATAAATTCTCACATATGTACCTTTACATACCATCATCTGTCTGGCCACACCCCCATCCACTACCTACATAAGCAGGGGTGTGGTCATACCATCAGCTCCTTCTTAAATTTTCACCACGTTGAGTGCCTGTTTACATCACTTTAAGTTTGCTGAATTGTTTTGAAGAAAGTTGGAGCTGCGTTAACATTATCTCTTGTTTTTTTCTCTCTCTCACAATTTTAAGTAGAAAAAAGCTAAGTTATAATGTTTTCTTCGGGGGGTAGCACTAGCAACTTCACCCTTCACCAGCAGTTCTCCATTGCCGCCTCCGCCGTGCGTCTTGGGGCGGGATTGTCAGTCGCGCCCGATCGGCATCCGGTGGATAGCTTGCCTCTCCGAGGAGCTGGTGTACCACGGGCATCTCCTGTGAGATGGCCTGGTTCCTGCTCTGGTTCCTCCGCCGCCGGGGGGGCGTCAGCCGATGGGCAGACAGCTCCTCTGGTGGCAGATGATCTGAGATGCAAACCTTTTGCCTCTGCTCGCTCCCGTCGTAGGAGGGTGGCTTGCAGGGGCGAAGGCCTGGTTTTGGTGAGCTGTTGGAGCCAGATGAGGGTGCTTCTGCTTCTCCGTGGCCGATGGAAACGGAGGATTTCATGGTGGGAGCAGAGGCGCTCTTATTTGACGCCCCGGTGGGGACGCATCACTCTCCCCCTCAGGGTGTGGCAGGGGGTGGTATGTCTCCTTGGGGTCCCTCGTATTCTGGTGTTGGGTTAGAACCTCCGACTCAGTGACGAGATGCCCTGCTATCAGCCACATCGGATGGTGGCACTACAGTGAGTGGTAGCCTCTTGTATGTGAGGGACGCAAGCTTAGTGGAGGAAGGTGCGCATGGGGAATTACGTGCCTTGTTCCTGGAGCTCATGGCAGCAGCAGCCGTCGCTAATGGCCTGCCCATGTCCCCTCTATGGCAACGTCGTCCTGTGAGGGAGACGGGTGTTGTCTGCCCATTCTTCCCCTCAATGGAGGCCTACGTGCGTCAGGGACAGGTGGTCTCCCACATCACTGGTCTTACCCCCGCCTACGTGCGGGTGGCGGGTTTGGTCGAGGGAATGAAGGAAGGGGTGTCTCGGCTTGATAGACCGATGGCGTCTCTCCTTTGTCCTGAGGTGGTGTGGGAGCCGTTGCGGAAGCCGATTTCCCGTGGGGCAAATAGGCAGTCGTTTATCGCCGGGACTCAAACCCTAGCTGCAACATCCAACATCGCGCAGCTAGCCCGTTTTATGTCCGGGATGATGACGGGCGGTACGGTCCTGCACGCCCAGGCGGCTGGAGCCATCCTGCATCTGATTCAGCTGCAGGCAATAGCCGCCGGGAAGATATGCGCCCTGGCCACTCTGTCCCAGCGCCACCTTTGGCTGGAGCAGGCGCGGGTGCCGGACACTGCTTACGGCCCCCCTCTCCGATGCTGGGCTCTTCGGGTCGGCGATGCAGCTCATGACGGCAGCCTGCAGGGATATGGAGGAGGAGCGTGCGGTGCTCCAGCCCCATTTCCCCCCACCCGATGTCGCCGGTGGAGTTCGACGGAGGCCACGTCGTCGGGGACCCGTGACCGTCGCCACCGCCACTGCTGGTCCTTCGGCCAAGAAGGCCAGGAGGAGAGAGGGTGCCTCGACCACCGCAGCCAGCCAACCCACGCCCGGAGGTGACGGTAGGGATCGTCGAGACCAGGCACCCCAGTACCGTCCCTCCGGGAAACAGTGGCATTGAGCCACAACACTGTAGTGTTGGCCTACAGAAGTACTCGTGTGTAGTTGTGCCACGGTCTTATAGACCTCTCTCTCTCTCTCTCTCGATCTTCTGTGTTTCTTGAAACATAAAACACGGGTGTCGTATTCACACATAATCTTTGGCCTTGTTATAAACCCTGTTCGCAGACGTGTTGTCGTCTGTGGCTAGCGTGCGTTGGGTTAGCTTATCCTGTTAGGATATACGCTGTTTCATTAGCATGCTGGCTACATAAGGTATCATCATGGCTGTTTATTATTATCGTATACGGGGTCTGGGTTCGTGAGGGGGTAATCGGATAAACCCCTCCTTCCCTCTTTTCTGATTGGTCGGGGGGTTTGGCCCTCTTTCATTCGGTCCTACCACGCTGATTGGTCAGTGCGGCACGGAGGGGGGGGGGGTAGGGAATTCCCTGACTCCTCACCTATTATGGTCGGTTGAGTCATGTGATTCCCCCCACCATAGAATACGTCACTGGGCACGTTTCTATTGGTCACTGACTTCCGTGAGTTCTTTACAGGCCCCATGTGTGGTTCTCTGTTATTGTCAAGTTGGTGTTGCGGTGCGTAGGAACTTGAGAGTTCTGCTACGCTCGATATATGTGTAGCTTGAGCCTTTTGGTCACGTGGCTCAATGTTACATAAACTTTTCAAGTTGTTGCTCACGTGGGAAGTCTCTCTGGGGGTTCCTGTCCCCTCCTTTATGGAGTAGGTTGACAGGGTATTGTTTAGGGATTCCCTGACTCCTCGCCTTAAAGGTCTGTTGTGTCATGGGTTTCCCCCCGTCATAGGGTACGTCGCTCACCGTCCCCTCTTATGAAGTATGGTTGACGGGGGTTGTTTTTCCCTCAGCCGTGTTGCATGGGACCCATGTCCGTATTTTTCCTTTTCTGTAGGAAAATAAAAATAAAAAAGCGGCTTCTTGTCGTTCTCCCAGACGGCTTGGAGGAACGGTATCTGGTGTCTTGTTAGACTATCCATTGATGTGTTTTGGGTCTCGACGTGTACATAGTGGGGTGCTTCTGATAGGAATCACGCATGGGCTTGCGCGCCTTGGTTGCTCATCATTGAAACAGCGTTTTTATGGGGCAACTGGGATGGAGTTTGTCTCTTCCGAGCGCCAGTGTTGTCTCGACGAATTCTCGTTCATATCTGGGGGATGTTAACGGAATAGATCAAAGCATAGGTAGAGGGGTCTCACGCCCTTGGGGTGGGCCACCGAGCGCGGTACGAAAGGGACCGTCTGGGTGGCGCCCTCTATAATGTTTTGGATCGACACGCGTACCTACCCCCCTCCTAAGGGTTGGGGATGGCGGCGTGATTAGGGCACGGGACTGATTCTGGTCGCGCCGGTCCAGGTCAGTTAACCCGTTGTCCGCCGGGGACGCAGATCTGCTGTTCTGGTACCCTGAGGGACTTGTGCTTTTTTCGGGGGGGAAAATGCCGGGTCGGCCCGGGTGTTGCAGGGTTTGACGTTATGGAGATGTTCGTGGTTGTGTTACTACGTATTACCCCTCACTGTTGCTTGGTTCATGTTGTGTTGTACCTTGCGCTGCGCTAAGGGGGCCTGGTCCTTCTCCATTCTTTTCGCCCCTCTCTTCTCCTGCTTAAGCATGGCTGGGAGGGGGCTATTGAGGTGATTCTTATGGAACTCCTCTGGCATCCCTGTGTACATCCCGGTCCGCCCGGCCCGGTCCGAAATTGTTTCGTCGAACCGTAGGCCTGGGATAACCCTGCGGTATAGCCAGTGTATACCCGCAGTTGTGTTTTGGAGTTTTTTCTTGAGGGGTTATAGGAACAACCACCTCATGTTTGAACCAAGGGGGTGGTTGGTTCCCTGGTGTGTTGGTAGCGGAGTCAACTCTCGGGTTAGGCCGGTTGAGTGTGCCCCCGCACGTTTCATGACGTCTGCCAATCGTGTCAGCCTTCTCTGCCTCGACCCCTCTAGAGAGTCAGGTTTTTTTGTGTGGAGGCTGTGACATGGTGCACAACAATACCAGCATATGCCCCTTCCGCCGGGGTGCTATTTTCAGCAGACCCCTTTGGCGCCTGTCTAGTCCGCAGTGCTCCGGGCTCAGGTCAAGTGCCTGTTGCCTGGATTGAGGGATCGACCTCTTCTGGGGGTCGTCTCCCCGGTGCGCTGCCTGCTCCCGCTGTGGGTGTAGCCTGAGTGCTTCAAGCTTACAGCCATGTCAACCTGAACACGCCCGATCTCGTTCGATTTCGGAAGCGGTATGGGTTCAGGCCTGGGTTGTGCTTGGATGGGTGACTGCCTGAGTATACCAGGATCAGTGAGCTAGGCGGCGTGCTATAGGGGGGAAGGGCCTGCTCTTGGATGGGCCCTGTCCGAATACGCTGGCGATGTGGGGGGCGGTGTCACTAGTGACCGCCTGGTGAGGTCTCGATGCTGTGGCGTCGTTGGCCTCTCCAGGCCCACTTTTTCCGGGGGGTCCAGTCCCTTCTGGGTCTGGGTCCTCCTTCGCGCTCCGCTGCTACGGCCTTGCCACGGGGTTGGGCTTTCCTCTTGACCCCGTGATATTAGGGGTGGTAACGGGGGTTTGTTCCTTTCCGTTCGTTCCCTAGTGGCATGCGGGTTGTGCGTTTGTGTAGTCGTGGGTACGCCCCACGGTCTGCTCACCCTGTGCGTTGAGTTGCTGAAGTCTCCTCTTCGCGCAGTCAGATCCGACTCCCTCCCGTCCTCCGCTAGGAGGGTTTGGGGGGCTCGGGTCCTCCCCGGTTCTGATGGTTGTGGGGGGCCTCAGCGGGTACATTTGTCGAGCTCAGCTCTGCTCAGCTCCTGTGTTGCACTATGACGCTGAGCAGAGCTATGCGATATATAACGTACAGTTATGTATATAACCATAGTTATATGAGCATAGTGACGCTCAGCGTCAGGACTCACTGAGGACCCCTTGATCTTGCCTTGTGGTGAAAGATTGGGAAGGAGCTGATGGTATGGCCACACCCCTGCTTATGTAGGTAGCGGATGTGGGTGTGGCCAGACAGATGATGGTATGTAAAGGTACATGTGAGAATTTATTTCAGTTCAATACTGGATATGAAGAGTATTGCACTATGACGCTGAGCGTCACTATGCTCATATAACTATGGTTATATACATAACCGTACGTTAACAGTATACAGGACTTCCCCTGTAAATGTCCTAACGCAACCCCCTCCAATGTACAATAAATGTCCTATTAAACCCAATAATACACAAGAGACCCTCTTCTTGGAACCAAGTAAGGTTTCGTCGATAATCCAATGTACAGTTATCCCCCCCCCCACCCCACCACCTCAAATGTACAGTTTCTCCCCCACCCCACCCCACCTACCCAACCCCTCCTCCACCCCTCCTACCAACCTCCTACCTAACAACCTACTCCAATGTACAGTTTCTTCATCAAATGTATATACTCTCTTTTTTAGACTCTTCTTGTATCAAAAACAGTACTGTATTTGTAATTCTGGTATGTCATAAATGTATAGATGTAGCAGTACTGTCTATCTGTATGTCATGTATGTCATGTTATGATTAATTGAAAATGGGGGACCCTGATGTAAACAAGACGAAAGTCTTTCTCTGGTCTGCATCCCCTTAACGATTGTGTGTATTGAGCTGTACTGTATTGTACCCATTCTGCAATCTGTTAATAAAGTTTTCAATCAATCAATCAATTCACTAGCTGAGAGAGGCGGTGGTGTGGGCGTGTGTGTGGGAGGGCGGGGCGGGGGGGGGGGGGGGGTCCCCAGAGGCTACTTGCATCTGTTGTGGATCACTTCCATGGACACCAGTGTCATTACCAGGTGATGCTCAGGTAGACCCTGTTGGTTTGTTGTTATGTCAACCAAGCAATGCTGCACAATACACATCAACAGGGCTACGCAGGTCGCTTTGTTCATCCATAGGCCTATCTATAATAAGCAGCAGAGACAGCTGGGCAGAACAACACAAACGGACCCACTTGATCAAGAACAAAGGTCATCCTCCTCATCCAGGCACAATGTGCTGAATCTAAACCCCAGCTTGACCTGAGGAGGATGGATAAACAGGGGAACGTTGGCCGATGGGAGAGGCTGTTCAGGTGGCATCAACTGGAGAAAGTGGACAGGAAGGGAGAGAACAACAAAACCACCACACAGGAAGTCAAGCTCAAAGTCAAGTAAGTGAGGATTTGTGATTATTTACATACATTATCCTACATGAATCACACCAAGTCGTTTACGTTATGCAAATTCGACATGTCTATTTTATAGTATGTTCTGCTGCAAAGCACGTTGGGCTGCAATTCTTGTATGAAAGGTGCTATGCAAATAACGTGTATTATTATTATTATTATTATTATTATTATTATTATTATTATTATTATTATTATTATTATTTCAGTTTCCACTGGAAATTCAGAAATTTTCCCCACATATTCCCTTGCTAATACTATGTTGAATTCATAAAGAAGATAACAAGAAAGAACACAATGACAGTACAGATGTTCTAAAAGTGAATCTAACTTGAAGGCCAGTGCAATTATGTTCTTACAAACAAGTACAATCTGTCGGTGCAAATTAATCAAACCGTATGCACATGTTCATGTCAACTAGCTAATAATCTTCCTTCTCCATCCCTCCGTTTCTCACCACTCCATCCTTTGGTCTCTCACCACTCCTTGGCCACCAGCTGGAAAGAATGGATTGTTGATCCATCAGAACAGTTTTATTATGTATGGCTACAGGTGATGATTTTTCCCATTTTCTACAACTGGGTGATTATTATCTGCAGGTATGTTTATATTAATACGACTCTAGGCCTAATAGAGTGCGATGTGGAATAATTTGATCAGATTACTCACAGAGGTGGACAACAGAGTCTTTGATTAAAGGATAGAGTTTACTGACAGAATGACATGTTGCAACATGGAGAGACTGTAGGTTACAGCGATGGGCCCTATAGCCTAGAGATCTCTGTAGAATGGTAAGCTGTCTATAACCCTTTCACTACCACACTACCAAATGATTAACCCTTTCACTGCGACAATACAGAAGGTTAACCTTCCACTACCACTTAACCGTCTGTAGTGTGGTCTAGTGAAAGGTTAACAGTAGGTTATGAATATAACCGTGTTCTATGAGTATAGTGACGCTCAGCGTCTAATGCACATATTCTCACTCCAGTGCTGTACACTGAATAAAAACTCACAAAATGTACCTTTACATACCAACATCCGTCTGGCCACACCCCCCGCTACCTATATAAGCAGGGGTGTGGCCACACACTCATCTCCTTCTCAATCTTTCACCACAAGGCAAGATCAAGGGCCGCAGTGGCGTCTAGACGCTGAGCGTCACTATACTCATAGAACACGGTTATATTCATGTCGTATAAGCTTCCGCTCAGCGTCTACTGCACAACGGGAGCTGAGCGGGAGCTGATGCTCGACAAATGTACCCCACTGAGGCCCCCCACAACCATCAGAACCGGGGAGGACCGAGCCCCCCGACCCTCCCTAATGGAGGGATACCCTCCCTATTGGAGGACGGGAGGGAGACGGATCCGACCGTGCGAAGAGGAACTCGAGCAACTCAACGCACAGGGTGAGCAGACCGTGGCTTGACCCCACGACTACGCACACGCACAACCCGCATGCCACCAGGGAACGAACGGAAGGAACAAACCTTGTTACCGCCCCCAAAATCACGGGGTCAAGAGCAAAGCTCAACCCCGTGGCAAGGCCGTAGCAGCGAAGCGCGAAGGAAGACCCAGACCCAGAAGGGACTGGATCCCCCCGGAAAAAGGCGGCCCGGAGAGGCCAATGACGCCACAGCATCAAGACCTCACCAGGCGGTCACTAGTGACACCGCCCCCCACATCGCCAGCGTATTCGGACAGGGCCCATCCAAGAGCAGGCCCTTCTCCCCACTAGCACGCCGCCTGGCTCACTGACCCTGGCATACTCAGGCAGTCAGCATGGCTGTAACTCGAAGCACTCAAGAGGCTACACTACAGCAGGAGCAGGCAGCGCACCGGGGAGACGACCTCCAGAAGAGGCCGATCCCTCAATCCAGGCAGCAGGCACTTGACCCGAGCCTGGAGCACTGCGGACGAGACAGGCGCCAAAGGGGTCAACTGAAAACAGCAGAAGGGGCGTATGCTGACATTGTTGAGCACCATGTCAAAGCCCCCACCAAAAAATCCCCGACGCTCTAGAGGGGCCGAGGCAGAGAAGGCTGACATGATTGGCAGACGTCATGAACGTGCAGGGGCACACTCAACGGGTCGACGAAAACAACTTCGGACCGGGCCCGGTGGACCGGGACGTACACAGGGATGCCAGTGGAGTACTATAAAACCACCTCAACAGCCCCCTCTCAGCCATGCGTAAGAAGAGAGGGGCGAAAAGAATGGAGAACGAACATCTCCATAATATCAAACCCTGTGACACCCGGGCTGACCCGGCATTCTTCCCCCTGAAAAAAGCACAAGTCCCTCAGGGTACCAGAACAGCAGATCTGCGTCCCCGGCGGACAACGGGTTAACTGACCTGGACCAGCGTGACCAGAACCAGTCCCGTGCCCTAATCACACCGACATCCCCAACTCCAGGAGGGGGGGTAGGTACGTGTGTCGATCTAAAACATTATAGAGGGCGCCACCCAGACGGTCCCGTTCGTACCGCGCTCAGTGGCCCACCCCAAAGGCGTGAGACCCCTCTACCTATGCTTTGATCTATTCCGTTAACATCCCCCAAATATGAACGAGAATTCGTCGAGACAACCTAGTAAACTGGAGCTCGGAAGAGACAAACTCCATCCCAGTTGCCCCATAAAAACGCAGTTTTAATGATGAGCAACCAAGGCGCACAAGCCTCATGCGTGATTCCTATCAGAAACACCCAGAGCCAGCACTATGTACACGTCGAGACCCAAAACACATCAATGGATAGTCTAACAAGACCCCAGATACCGTTCCTCCAAGCCGCCTGGGGGAACGACAAGAAGCCGCTTTTTTAATTTGACATTTTTCAGAAAAAAGATAAAAATAATACGGACATGGGTCCCATGCGACGCGGCTGAGGGAAAACACCACCCCGTCAACCACACTTCATAAGAGGGGACGGTGAGCGACGTACCCCTATGACGGGGGGAAACCCATGACTCAACAGACCTGTAAGGCGAGGTGTCAGGGAAACCCTAAACAATACCCCATCCACCTACTCCAAAAAGGAGAGGACGGGGAACCCCCAGAGAGACTTCCCACGTGAGCTGTATAGATTGAAAAGACATATTGCAGCATTGAGCTATGTAAGAATTGGGTTAGGACTCTCCGAGGAGGAGCTCTGAACTCCCAGAGGAGAAGACTCCAAACACCAGAGGAGGAGGCTCTGACCCAATACACACACTACCAGTAGGGAGCAGCGCAGAAGAACCACGTCTCTACTGCGTTGCATCACCCACCAAGCTCAATAATCGAATTGAATCGAATACACACACAACAGAGCAGAACTCCTTTTCGATGTTCTACTCACCTTGACAATCTGAGGAGGAGGCTCTGAAACTCTGAGGAGGCTCCCTCTTTTCTTTTATTACTGGGAGGGAGGGTCCGAACTCACAGAAGGCTCTTCTCCCTGAAGAAGAGCTCTGTGAGGAGGAGGCTCTGAAAACTCCCTGAAACAGAACCATAACATGGAACTTGAACAACTCACGGAAGCCTTACCAATAGAAACGCGCCCAGTGACGTACTCTATGTCAGGGGAATTTCCGCAGTGCACACGCCCAATCTTTCAGGGCGTGGGACCAGGAAACTCTCCCCCCCCCCCCCCCCTACCCTGTACCGTGCCGAACCAGCAACGTGACAGGAAGCCCCGAAGGACAGGGGGTTTTAACCACTGCCCAAACAGAAAAAGGGGGAGGAACGAGGAAGGGTTTACCAGTTCACCCCTTTACGACCCCTCACCCCTGATACGATGTAATGACAAAGTAGAGCCATGACACCAGTCATAGCATGCTACATGAAGCGTTTAACAGCTTCACATAGCTCATGTGCGAACCTGCTATCTGATTTTTACTAAGGAAAAACACAGAACAGAGAGGGCCCCTTTAAGAGCCCCTGTACCAGACTTACACATGTGCTTCTGTGGGCCAAAACCTAACCCAGTTGTGGATCTCAACGACACACACAACCCTTCATCACAACAAAAAAGGGGCAAAAGTACACTCTTAGTACAGAGGAACGCCGTTTTTCATAACGAGAGAGACATAAGTCCTCGATTACGTATTGGCCACAGGCCTTGCTAAGCACATATGACAGTGACCAAACAACCTTTTCCCTAGGAAAAAAAATCGTTTTCTCAAGCAGAAGCACAACCCCAGCAGTTTAAGCTGAGGGCTACATCGTATCCCCACAAACATAGTGACACAATATATTGTAAACAAAACATGTTTGAGAGGAGGGGGGGGAAGCCCCAGGGAAAAAACCGGGGGGGGGGTCACCCCTCCCCGCCTTCTCCCTTGATACGACCAGGTTGAACAGGTACCCCTGTTAATATGTGAACACGCTGTTCATTGTCATCACAGGCTGAGAGAAGAATTTATTCCTCAATCACATGTCACTAAGCATAGCTTCACAGGTTAATTAACCCACTTAGTTGTGAGTTCAACCACGTTACTAACGTTACATGAACACACATGTTCTCATCACAACTAAACCAGTTTATTTTTACACACGTAAAAAACAACGCCGATTTTCTAGGTAGAGAGAAGCTATACCAGTGACAAGACAATTCACACACAACACGCGTCGTATCCTCAATGTATTGCAGCAACACACGTTTTGGAAAACATCGTTATTACAAAACATTTAGAAGGGAAGGAAAGAAGAAGTGTTAAGTCCGGCAGGACTCCTTACCTCCACCCTGAGCGCAGGCAGAGAGAACTGTGAACACTGGTTAACGGGGACAGCCGAAGTCGAACCCGGCGTCTCCTGCGTTGGTGACAAGGGCAAATGTCCGCTGCGCCACCCAGCCGCCGTTCTCCATGTTGACGAAGTCCTTGCTGGCAGGGCACCCGGTGTAGGGTCGACTAACATCCTCTGTCAAAGATGACGTCGTAGTCAGAGTGTTAAGGCTTGTTATACTCACAGTAACGTTCAACAGTGTAGCATTAAGCTAACAGCCGCTCCCGACTGATAGCAACAAGCTAACGTTTCCTAGCCTAGTGAACACAATGGGCTAGCGCCGCAGCTAACAGCTGACTGGCTAACAGTAGGCCACACACTAGCACGCAAGCTAAGCAGCTATCACCTGAACTGTACACAACGACATAACAAGCCACACTTCAGACAGGCCGCCGCCTGAATCCCTCCTCATCCTAAGAGAGAAGAGAAAAAGAAATGTCAACACAGTTTTCAACAGTGATTTAACAGACATACGGCGGAGTCGGCACAATTCCCATACGGGCTGCAGCCGACTTGAGCATGGAACTATCGATAAAGAAGATCCAGACCCACATTTCCTCGTGCTTAGGGTGTAATCTCTCATTCATTTGAAAGAAGGGGCCTTCACGGGACAGAGAAGCATCCGCTCGTCCAGAGAACCAGGTTTAAACCAGATCTCGGTCACGGCCCACTAGTTTGACCATTATGGGCGTCAGACCAGGACCCTCCGTCCGTCGCCTAAGAGGCCGAACAGAGGACCCCAATCTGGGGCCGGCCTTCATAAAATTGTCAGCTAACCTCCATAGCATTAGCAGACAACTGACGCCCGCATAGCAAAACATTACTCACCCAGCCCAGAAAGCAACCAGTTTCTCCTGCAGTCCAGCTGTAGAACCGGAGGTTCAATACCTATCCAGCCGCAGCAAGGAGGACTGCAGGTGGGGAGTAGATCAGCGACGCAAGCCCCTAATACGAAAAAGCCGGTGGAGGTCAGAATGATCATCATCTTCCAGACACCCCAGTGACGAAGACATTATCGCTGTATTTTCTTAAATAGTGAGAGAGAAAATAAAGATATAACGTCAACGTATCTCCTTGTTCTTCTGTTTTCCTTTCTTCAGCTAAATACTTTCTCCATGTCAAGTGATTGGTATACAGGCACTCTCTTGAAATTTGAGAAGGAGATGAGTGTGTGGCCACACCCCTGCTTATATAGGTAGCGGGGGGTGTGGCCAGACGGATGTTGGTATGTAAAGGTACATTTTGTGAGTTTTTATTCAGTGTACAGCACTGGAGTGAGAATATGTGCAGTAGACGCTGAGCGGAAGCTTATACGACATAGAACCTTCTGTAGTGTGGTTGTGAAAGGGTTAAGGGAGAGTAGACAAAACTAAGTGGTACCTTGTCGTACAGACTATGAGTTATAGATATGATATGCAGACTATGAGAAGGCTATGTGGACAGAAGGCTATGTGGATGTAAGTGTGTGTGTGTGTGTGTGTGTGTGTGTGTGTGTGTGTGTGTGTGTGTGTGTGTGGAATAGAGTGAGAGAGAAAGTGTGTGCGGTAGTGTAGACACAGAAGGCTATGTAGATGTGAGCGTGTGTTTGTGTGAGTGTGTGTGTGTGTGTGTGTGTGTGCACATGTGATAGAAAGAGAGACAGAGAGAGTGTGAGAGTATGAGTGAAGGCAATGTATCATGTGTGTATGTTAGAAAGAGAGAGAGAGAGATCAATACCCCTATCAGAGAGAGAGAGAGAGAGAGAGAGAGAGAGAGAGATCAATACCCCTATCAGAGTGGAATTGGTTTGTTGACAGATGCTGCTCATTTGCTAAATTAATTAAATTATGGTGGTTCATTTAGACCAGCGGTTCTCAAACTACGGGTCGCGACCCAAAGTGGGGTCGTGGGTAGGTGACAGTGGGGTTGCGCATTATAAATGTGTTTTATAAATGTGTATTCGATAAGTGTTGTAATAAAAATGTCTAATAAATATGCATGATCAAGTTCAACAACATGTGCTTTTATTTTGATATTCCTTAATTCCACGTTGAAATGACGCAATACATTTAAGTGTGGGGTCGCCAAAAAATAATCCTAAATAAAATGGGGTCATGGTATAAAATAGTTTGAGAACCCCTGATTTAGACACTGACCATGTTAGAACATTTCAAACTAGATCATTCTTAGTGAGTATTGCAGTATTCTTGCTAGACTCAGAGATTTCTTCCTAAAAACACCAACACTTTGTTAATCTGCTGTATTCCTCAGGACATGCTTCCATTCAATCGAAATGGCATACTTGGCTTTGTGGCTTACATTGGACTACCTCTGTGACCTGATGTATGTGGCCGACATGATCGTCAGAGTTCACACCGGTAAAATGTTTTGTTACGTTGATCTGTTGACACTGTTGATCTTTTAGTTTTTCGCATTTGCTATAACGATTCTGAATCCTGCATATTAAACCAAAGGTACAATTATAGTTTTTCTCTCAAGAGTATAGGCTATGTCAAGCTAAATTAATTGACTATGAATATTATTATTAGTAGTAGTATTATTGATAGAATATACAGTACTGCCATTCCACTATTATTATTATTATTATTATTATTATTATTATTATTATTATTATTATATTTGTTCTTGTCTGTACCTCCCCTCCCCCCTCCCCCATGATGTTATGACGCCTGGATTTCCCCCAAAGGGATCAATAAAGGAACACTTTATTATTCTTTATTCTATTTAATTTTTAATATTATTATTCTTATTCCTATTTTTGTTCTATTGACTACCTAAATGTTTATTGTTGTTCAATGTGAGCGATCTGTAGTGCCGAATTCCCCTCGGGATTATTAAAGGATTTCTATTCTATTTCTATTCTATTCTATTGACTTGACTTGAACATGTGAACACACTTCAATCAAGGCATTGACAAAAACTGCACCTGTGCCGCCCTCTACAGGTTTCCTGGAGCAGGGCATCCTGATCAAAGACCGGGCTCGCTTGAAGAGCCAGTACCTGAGCTCCTCCCGCTTCCTGTACGACCTGGCCTCCCTGCTGCCCACGGACCTCCTGTACTTCGCCCTGGGCGTCCACGCCCCTCTGGTGAGGGTGAACCGCTTCCTGCGCACGTCGCGCCTCAACGAGGCCCTGGACCGCATGGAGACCCGCACCTCCTTCCCCAACACCTTCCGCATCGCCAAGCTCATGCTCTACATCTTCGTGCTGATCCACTGGAACGCCTGCCTCTACTTCGCCCTGTCCCGCTACATCGGGTTCGGCGCCGACCGCTGGGTCTACCCCAACCTCACCGACCCGGTGTTCGCCTCCATGCGGCGCCAGTACTTCTACTGCTTCTGGTTCTCCGCCCAGATCTTCACCACCGTGGGCGACACGCCCCTCCCGGACCGGGAGGAGGAGTACCTCTTCATGATAGCCGACCTGCTCATCGCCGTGCTGGTGTTCGCCTCCATCGTGGGCAACGTGGGAAACGTCATCACCAGCCTCAGGGACCGGGATAACGTTTTCTTCCCCAACCACGAGCTGGTGAGGTCAAGGACCTCCGGTTGGACGGAGATGGTGCTGTTTGTTGAAGGACACAGGGAGTCTCGGCCAGGGACGTGCACAGGACTTTAGAGGGGCAGGAAAAGGGCAGAAAAGGGCACTTGGCCTATGCGCATGCTAAGCGAGCGTGCTAAGCGAGTGTGCTATTTTTGGGGGGCCTTTTTGGGCGGGGTTTGAATAGTTTGGACTTCATGAGTTGACTGTATTGTTTATTAGCATAATTGTACAAACCGAACATATTTGTACATATACAGTATTTTGTTTTTGGTTTAAAGTGGATCTGCAAGCAAAAAAATTAAAACGTGGCATAAAAAGGGCACTTTTTTATGAGGCACAAAAGGGCAGGTGCTCGAGCACCCTTTGGGCTCTATGTGTGCACATGCCTGGTCTCGGCAGCTGACGCCAGTACATCTACATCAGAGCCACTATAGGCCCTGCCGCCTTGTCAGATTAGTAGTGATATAGATGAGGCAGATGTGGGGAAACAAAAAAGTAGTAAGCTCTACGTCGTGGGGTGACAGTGGCTCAGGAGGTGGAGCGGTCGTCTGGTAATCAGAAGGTTCTCCCAGTTCGATTCCAGCTCCTCCGCTGTTGAAGTGTCCTTGAGCAAGACACTTACTGTAGGGGAGACAGTGGCTCAGGAGGTAGAGCGGTCGCCTGGTAGTCGGAAGGTTCCAGGTTTGATTCCCGCTCCTCCCGGGCAGCGTGTCGATGTGTCCTTGAGCACACAAGTGTCCTTGAGCAAGACACTTACTGTAGGGGAGACAGTAGCTCAGGAGGTAGAGTGGTCGTCTGGTAGTCGCAAGGGTCCCGGTTCGATTCCCGCTCCTCCCGGGCAGCGTGTCGATGTGTCCTTGAGCACACACGTGGCCTTGAGCAAGACACTTACTGTAGGGGAGACAGTAGCTCAGGAGGTAGAGTGGTCGTCTGGTAGTCGGAAGGTTCCAGGTTTGATTCCCGCTCCTCCCAGGCAGCGTGTCGATGTGTCCTTGAGCAAGACACTTAACCCCTATAACTGCTCCCGATGAGCAGGTTGGCACCTTGCACGCCTCTGTCGTCCGTGTGTGAATGGGTAAAATGTGAGGAACAAAAAAAGCGCTTTGGATAAAAGCTGCTATATACAGTAAATGCACCATTTACCATTTACTGTAATGAGCAGGTCGGCCCCTTGTCTGTGTGTGAATGTGTGAGTGAATGGGTGAATGTGAGGCATAAGTTGTAAAGCAGATAAAAGCAGAGTCCATTTACCCATTTCCATTTACTTTTCATCATAACGTCACTCCATATCCTTCTCATTTCACTTGTCTCCCTGGTACAGAAGCGTATTGCTGCCACACCAGAAGTTATAACGTGATAACTTATTGTTTGAACATAAAACGTTTCACGTTATAACGTGATACTGATAACTTATTGTTTTAACATAAAATGTTTCACCTTATAACGTGATAACATTGTTTTAACATAAAACGTTTCACCTTATAATGTGATACCAACTTATCATGTTATAACGTGAAACGTTTTATGTTAAAACAATAAGTTATCACGTTATAACGTGATACTGAGCTTTTCTTTCTGTTTCTGGTGTGGCAGCAATACGCTTCTGTACCCTGGTGTTCCTTTGCTTTCTAAAAAGAGAACATACTTTGTTCTCGTCCTGCACCCCTCACTCAGGTGAAGGCCTACCTGCGAAGCCACCACATCAGCAAGGAGCTCCGCCAGCGGGTCAACCACTGGTACCAGCACCTGCACATCAACAAGAAGATCACGCGGGAGAACGAGATCCTGCAGCAGCTGCCCGTCCAGCTGCAGACGGAGATCGCCGTCAGTGTCCACCTGCCCACCCTGTCCAAGGTCACCATCTTCCAGAACTGCGAGACCAGCCTGCTGGAGGAGCTGGTGCTCAAGCTCACACCTCAGGTCAGGGCCCCCCTGGGGATATAGACCACTGCACTTTCCACGTTACATGGAGCTCTGGGAGGAGCGCGCGTGGGGATACAATTAATGAATGTTGATTAGAGCCTTGACGTAGTGGTGGCTATGGCTGGAGACATGATTCAATAGACCTTTTATACACCCAAGTCTCCTGAACACGGAGAGTCCATTCCCAAGTCGACCGGCACTTTCTCTGCCGAACTATAGCTGCTTTTCTGCACCTAGTACTCCCCAACCGGCGCATGCGCAGATTGCCCAGGGAGTCTCAACAACAATCCAGACAATCCAGAGAGACTCCCTGGGCAAGCTGCGTATGCAGAGTAGCTGTAGCTAATAACCACTTACATCAAGGCTCAAATCAACATTAATTTCATTTTATCCCCCTGCACTCTCGCATGAGCTGAAAATACTGGAAGTGTTGCAGTGGTCTATCGACAGGTTGAGGTCAAAGGCCAGAGGTCATGTGAAGGGTTTCTATCCAAAATGCTATACGTATATCAGAATCAGAATCAGAATCAGAATGGTCTTTATTGCCACGAAGTTTGC
The DNA here is from genome assembly GCF_963971535.1 of Notolepis coatsorum. NCBI lineage: Eukaryota > Metazoa > Chordata > Actinopteri > Aulopiformes > Paralepididae > Notolepis > Notolepis coatsorum. The sequence continues at coordinate 202,952,097 of NC_140169.1, read as the reverse complement.
ACATACAAGGAATTTGATTTGGTAGTTTTTTGGTGCGACATTAACGGACAGACAATTACGGTAGAATACAAATAAAATGGAATAATCTAAATTAAAATAGAAGCACAATAGAATAGCATAGAATTATAGAATAAAATTAATTAGGCCAGGGCTGTACAATTGTGCACGATGTGGTCAAGTATATACACTAATTTGAATACAAATAACAATACAGTGGGATGGGATATTTAGCAGGGCTGTGCAATTGAGCAGTAAATTGTGCAAAAGGTATGAACAACAGTGAAGTATGAATTGATTGTATATTGTACTGTATATATGTATATTGTATATTCCTTTTTACTTACTTTTTTACTTTTTTTTTTACTGTATGAAGCACACTCTCATACAGAACCAAGCATTTCACCGTAAAGTATGTGTATTTTATTGTGATAATTAATTAATAAACAAATGTAGCAGGGTGGATTATCCCTGCTTCGTGGGAACGGGTGGGCACAATCACTGGGTAACGAGACACAGTAGAGCTCTGTCTGACTGCACCTCCGTCTTTGAGTCTGGAGCTTCAACTGGAGGCTGGCAGTGTGAGTGGATGGGGCCCGGGATTTACCAACCTGGTCTGGTACTCTGGTCTTCCTCCCCTGCAGCAGGGCGGTCAGCAGTACTCCCCAACACGCTCCCACTTCCCCCAATTACTCTTGTGACCCTCCCACACCTAGTGACTGAATTGTAAGTAAATAACTTGGTTCCCCCCGCAAGCAGTACCCTCCCTCAGTGACACTAGAAACCTTACAATAACAAGGGAAAGGTGGAATAGGAAGGGGTTAATTGTATTAACGTTACCCACACCAAAAGAGTTGTTAAACGGCTCATGAATGGACACGCACACCGAACTCCCATCTAATTCTTTAATACTAATTATACTGGTCAGTTACAAAGAGTTAAAAGCACTGGGTCGACTAGAATGGAATCTTACTATTACCCAATTTGTAACTCGATACCTTATGTCTCACTATATTCTACACACACCTCTGTGTTAGTGCCAGGAATAATATACTTTAATGCATTTGACTCATCGCCCACGTCTGGGTCAGTACCATGTATAATACCTCTAACAGGCTTTAATTATAGGGTGAGAATAATACCTCTCTGGGCTTTACTTATGATGCCCCAGGTCTGTAACCTCCCCACAGGAAAAGGGTTAATTAGATGGGAAAATATTATTAGTAAATAAGAACCAAACACGTTATCACACTCAAAGGAAATAAAAAATGTGGGCCCACAAATACCTAACAAAAGTCCTATGCTAATGCCGGCATATATTGTTGATGGGGTACCCCTAGGAACTGTAGTTAGCAACGTTAGCTTCGCCCGCAGGCAGCACCACACTGTGTAACGTGCAATAGAATCCTGGGCACCGAAGCCCTAATGTACTCTACCAAAATGGCGGCCTCGCCGCGCCACCGTCGTCCGGATAGCAAGATGGCATCGAACGCTCTCGCCGTGGGCGCTAGCAGGCGGGGCTGGAGTAGAGGGGCAGTGTTGGGCTGAGAGCGTGTGCTGGGTGATGGCGACCTCTGTTGGTTGGGACGAACTCCCGTGCTCTGAAGACAGCCTGGTGCAGATCTGGTTGTAGACAGCCGGAGCAGACTGGTTGTAGACAGCTGGTGCTGGGTCGACGCGCATACCTAAACTTGCCCTCACTAACACTGCAGCTACACTCTGGGTCCCCAAACAGCCCTCCTGCTAGCCGGGATATATGATAACGCAGGGTGCCTCTAAACACCGGTCCTCTTCACGCTAGAGGGAATAACTTTAACTTAAACCCCTCAGGGCGATACCGCATTTCTTCTAGGATAACTCGTTGTATCGCTAGGGTATTCAGTAGGGAAACATGCAACACGCTTCTACGTTTACTGTTATAGGATAACCCGTAATATACTCAAGTTCAATACGGGGCTCTGTCCAGAAACGACCGAACCGATCCAAGTCCAATGTCGAAGAGGCTGGTTCCTCGCACTTCCGTCTCAGTTGGCTTGCTTCCTTCTCCGTCTCTCTCGTATGCTCTCTGCCTGCCACCGGCGCCCCCTGCTGGTACCGCCTACTAGCCCCAAAGGGAAACACTGAGTGGAGAATATGATCCAGGGTTATTGTTCATAATCCATATTCCAGCCGGTAGAACAAGGAGGAGCCTGCGTCGTTGTTCGAGGGAATATTAATGGAGACTAATTAGTAGGTCTTGGTGCATCAGGGGAGATAAAAAGGCAAGTCAGCACTTCTGAATAATAGCCATATTTTCAGGGTGCTACACAAACTTGAAACTTGAACTTGAACAAGTATGACAAGTTTGATTGTATATACAAATATATAGTCCAGTAAAGGGTGTGTTAATGTAACATTATGAGAATGAAAAACAACAACAACGCCTGACTGTTGAAATCGGCGTGTATGTTCGATACATACATGCTCCTCTCTGTGTTTTGAACTCTGTGTAGTCGTTACGTGAGCTATCTGCTGTGCCCTCCTCCGATTAAAACATCTGGACAATAGCTACAGTCTAGACTTGGGGCATCTTCACATTTCAGTGAAGTGGCCCGGGAGGTATAGAGCAGTCGTCTGGTAATCCGGAGGTTCCCGGGTTTGATTCCCGCCCCTCCCCCCTGGGCAGCGTGTCGAAGTGTCCTTGAGCAAGACACTTAACCCCTCACTGCTCCCCGGTGAGCAGGTTGGCACCTTGCATGGTCGCCTCCGCCGTCTGTGTGTGAATGTGTGAGTGAACGGGTCAAATGTGAAAAACAAAATTGTAAAGCACTTTGGATAAAAGCACTATATCAGGCAGGCGATACAAGAGTCTGAAAGCCAGGACTACGAGACTGACAAACAGTATCTACCCACAGGCCATCAGGCTGGTGAATGCTAGCTCCCTCACCTAGCCCACCCCACACACATTCTTTTTTGAACGGTGATCCCCCCACCCCCTCTTTTGCTTTTGTGCCAGGCAGACACTCTGACTCTGCTGCTGTGACCTCACTGTCACCCTTCCCCCCGAACTAGACACTAAAGACACTTTTTAACTGCTGCTGTGGCCCATTTAATTGTCACCTCCATATTTTATATTGTAAACACTGTGAATCGGAACGTGCAATGTTACTCACTGTGCCTTGTATATATCTTATACCCTTTAAAAAAAAGTCTATTTTTACCTTCTTTTTTAGCACTTGCTTGTATTTAAATTGTAATATTTTTTTTGTTAAGTATTGTGTGAAGGGCGGACTATAGGACTAGCAAAGTAAGATATCCATTGTACGGCAAACTGTCTGTTTAACTGTGCACATGACAATAAACAATCTTGAATCAATATAAATGCAGCCATTTACCATTTCAGTCAAGTCAATTCCACAGACACATGTCCTCTCTTTTGCAGGTGTACAGCCCCGGAGAGTACGTCTGCAAGAAGGGTGACGTGGGCCACGAGATGTACATCATCAAGGAGGGCAAGCTGGCGGTGGTGGCGGATGACGGGCTCACGCAGTTCGCTGTGCTCGGCGAGGGGAACTTCTTCGGGGAGATCAGCATCCTCAACATCAAAGGTCCGTAGAAGAACACTGGGTACTATTCTACTAGTGCGTCACTCTGTTTGACAACATCTGTGCATTTATGTAGGCAGCCAAACACACACACACACACACACATACATACACACACACACATGCATACTGTAACAAAGGTAGCAGACAGGGGTAGGTGGAAGGTGCAATATGGTTGTACAAATAATCAAACACACAGTCAAACAGCTTTAGCTCCCCGCTGGGCAAACGCCAGGGGCATTTATTTAAACAAAACAGAAAATTAAGAAACCAACAAAAATCATACTGGCTCCCAGTGAAGCACCTAAGTGTCTTTGCTATAGTCCAGTCTTTAACTAGGCCCGGCCGCTGTCCGGTTTACCGGCTGTTAACTCACAGTTTGGTTGTCTCCCAACAGCTCTCCCACTCTCCATTCCAAGACACACTCTGATGTTCTTGGTCTGTCCTCTTTGAGAGGCATGCTGATTGCTAATTGAAAGACAGCTGTGTGTGGGTCTGCCTGTGTGCAGCTGTCAGTCTTCTTCTCTCCATTGGGGGGAGCCAACAGGCAGGAACATAGCATCCATTGATCACCATTCCCCTTGGTTTGGTTTGGTTTACTTTATTTGTTCAAGGGGGACAGTGTACATTAACACTTTGAGCCCCACGCCGGGTTTTCCTTTTTACCGGCTGAATGCCACCATCGGCGCCAATGTTAACGTTAATATCGCCTAATCTATGTTTTAAATTATGTGTCTAATCTGCCCATCGCATTATCAAAGACTATTTTCCAGTCAGTGCTGTCAAGGCAGATTGTTTTTTTATCGCTGCATTTCCGTTTCAGAGCATTTAGAAAAGCACCCGTTTTCAGATAAAAACCAGCCCATTCTGGAGCATTCTATGAAAATCGCCTTTTACTGGAATATTCCACAACGTTGATATTCGTCGGCCTTTTTATGAATCGTTTTCAAATAAACGCTAGATGATCAATATTATACGTGCACGCAAGCACATTCGAGCCGCGCACGGATAATCGCCCCGTTGATTTCCTCAACGGGGAAATTACAGTGAAACCGAAAGAAGACATTTCACAAAACAGCTTATAACTTCATCAAACTTACTCTGATTATCCTAACACTGATAACATAGAGTCCTTACCTGACATCAGATGGTATCCAACTGGTATATTCCAATTCCTGATCACCATTCGAAGAAATCGATACGTGTATGGATCCAACGCGATACAGTAGAACTCCATGATCAGCGGGGATCTGAGGTTCCAGAATGAACTGTGGTAACCCCGGCTGGATCAGTGGACTGGAAAATGTGGAGTACCGGATTTTTTTCCCCATTCATTTTCATTGAGTCCATTCCAAAATCACTTATGTCATCTGGGAGACGACAGGGGGCGCTTTTTTCCACAATGATCGCCGGCACCGCTCGGCTATACTCGGGTGATGCAATATGATTTCAGATCGCAAAAAAAAAAAAAAAAAAAAAAAATCAGAGAAATCTCGTGAGTGGCTTTCAACCACCTATAAAAAACACGAGAAATGTCGTGAGTGGCACGGAAATAGTTAATAAAACATTTTACAAATGTAAATGCACCCAATTTTAGCCAAAAGGCTAATTTCCATTGGTAGTCCCCCTGCCAGAAGGTACAGGCTAAAATCCTGTGTAAAAAAGGGTTAGCAATAAAAACAGAATAAAATCAAGATAAATACATTAGAATAAAAACACAACAAAAGCACATAGACATAGTAGGGATACAGGTCACAATACAGTCATGGACACAAGGACAGAGCACATCATGACATATTAAGAGACCCAGACATAGACAGACGCACCATATCCATATCCACACACACATATACACATACAGACACCTCAGTGTTGACAGTTCTGGTTATCAATGAGCCATTCCCTAACCCTGCACTTGAATGAATGGTATGATGTGGACACTCTAATTGTTTGAGGAATTGAGTTCCATTGGTGGGATGCTCTGTATGAGAAGACGGCCTGGCCAAATACACTTTTTTTTAAAGGGATTGTACAGTCCCCCCTTGCCGCACCTCTAGTGTTCCTGGTTGAGGCAGACTTGAGGTTGATGAAACCGGACAAAGGAGGAGGAGCCAATCCACACTTTATTTTAAAAACTAGACAGACGTTTTGATATAGGGTCAGGTTTTCCCAACTGAGTAGATTATATTTTTTTAGAATGTGACAATGATGGTACCTGAATGGTTTCTTGTCTAGAATTTGTATTGCTTGTTTGTAAAGTGATTGAAGTGGGTTCAGAATGGTGGAATGTGAATTGGACCAGGTTATCAAACAGTATGTGATGTGGGAAAGAACCATTGAATGAAAATATAGCTTTGCTGCCTCTGTTGAAAGGAAGTTTCTTATGTACCTGAAGTTTGATAGGCTGAACTTTACCTTATTGCAGACTTTTTTTATGTGATTTTTGAAGTTAAGGTTTGGGTCTATGTGTAATCCTAAATACTTATATTCTGATACTACCTGTAATTTCTGACCGGAGATGAAGATATCCTGCTCTGCAACTTCTCTGTGGCCCTTGGAGAAGAACATACAGACAGTCTTAGAGACATTCAATTGTAAACAGCTGTTCTTAAGCCAGGATGTGACATTCACCATGACATTAGACAATTTTGTTGCAACCTCTTCTGTGGTTTTACCGTGTGTAAAGATCACTGTATCATCAGCATACATCAGTACATCACATTGGCCACACACAGAAGGCAAATCGTTAATGTACATGCTGAACAGGATTGGACCCAAGACAGAGCCCTGCGGGACACCAGTTGACATACAGATGGCAGTAGATTTATGATTTTCAATTTTGACAAGTTGGGAACGGAATGAGCACACACACACATACTCACACGTGAACATATGCATACACAAATACACACACATAAACATATTATGCATACACAAATACACACACGAACATATGCATACACAAATGCACACACACACACACATACTCACACGTGAACATATGCATACACAAATACACACACATGAACATATGCATACACAAATGCACATATACACACACACACCTCTACACACATAAACATGTGCATACACAAATACACACACATGAACATATGCATAGGGGTGTAACGGTACACAAAAACCACGGTACGGTACGTACCTCGGTTTTGAAGTCAAGGTTCGGTACCGGTTTTCGGTACAGTGGGGGAAAGTTTGGCTTTCCATGTTCCACTCAGGGGTGATGTAGTGTGCAGTAACTAATTGTACTTGTAGGGCTGTCAACGAATATTCGATATTGAAATGAATAATCGACTTGTAAAAAAATATATAATAATAATAATTATATATTAGATTATGAAAAAAAACAGCCCCCGGTTGTGGTGTTATCATAGTTTAGACCAGGGGTAGGCAACCCTAGGCACGCGTGCCTGCATAGGCACGCGGGGGCATTTGCATAGGCACAGGGGGCAGCATTAAAAAAAAAAAAAAAATTTTAATTAAAATTATATATATATTTTTTTTTTTTTTGTTTGCTTTGAAATATTATAGTGAAATATTTTGCACTGTTGTCGCATTTATATTGTTGAAATCCTCCCACAGGTTCTTTTTACTACCACATATTTAATTGAGACCCTTTATTTGTTTATTATTTCAATGTAGCTGGAAATACATTGCTACATCATTCAGTAACATTTGCAGAGCCTTATAACAAAAACATTATTACGGTCACCATTGTGACCAGTGGGATTAATCAACAAATTGTATTATTTATTTTTCTATTTCATTGAACATTGCACATGTTAAAAGCATTTTTTTTTACTCAAAATGTGAGTATTACCAAGTCAACTTGTGTTCTTAAAACAATGACAATAAACATAGTTTTATTAGGTTGAAATAATGTGGTTGTGTACTTATTTTTCTGTTAACTTATTATGGATTGAAAACTGAAAACCGTAATGCACAGTAACTGAACTCAAGTTCTGGTAACTTATTATTATATATTTTTTTACAGTGTAGTCTTGCGATCAATCAAAACATATTTACACGATATACCTCACATTCACCCTCCATTCACATCCTGGTGTTCTCCATTAGGCCTGTAGGTGGAGCTATGACAGCACACGTACAGTACACACACCAATGGTGTGTGATGTGTCCAAAAATGAATGGGCAAATGTGAGTGAAATGGTCGCACTGTATGCAGCTGTTTGTCTGCATTGCATCCCCCCCCCAACTCAGATTTAGGGTTGATACAACCATCATAATAATATTGTTAATAATAACAATAACAATAATGATGTAATAATGTAAAAATTATCATTAAAAAGACCCGATTATGAGAAGAAAAAAATTACGATGCATGGAATATTGTTGAGGCACACTAGTTACAACTATATTTCAAACAGGCACTCCATGTCAAAAAGGTTGCTGACCCCTGGTTTAGACCATCTATGTGGGCCGGGTCTATTGGTATGACGAACAGGAAGTAAGGTGAGTGCCCGGCCAATAGGAATGGGGCTGGGGACTATGTATAGGAGGGGAGTTCAAGGTAACGGGAGAGTTAACTGACGTGATTGCGATGGTAAATAAATGACCAGATCAGTTCACAGTTGTGGTCTCACGTTATTCCAAGAATACGCGACATGGTGTCAGAAGTGCTGTGAAACAGATCAAACGGTCTACCTTGGAGGTGGAATAAAGAGGCTTCATGAGTGACAAGGAGGAGAAAGAGCAGCCAGGTAGAAGCGGAGGTAGCATCATGGCTAACGTACCTGCGGCTACTTTCAACATCCAACCGCCTGAGCCCTTTGATTTCTCCAAGCCGCTCGAGTGGACTAAATGGATCAGGAGATTCGAGAGGTTCCGTCAGGCAAGCAATTTAACTGCAAACTCAGAAGAAAATCAGGTAAACACGTTGATTTACTGTATGGGAGATGAAGCGGATGATGTTTTGAGAGGCTTGAATCTCAGTGCTACAGACCAGCTGGAATACGGTAAAGTGCGAGATGGCTTTCAGTCTTTCTTTGTTGTGAAAAAGAACATTGTGTATGAACGTGCACGTTTTAACATGCGCAAGCAGGAAGCAAACGAGACTGTGGATGCATTTATTACTTCACTGTATGGATTAGCAGAGCACTGCAATTATGGGACGTTGCATGATGAGCTAATTAGGGACAGGATCGTAGTGGGACTGGCTAACACACATCTCTCAGAACGCATGCAGATGGAGAAAAATCTAGACCTGGAAAAAGCCATTAACATGGCTAGACAATCAGAAGAGATTAAAAAACAGCAACACACACTGAGGAGCGATGCCGGTTGTGTAAGACTCATGGATAGTGTTGGCTCTATGGACAGAGTGTTTAAAGGCAGGCAGCAGTATGACAAGCCTAGTTTCACCAAAAATAAGAGTTATGGAGCACACAGCAGCCAGAGTAAAAATCAAAACAGCTCACAGTGTTACAAATGTGGGGGCGGACCCCATCCTAAACACGAGTGCCCTGCAAATGAGGTCAGGTGCCATTCCTGTGGGAAAATGGGTCACTACCAGCGTGTGTGCCGTGCTGGTAAGGCTGTGCATGGTATTGAGGAAGAAGAGGAAAGGGGCTATTTTCTTGGCTCTGTGACATCTGAGCAAGAGGCATGGACTGCTGAGATAGGCATAATGGGGAAAAGCATCGTTTTCAAATTGGACACCGGAGCGGATGTTACGGCTGTGTCACAGACAATGTTTAACAGTATATTTTCCCATGCACAGCAGCCTCTTCTCCAGAAAGCAGAGAGACCCTTATTGGGTCCAGGACGGGTTCCGTTGGATGTGTCGGGTTTCGCCAGACTGCAGCTGAGAAAGGGAGCCAAACATACCACGGAGAAAGTCTATGTGGTCAAAAATCTGAGTACGCCATTGCTCGGGTTGCCAGCCATAATAGCCCTGGGCCTGCTCATCCGTGTCAACAGTGTGGACAAGGGGACCCTCAAGACGAGCTACCCAAAGCTATGCAGTGGGCTGGGTATGGTACGTAGATCATATCACATTAAGCTTACACCCAATGCTGTGCCGATTTCCTTGAAAACCCCCAGGAGAATTCCACTGCCGTTGGTGGGGAAGGTCAAGGAAGAACTCCAACGCATGGAAAGGCTGGGTGTTATCAGCCGCGTGAAGGAGCCGACCGCCTGGTGCGCCGGCATGGTGGTCGTACCCAAGAAAGAGACAGAGAAGGTACGTTTATGTGTGGACTTGACAGGCTTGAATGAGTATGTGTGCCGTGAAAAGTACATTTTACCGTCAGTAGAGCAGAATCTCGGGACACTTGCGGGAGCGAAGATATTCAGCAAATTGGATGCCAACATGGGGTTCTGGCAGATTCCACTCACGAAGGAATCAGCCAAGTACACCACGTTCATTACACCCTTTGGCCGATTCCACTTTAACCGTCTTCCATTTGGAATCACCTCAGCACCTGAACACTTCCAGTGCATGATGGCGGAGGTCATAGAGGGGCTAGAAGGGGTGGTCTGCCACATTGATGATCTATTAGTGTGGGGGCGGGACCAGGAAGAGCATGATGCTCGACTCCATGCTGTGCTACAAAGAGTGGAAAAAGCTGGCCTCACCCTGAATGTGGACAAATGTGAGTTCTCCAAGAGTGAAATGCTTTTCCTGGGTCACATCATCACATCGGAGGGCATCCGCCCTGACCCGAGGAAGACAGAGGCCATCACAGAGTTGGCGGAGCCTACGAACGTTACTGAATTGAGGAGTTTTCTCGGCATGGTCAATCAGCTGGGAAAGTTCATCCCTCAGCTGGCCGAGACTGATAAGCCGCTTCGGGACCTCCTCTCAAAGAGAAATTGTTGGGTCTGGGACGTGGACCAGGCTATGGCGTTTGAAGCGCTGAAGAAGGCACTGTGTTCTGCTCCTGTGCTGGCTATGTATGACCCGAACAGAGACACTAAAGTGTCAGCCGATGCATCATCATATGGATTGGGAGGCGTTCTTCTCCAGAGAGAGGAGGAGGGATGGAAGCCTGTGGCATATGCATCACGCTCGCTCAATCCAACTGAGCAGCGTTACGCGCAGGTAGAGAAGGAGGCGCTAGCCCTCACATGGGCCTGTGAAAGGTTCCGGGATTACCTCATAGGGAAACATTTCTGCCTGGAGACCGACCACAAACCCCTACTCAGTCTACTTGGAGCCCAAGCACTGGATCTGCTGCCGCCAAGAATCCAGCGCTTCAGAATGAGGCTCATGCGCTACTCATACTCCATTGTGCATGTACCAGGAAAGTCACTTTGGACAGCAGACATGCTGTCGCGTGCACCTGTGGAGTCACGTATGTCTGCAGGAGATAAAGAGCTGATGGAGAGCACCAACATATACGTGGACTTTGTTCTCGAGAGTCTACCTGTCAGTGCCTCATACGTGGAAAACCTGAAAGAACAGCTGAAAGCTGACAGTGTTTGCTCACGTATTATAACACTGTGCACAGAAGGATGGCCAGCGCATGTAAAAGAGGAACCGCTGTTGAAAAACTACTGGCCAGAGCGAGATACACTCACAGTGGAAGATGGACTACTGTTGAAAGGAGCACGGCTTGTAATACCAGCAACAATGCAAAATGATGTGCTGGCCAAAATACATGAGGGACACCAAGGCGTGGTGAAATGTAAAGCGCGCGTGCATCAGTCCGTGTGGTGGCCAGGACTCGGGCAGCAAATAAATAGCATGGTACTCAACTGCAGGACATGTATACAAGAGCGCCATAACCACAGAGAGCCACTCATGGTGTCTGAACGCCCTGAAAGACCATGGCAGAAGTTGGGGGCAGATCTGTTTGTCTTGGGAAGCAAGACATACCTGCTCGTTGTCGACTACTTCTCCAGGTATGTTGAGATTGCACTATTATCTCACACCAGGTCCACCGACATCATCGTTCACCTCAGCTCAATCTTCGCCCGCCATGGCATTCCAGAGGTCCTGATGTCAGATAATGGGCCACAGTTTTCTGGACAGGCCTTCGCGTCCTTTGCAGCTACATATGGATTCAGGCATGTCACCAGCAGCCCGAGGTTTCCCCAAAGTAATGGCGAAGCGGAACGCGCGGTCCAGACAGTAAAAAATCTGCTGAAAAAGGCTGGAGATCCTTATCTGGCTCTACTCGCCTACAGAGCCACACCTCTCCAGAGTGGTTACAGCCCGGCTCAACTTCTCATGGGCCGACGTCTCCGCACCACTGTGCCGACCATTCCCTCCCAGCTGGTTCCTGCGCTGCCGGACTGCAGTGCGTTTGCTCGGAAGGAGGAGAAGAGAGGCGTGGCGGATGCGGAAACTTACAACAAACGTCACCGTGCCAAAGCTCTCAGTGACTTGTCACCAGGAGAACAAGTATGGGTCACTGACGCTGAAGAGTCTGGGACAGTGCTCCAGAAACACTCCACTCCAAGGTCATACTTGGTGGATCTACCTCAGGGGGTGGTGAGACGCAACCGCCTGCACCTGATACCTCTTCAGACATTTGAGCAGGACAGAGGTTCCCCACTACAGCACCAAACGCCAGAGCCAACTCTTGAGCAGGCTGAGCCAACTCCTGAGCAGGCTCCCATGTCACCGGGTGTGGTATCCCAAGCCGCACCTAAAGGGACTCTCACTCTCAAAACCCGGTCTGGGAGAACTGTAGTGAAACCTAATAGGCTTGACCTGTGAACTGAGGGGGGAAAGGGGATCTGAAATTGTGTAAAAAAAAAAAAAAAAAGGGCACAAATGTATAAGACAAATTAAATGTATGTAAATATGGTATGTAGAATGTAAATGGTATAGTCTAGTATAAGGCACTATGAATAATAATGTTTGGTTAACAGGGTTAAACAGGGACAGACCTTTCTACACAAGAGGCAGAATAATCCTCTAAGGTTTGAGGAGACAAAGGCAGTCTACCCTTTTGTTCTCAAGAAAGGGGAGATGTGGTGTTATCATAGTTTAGACCATCTATGTGGGCCGGGTCTATTGGTATGACGAACAGGAAGTAAGGTGAGTGCCCGGCCAATAGGAATGGGGCTGGGGACTATGTATAGGAGGGGAGTTCAAGGTAACGGGAGAGTTAACTGACGTGATTGCGATGGTAAATAAATGACCAGATCAGTTCACAGTTGTGGTCTCACGAAGTGAAGATGGCGCCGCAACGACCGGCTGCCTGTCTGTGCGCTCCGTCGAGACTGTGCTTACTTTTGTTAATATTTATAGTTTTTAGAGTTTTGTTTGTACCAACTGTTGGTGCATTTAATGTGTATGACCGTCAGTCACTCATAGACATTGGATTACGGGAAATTTACCAACTGGATTACTCACTGGACCAGCTTTCCGAACCGCAACAATGGCCTGAAGAAATTCTCCGGAGATTAGGACCAGATCCTTTGTTCCTTGATCCCAGGAACAGAGGAACCAGACGGCGTGGGAAGAGAGCTGGGATCCGTAACAGGCTGAGATCCAGACGCCACCGAACACCATTGCCCAGTATATTGCTAGCCAATGTACAATCAATTGACAATAAACTGGATGACATCCGAGCAAGGATTCAATACCAAAGAGACGTTAGGGACTGCAACGTTCTCTGCTTCACCGAAACGTGGCTCACGCCGGAGGTTCCAGACCACGCAATACAACCAGCCGATCACTTCTTTATCCATCGCAAGGATCGGACAGCAGAGTCCGGTAAACAACGTGGAGGAGGTATTGCCTTCATGTTTAACAAAAATTGGAGCGATCCAACTAACGTGAAGGAATTATCCAACCACTGCTGCCCAGACCTGGAGTATATAACCATCAAGTGCCGTCCTTTCTTCCTCCCGAGGGAGTTAACGGCGATCATCCTTGTAGGAGTGTATATTCCACCGCAAGCCAGCAACAACGCCGCGCTCTCCAGACTCCACGACGAGGTAAATAGAATACAAGCGACGAACGTTAACGCCGCCATTTTGGTGCTGGGCGATTTCAATAGCGCCAATCTGAGAAAGGTATTACCTGACTTCTATCAGCATGTGACTTGCAACACCAGAGGCGGTAACATCCTAGATCACTGTTACACGCAATTTAAAGGTGGCTACAAGGCTCATTCTGATAGTGGCTTTGGTAAATCAGATCACGCGTCAATCTTTCTTTCACCAAAGTACAAACAGAGAATAAAAAGTACTCCTGTAGTCTCGCGAGAGGTGCAGAAATGGGATTTGACGTCAGAGGAGACGCTCCGGTCTGTGTTTCACTGCACAGACTGGAATGTGTTCCGCGACACAGATAACATTAATGTCTACACGGAAACAGTGCTGGACTATGTTTGTACTAGGGTGGAAGAAACAATCCCCACTACCAAATTGAGAGTTTACCCAAATCAAAAACCCTGGGTAGACAAATCCGTCCGTGAAGCTCTGAGAGAGCGCACCAAAGCATACAACGACGGCCTAGTGGCAGGCAACATGAATGACCACAAGGTGGCGCGATACAACGTAAGGAGGACATTGTCAGAGGCCAAACGGCGCTACAGGGATAAAATTGAACTCCAGTTTGAACAAGCTGACTCTAGAGCTATGTGGCAGGGGCTCAAAACGATGACAGACTACAAAGGCGCCTCCCTCAAACTGAACAGTGACATCTCCTTAGCAAATGACCTCAATACCTTCTATGCGAGGTTTGATGCTGGTAATAACAACACCAGCTCACAAGCCACGGCAATGGGGGGGGGGGGGGTCGGCTGCTGATGGAGGCGCAGTGTTCAGGGTAACAGAGCATGAGGTGAGGCGGACCTTTAAAAAAGTGAATATCAGGAAGGCAGCAGGTCCGGACGGCATCCCCGGCCGCGTCCTAAAAGTCTGTGCCGACCAACTGGCCCCAGTATTCACTGACATATTTAACCTGTCCTTAGAACAGGCTGTCATCCCCACCTGCCTGAAGAAGTCCACTATTATCCCTGTACCCAAAAAATCCAAGCCTGCTTGCCTCAACGACTACCGCCCTGTAGCTCTCACCTCCATAGCCATGAAGTGCTTTGAGAAGCTAGTAAAGGGCTACATCTGCTCCTCCCTCCCCATCAACATGGACCCCCTGCAATTTGCATACCGCCCCAACAGGTCCACGGAGGACGCCATAGCCCATGTGCTGCACACAGCAGCATCACACCTGGACAAGAGGCAGGGGAACTATGTGAGAATGCTATTCATCGACTACAGCTCGGCATTCAATACCATAGTCCCCTCCATACTCATAGCCAAGCTCAGGGACCTGGGCTTGAACTATGACCTCTGCCAGTGGGTCTTGGACTTCCTGACTGGCAGACCCCAGGTGGTGAGAGCAGGCAACTGCACCTCCTCATCCATCACCCTCAACATAGGGGCCCCCCAGGGCTGTGTTCTGAGTCCCCTCCTCTACTCCCTGTACACACACGACTGTGTGGCTCAGCGGAGTAGCAATACAATCATCAAATTTGCTGACGACACAGTGGTGGTGGGCCTGATCTCTGCCAACGACGAGAGGGCCTACCTGGAAGAGGTCAAGGTCCTGGCGGGATGGTGCCAGGAAAACAGCCTCTCCCTGAACGTCAGCAAAACAAAGGAGATGATTGTGGACTTCAGGAGGTCGGGGGTCAAGGACTACAGCCCCCTCAGCATCGACGGGGCACCGGTTGAGAGAGTCAACAGCTTTAAGTACCTCGGAGCCTACATATCCGAGGACTTGACATGGACCACACACATTGACAGTGTTGTGAAGAAGGCACGACAACGCTACTTCCTCAGGTGCCTAAGGAAGTTCCAAGTCAGTCAGAAGATCCTTAAGAACTTCTACTCATGTACAATAGAGAGCATCTTGACCGGCAACATCACCTCCTGGTTTGGGAATAGCACTGCACAAGACCGAAGCAGACTACAAAGAGTGACACGTTCAGCCGAACGCACAATTGGAGGGGGGCTCCCCACCCTCCAGAACATTTACAACAAGCGTTGCAAGGGCAAGGCTAAGAGAATCATTAAAGACTCCAGTCACCCGAACAACTGCCTCTTTGAACTGCTGCGGTCAGGCAAGCGATACCGGAGTCTCAAGGCGAGCACAGAAAGACTCAGAAGAAGCTTCTATCCCCAGGCCATCAGGCTGCTAAACGAACAATGAATGAACACTACACAACAACAACCACCAAACGCACATAGCACACACATCCACACGCACACACTCACTTTAAACAAACACACTGTAGCACCCACTCCACACACTTTATAGCACACACCCACTTTAAACAAACACACTGTAGCACCCACTCCCCACACTTTATATTTATTGATGAAGGATTGCACTACAACTCGTACACCTTACTGTAAATTGTACCTAAATTGTACCTCATCCCATTTCTGCTTTGCACTAGATAGTACTGTACATTAGTACACTGCATAGTATTGTATATTATATGGTAACTCAGAACATTGTACATATGTCTATACCGAACACTGTGACCTCATTTTCTTCTTCTAAATTACATGCTATACTATGTTATTTGATACTATCTTGTCTAGCACAGTCTCTGGAGCGTAACAGTAAGAAGCATTTTGTATGAAAGTATTCTGTACTTCTGTATGACAACTATTAAAGAAACTTGAAACTATTCCAAGAATACGCGACACCGGTGGGCGGTCGTTAGTGGTTAACATACTGTTGTATTCGTTCGGTACACTACACAGCCGTTCGGTACGGTACGGTACACACTGAAACGGTTCGGTACGGATACATGTACCTTTACACCCCCACAAACTTCTACACACATAATGCATACACAAATACACATACTCACACGTGAACATATGCATACACAAATACACATACTCACACGTGAACATATGCATACACAAATACACATACTCACACGTGAACATATGCATACACAAATACACATACTCACACGTGAACATATGCATACATAAATACACATACTCACACGTGAACATATGCATACATAAATACACACACATAAACATATGCATACACAAATACACACACATGAACATAATATGCATACGCAAATGCACACACACACACACACACACACACACACACACACACACACACACACACACACACACACACACACACACACACACACACACATGATTTTAAAGTAAAAAGGGGTCCAATTCCTGAATTTCCCTTTAGGTAACAGATCAGGAAACCGTCGCACGGCCAACATCCGCAGCATCGGCCACTCCGACCTCTTCAGCCTGTCCAAGGAGGACCTGACCGACGTGCTCTCGGAGTTCCCCGCCGCCAAGCGGCACCTGGAGGAGAAGGGCCGACAGATCCTCACCAAGATGGGCATGCTGGAGGAGCCGGCCGAGGGGGGCGAGGCCACGGAGCCGGAGGGGGCGGAGGTCAAGCTGACCCGGCTGGAGGGCCACCTGGACGCCCTACAGACCAAGCTGGCTCGCCTCATGATGGAGCTGGAGGCCAGCAACAGGAAGATGGTGGCCAGGGTGGCCACGCTGGAGAGGGAGCTGGAGAACCCACCGCCACGACGGAACGGAGGAGGAGGAGGAGGAGGAGGAGGAGGAGGAGGAGGAGGAGGAGGAGGAGGAGGAGGAGGAGGGGAGGGGGGGAGAGGAGGAGGAGGAGGAGGAGGAGGAGAAGGAGGAGAAGGAGGAGGAGGAGGAGGAGGCGAGGGGGGGAGAGGAGAAGGGGTAGGAGAGGAGACGGAGGGGAAACGGGAGGAAGCAGAGGGAGAGGAGGAGGAGGCTGGTGGAGAGGCGAAGGCAGAGGAACAGGGGGAGGAGGATCGCGATAATAGAGACGAGGCCAAGAAGGGAGACGGGGAGGAGAGTGTGAAACGTCTGAAGGAGGAGGAGACGAAGAAAGACCGGGAGAGGGCGGCCGAGGTGGGCGGCGGCAGCGCTGAAGACTCTGGTGAAGGAGAGAAGGACAGAGGAGGAGGCAACGAGCAGGCGGAGGGAGAGAGAGGGGACGGTAGAGACAGGTTTATTAAGACCGGAGAGGAGGGAGGCAAGAGAGACCAGGGCCCTCATTCATCAACGTGACGTAGAGAATGTTCTATTTCCATACTTAAGCACAGAATTTAGAATCTGTACACGCACAAAAAAAATGGGATTTATCACACGTGCGTACACAGGTTCTACGCACACCTGTCTTGATAAATATGACTTTGATCCTACGTTTGAGCTTGTGCACTGTTTTAAGTATTTGCATACCAGAACCGCCCCGATTAACCATATACGGTAATGGAATACCCCCATGAAATGTGGAAAAATGGACTAAGCCGAGGGAAGCGTGTTATGTGACAGGCTGACAGACGTGTACACGTACGGTGATGTCGGATATGATATCTATTAACCATTGCTGCCTGGGCAGCGCAAACACTAATAAAGACCGTGCTGGAATATGACTGCCTTTTCCCGTTTTGTTTGATTAATACCCAGGGATTAAAGTTCTCCTCAATTTTATTCCAAATCGCGACGGATTTTCCGTCAATTTTCTACCTGCTGCATATGATTTCTAGAGGCATACAATCTATTTTGATGTCAGTATTGGGTAGCCTATATAAACAATAATACGAGAGCATATACAAGAACAATGAATCTCACGGCCATGTATGATGTAGCCTGCCTTTCAATACATGAACTTGAATTCCATCATGTTTGTGTGCGGGACTCACAAGGCTGTTGTCACAATGGGTGGTACCGGTACAGTAATAACAGTCTACACAATATCACGATGGACCATGCCATGTAGCCTATGTTCTATTATGACATGATCTGTGACGACAAATGTTCTAGAATGTTTGATTAAGATATCATACTCTGACAGCATGTCAACAAAAACGCGAACTTGAATCCCATCATCATATTTACATAGTCTGTCCACTATCTGGTGTCATTGCAATGCGTTTTTTATTCTTTCTTATACAGTAAAAAGGGGGAAGAACACTATATCGTGGGTGTTCATATGACTTGTATTCTGCTTACAGCTTCGAAATTCCACTTGTTTCGTTTAACGTAAAGCCTTTTAAATATAATCAAAACGTTCCCGTGTTTCTGCGGTCTGTGCGCAAAATAATAACGAGTTGAGCTACGCGGAGCGCAGTCAGTCAGTACACCCCGTATATTCCGATAACGCTATATAAACCATGCTGCATTCATTCTGAGAGAAAGATCTATTATTCCAAATGCTATTTATAGGGTTTTGACCATAATTACACTACTGTTGCTATTTTACAATGAACTATAATGAATTACGGTTCATACAGAACATGCCAGTGTTGAAACTAATGCACAGAAGCTCATTTCCTTGTTGTAATAATATATTCTACCAACGGGCGCCAGGTACGCATGGTCCGAGCTGTGCGTAAATATAAGCACGAAGTCAAGTTCAAGTTGAAATTGATGAATCCCACACTCTGCTTAGAAATGGTCGTACGCACAGCTTAAGCACATATCTGTGCGTAAATCACGTTGATGAATGAGGGCCCAGGTCGCTGGAGTGACAGAATCCGACCAGGGTGAAGTGATAGAGGAGTCCAAAGAGGAGGATTTAGGAGAAGGGGGGGGGTGGGTGAAGGGAGGTGTGGATGAAAGCCAAGGATGAGTGAACCAATGAAGAACATGAGATGAAAATTACATACAGGTCCATCTCAATAAATTAGAATATCGAGGAAATATATTGGTTGCCTCCACGCATCGATTCATGCAAAAGGAGCCCCGAATAAGCATTGAGTGCATAATACTTTTCAGTAGGCCGACATTTCTGTAATATATGTATATTCTTTTATTGGTCTTTCTTTCTATAAAATTTTCTCTTTTCAGAATTTTGGGTTTTCATTAGCTGTAAGCCATAATCATTCAAATTTAAAGAAATAAAAGCTTGAAATATTTCACTCTGTGTGTAATGAATCTATATTATTTATATGATGAATAATGATAATTATAAATGTTATTGATAACCAATCTTTGCCTGGTCTCTCTTTTTGGACATCACAATCTACCATTTATGTGGCATATTACTGATACAATTTTGTAAATGGAATGGATGGTAAATAGACAATTTTATTGCGCTTTTATCCAAATCGCTTTACATTGCTCAAGGACACTTCGACGCACTGCCTGTGAAGAGCCCGGAATTTAACCGGGAACCTTCTGAGTACCAGACACCTGCTCTACCTCCTAAGCCACAGTCGCCCCAGATGTTTAAGAAAGCAGGACGTGAAAGATTATTTAATGCTGGGTTTAACCCTTTCACTACCACACAACAGAAGGTTAACCCTTTACTATCACACTACCGACGGTAACCGGCTGTTGTGTGGCAGTGAAAGGGTTAACCTTCTGTGTATTGTCGCAGTGAAAGGGTTAATCAACTAGGATGCTTTGCGGTAACCAATGCTTTACAAATAAGAATCACCATAATAAGAAAGGGTTAACCTTCTACAGTGTGGTTGTGAAAGAGTTAACCCTTTGTCGTGTGGCAGTGAAAGAGTTAACCTTCTGTATTGTCACAGTGACAGGGTTAACCACCTGTAGTGTGGTAGTGAAAGTGTTAAAGCCCCAATCTGTTTATTTATTTTGACCATATACATTTGGGGTATATTCACAATTCACATATGTACACTTTCTTGAAAAGTTAGATCAGTGGATGGGAAATAAGCTTTTAGGAACTTTCCGAACCTGTTGTACCGTAAATCAGAATATAGGTCTGTTTTACCAGTGTTTACCAACATTAGCAATGTAAGCACATCGTTTACAGCCCCAAAATACAGCAAATTAATACTCATTAACTCGAGTGGCTGGGTAGTGTAGACTAGAGGTCTAAGCACTGGATCGGTTGGGTAGAGGTCTAAACACTAGAGTGTCTGGGTAGTGTAGAGGTCTAAACACTAGAGCAGGGGTGGGCAACTTTGTATATGGTGAGAGCCACTAAATTTCCACACTCAATCTGGGGGGCTGCATTGTTTAACGGCAGTCCCGCCAGTAGTACCCCATCACTCAAATAGCCCATAATAGTCACAGATGTGATAAATAAGGCATATAAACTATTATAATTTGTTGTAACTTTGTTTTTATTCCATTTCAAATGCATTTAGTAATGCTTAATTTCAACTTTATGAATTTATAAATACAGCTGAATTTGAAAGTATTGCTGTGTAAACCAAATATATACAAAAATGACAAATTATAATTAAGGCTTCTATTAAAATAAATCTATGAAAGAGGGCGGTCAGGTGGCGTAGCGGAGATTGCGTTCGTCACCAACGCCGGAGACGCTGGATTCGCCTGTTCGAATGGCTGGCCGTTCACACTAATACAATTGGCAGTATTAGAGGGTGGGAAAGCTGGCGGGGTGGGTCCGGGTCGTTGTAAACAGCGACTTTATACAGTTCGGTCGGGGCGCCTGCTCAGCGCGGATAGGATCTAAGGGGGGTAGTGTGATCCTTCCACACGTTACACCCTCTCAGTGAGAGTCCGCGCGGCCAGGTGAAAAGAAGCGGTTGATTGGCTAGACGTGTGTCGGAGGAAGCATGTGATACTGATAGCCTCCACTCTCCCAGACCGACTGTGGGGGGTAAGTGTGCAGCGACCAGGAAGGGGATTGGGAATTGGCATAACGACTAACATTGGGATGGGAGAAAATCGGAGGAAAAAGGAGGGGGGAAAAGATAAAAATAAAATAAAATGTATGAACTTAAAGCCCACTGCTCAACAAACACAAAGCAGCATTCCTACAACAGTAAATCAAAAGTGCAATAATAAATTATTTTGTCAACTTCAATGTTTGTGCATGCGATCTGCATCAGATGAAATAACGTTTCATTTTTGTGTGCGTGTGCGTGCACGCGCGTGCACATCCGTGCGCGTACTTCTGCTCAGAAAAGTGCTGGGACGGCGTGGTACCGCGTGGCATGACCACTGCACCCCTGATTATTAGTGACCCACAATAGATGGAAATTATGTTAGCGAACTTACCTGATGTATAATCAGTGGTGCAGTCGTAATATGGGAACTGCAGACGCCACGTGCAGGCGCATACATGTTCCCTCGCTTGTGCACAGAACAGATGATTATTATGCATAACAATGTTTTAAATGTAATTGTAGTTACAATTTCTTTAATTGAATTAACTTAAACTAGAAAAGTAAATACAAACTAAATTAACAATGTAACTTAGTTTACAGAAGGACAGTTTCCTTCAGACTGAAGCACAACTTAATGTCTCATCCTTCCAGTCGGGACCACAGATCAAGCAAACCCCCACCAATTGGTACAAGGCTTGTATTTTGGTTTGGCTCTTCTCGTTGTTATGCTATCGGTATCCTATTATGCAAAGTCTAGGTGATAAGTGCCAGGCGGCCGGGTACTTGGCGCACGGCCCGACGAGTCCAGTGACAATTGTGAATGCATTTTTGCGCGCACTTCTGCTCAGCGAACTACTAGGATGGCGTCTTACCCCGTCCTACCACCACTGTACCACTGTGTATAATGCAGTGCAGCATTGGACACTCAACGCCACTCTGCCTTAGAAGCCCGGCGAATCCTGTGTGTTTTCCTTTCATTGCGGGTGCTCCATCGGTAACAACATCAAACCCCCCATATTGCTGCACGGCACTTTCAACAGTGTTGAATATGTCCACACTAGGGCTGACCCCTATTAGTCGAATAGTTGACTAATCGATCTAAAGGAGCCATAGTCGACTGCCAACCTCTTAGTCAAATGCAAAAAAATATATAATAATCTTTTTTTTAATCTTTTTAAATTTTTATAAATATTGGCCTGGGGCTGCATGGAGCGTCGGTGAGGGCACTAGAGTGTCTGGGTAGTGTAGAGGTCTAAACACTAGAGAGGCTGGGTAGTGTAGAGGTCTAAACACTGAATCGGCTGGGTAGTGTAGAGGTCTAAACACTAGAGTGTCTGGGTAGTGTAGAGGTCTAAACACTAGAGTGTCTGGGTAGTGTAGAGGTCTAAACACTGGAGCGGATGGGTAGTGTAGAGGTCTAAACACTAGAGTGTCTGGGTAGTGTAGAGGTCTAAACACTAGAGCAGGGCTATTCAACTGATTCTGACCGGCCCGCAAAATATTACATAATAATAAAAAAAAAAAAAAATACTTTTTTCTTTTCATGTCAACGATCACACGCACAATTGAGCCAAAAGTCACTCAATTAATGACAGATTTCATTGATAAATTGAGGGAAAACTTTGCAAGTCGATTTGATGAATTTGACATGCCCAGAGAATTGATGCATTTTGGTTTATTTAAAAAAAAAAAAAAAGATTTGCAGTAGTACACAATCTTTCATGCACTGTTAAAAACATGAAATAAACACAAAAAAGTGCAACAAAAGTGCAACTAGGGCTAAAAACCCAATGAAATAAAATAATAATAAATAATATGCTTCTTAGCAGATTTCTTAGCTTAACATAACAGACCTAAGTTTGGGGGAACTAATGGGATAACTGGGGTTGCAACAAAAGTGCAACTAGGGCTAAAAGTAAAAACCCAATGAAATAAAATAATAATAATAATAAATAATTATGCTTCTTAGCAGACTTCTTAGGTTAACATAACAGACCTACAGTAAGTTTGGGGGAACTTTTTTTTTTTTTTTTTACACACATCCGCAACCCACTCAAAATGGCCCCGCGGCCCACTCTTGGGTCGCGACTCGCGACCCACCAGTTGAGAAAAACTGGTGTAGAGGTCTAAGCACTGGAGGGGCTGGGTAGTGTAGAGGTCTAAGCACTGGAGCGGCTGGGTAGTGTAGAGGTCTAAGCACTGGAGCGGCTGGGTAGTGTAGAGGTCTAAACACTAGGAGCGGCTGGGTAGTGTAGAGGTCTAAGCACTGGAGCGGCTGGGTAGTGTAGAGGTCTAAGCACTGGAGCGGCTGGGTAGTGTAGAGGTCTAAGCACTGGAGCGGCTGGGTAGTGTAGAGGTCTAAGCACTGGAGCGGCTGGGTAGTGTAGAGGTCTAAGCACTGGAGCGGCTGGGTAGTGTAGAGGTCTAAGCACTGGAGCGGCTGGGTAGTGTAGAGGTCTAAGCACTGTTACCCACATTTTCTGAATAATTATTCCTACGACCCAAAACGTTTATGGATGGTCGGATTATTGTCTTAAACTAATAGGACAAGCTTTATCCTGCTTTTAGACATTTAAACTACTAGCCTACAGTGTCTTATTGAACATGTCTCTTTTTCATTGGACTTGAGAGGGCTTTGGTGTCGTGTGAGACCTCCAGAGATGATACCTCCAAAGATGATACCTCCTTTTATTTGGTTGGTGGGGCTACCCATTTGTTTATGTCTGGATCACTGATTGGGCCTTTAAAATGGTAAACCTTTGTCTTTTTCATGAAATACGATGAATAGTTGAAAATGAAAATGACAATGCCTAATTTATTTTACCTACTAAAACCACTACATGAAGGAGAGGTGTATATAGTGAGGACAATCCAACGTTTTTACAAACATATTCATGTTTGTAAAAAACATATTCATACCCACGTTTTTACGAAGATATTCATGTGGGTAAATATTCACATATTAGTGATATGATTTTGATCTGTGGATGGAAAGTAATCTTTTTGGAACTTGAAACTAGGTTTTCTAGGTTATTAAACCTTTCACTATCACACTACCAAAAGGTTAACCCTTTCACTGTGACAATACAGGAGGTTAACCCTTTCACTGCCACATGACAAAGGGTTAACCCTTTCACACCCACACTACAGAAGGTTAACCCTTTCACAACCACACTACATAAGGACGGTTAACCCTTTCACTACCACACTACAGACCGGCTGTAGTGTGGTAGTGAAAGGGTTAACCTTCTGTAGTGTGGTTGTGAAAGGGTTAACACCCACTAGCTCATCAGGTCAAGCTGCCTGTTAAAGAGGCACGTCACCAAAAAACAATGCTGATTTATTCTGCACATAATCTCGCACTCATCCCAAAACGCCAAACATAAATCTTTTGCACACATTCATTTAGTTTTACAGTTATTGAGAGTAAATTAGTTTGACTATGGCCACCAGTGATGTCATCGGGGACATTGAATCCTTGTGTTGTGTTCATTACAGCTCAATTAAATGATAAGGTAGCAGTCCCTATAAAACACAGTAAGGATATTTCAACACAACACAAGGATTCAATGTCCCTGATGACATCACTGGTGGCCATATTCAAACTAAATGAATGTGTGTAAAACTGATTAGAGTTTTTGGATAAGTGTGATATTATGTGCAAAGAAAATCAGCATTGTTTTTTGGTGAAGTGCCCCTTTAATGAAAATCAGTTTGACTCCAGTGTTTACAACCAATACTAAAAAAATATATAATAACTATTGTCTAGTCGTTTCCCAAACTCTGGGTCGCGACCCAAAATTGGTCGGGGACCCATTTTTATTGGGTCGCCAATAGAAATGTAAAAAAGAAGATTTTTTTTTTTTTTTTTTTTTACTTTCTTTTATTTTGTGTCATAATGAACATCACATTGCATTAATCATACAGTATAATATACTTGATTCACATAGTCAATGACATTTGTTACTCAGGCTCTTCCCTCTTATTCAATTTGTTTTCAAAGTATTCAGCGTAATCAAAATAAGCTGTATAATCCGAGTACGCCTCATAAACAACCCAGTGGGGAGGGATTTTTACAATATTTTTTTTTATGATTTTTTGTAGGATAAGAAACGAAAAAATAAATAGAAAAATTAATTTAGCAAAAGGAAAAAAAAAAAATTTAACAGAAAAAAAGGACAACAAAAAAAGAAAAAAAAGAGAGGGTGTCAGGAGGGTCAGACTCATGCTAGTGTATCTCCAGGTACAAGGTCACAAGTGACCATCTCTGCATAAACATATCTTTTTTCAGTTGCAATTGTGCAGTCATTTCTTCCATTGTATACATCTGGTCCATTGTTTGATTGTCGGTGGTTGATTTTGTAGCCATGCCATAGTTATCATTTTCCTTGCTATTAACAGTATCACTCTCAAGATGTATATATTTTTTTTAATATAAAAAAGCTGTAGATGTGTTGATTCAGTTTGGCACCACATACTTATGTGAATCTGGGTTTCCTACTCTAGCATACCTGAAAAACAAATACAGAAACAGACTAAATGCTCAGCATGACCTCAGAATAGCACTTTCAAAAACCAAGCCCAGAATAGATCTGCTGGTTGAAAACTTCAACCAGCCACATACCTCTCATTATATTTCATTGTGCCATGGATGAAATATTATACCCCTTCTAGCATGATGTCAGGTCAGTAGAATTTTAAAATAATCTAGTACAAATTAATCAGAATGTTGCTCAATGTTGGGGTTTAAGGTTGAGGGACGGAGGGAGGGGGTAAGAAATGGAGAGTTGAAAAAGGGGTGAGAAATAGAAAAGTAGAACATGTTTGTTAATTTAAAAGTGTTACAAAATTGTATGTACATATGTTATGAGGTGGTGAGCAACTTAACATTACACTATGATTATTGCTGTGATGTACTTTTATAATTAAATAAATACATTTCATATACATTTGAAATTCATGGTTTGTTGTGTTCTTTATCAGTAGTTTATAAATGTATGTTATGGCAATTCATGATGTATTTTTGTAAGTTTGGGTCCCGGGGAAACACCAAATTTCTCTTTTGGGTCTCGAGCTGCAAAAGTTTGGGAACCCCTCTAGTGTTAGTCCTTGTAGTGTTCAGTCAATCAACTAGAGCAGGGGTTCCCAAAGTTTTCAGGCCGCGACCCCCGAAATAACGTGTCAGAGAGCCGCGACCCCCACTATTATAGTCATTTTTTTATTTATTTCTTTTTAATGGAAATGTATGGTTGAAACATGCAAACGTTCAAACGCACACACACTAATAAGCATTGGAGCCTTTTAACCAGGGCCGGACTGGGGAAATCATTCAAGCCAGGAAATATAGTGCGAAATATAGCCCCAGTCAGGCCACTTTTTAAGCGGGGGTCTGGGGGTCCCCCACCAGGAAATTCTTTGTTACAAAGACTTCATTTCCTGCATTCTGGTGCATTAATTCTTTTATTTGTACCCTTTAAATGCCAGTGTTTGTGATGGCATCACAAATTATTGTTAAAAAACAGGCTAGCATAATATGATTAGCAACACTGGATTTTCTGTTTTTTTGTAATGTCAGATTGAAAATAATACAATCTTTTATTCAACTTCAGCCCTGATCATAACACCACATATTCATTTTATAATTCTAACCATTTAAATGCCAGTGTGTGTGATGGCATATATTTGCAATATATCAAATGCAAAGTAGATTTTTCTGGGGGGGATTATTACAGGCTAGCATGTGTCAATGATTAGCAACAACACTGATTTTGATGGATTTTCAGTTTTTTGTAAGGGTCCCGCCTCCACCAATCACATGCGGCTCCCTTTGTGTGTGTGTGATGCCCACTAGAAGTGGTATCACGTTAATATCTTTAGATAATGTGTCAAAACAGTGTGAACATACTGGTACAGGATTACCTCCATCAGAAACAAGGTAGAACAGTCATATTATATTTAATGGGAGACATTAACATACTTTGGTCAATAGGTGGCAGTATAGGACTTGTGTTTAGTGGCTTCGCCTTCCAGGGAACCGTACCTTGCTGTGTAGGGACACACAAGGCGAGCTGAGTCTCGAAACCGAAGAGGACTCAGAACCAGTAACACCATGTCTGCGCCTTCCTTTGTCAAATGACTAACTACAACCTGTTTCATAGGTGGGTAATATACTACAAAACACACATAAAGGTTAACAAGGATACATGCAATGTCGAGGGTCCAATGAAGTGACTATTGTCGATGTTTGAGTCAAGTTTAAGAAGTTTAAGACGACAAGTAACGTGGTTTAGAAGTTGACCGTCTATTGATTGCGCCTTGTCTCGTGGTACATTTAAATAGTGTTGAAATACAATTGCCCATTTAATCACTAACGTGTCGGAGTTAAGTATTTCAAAGGGGATTATAAAGGTTTATGTTTTGAAGTACATACTGTTTGGGTTGAATTGCTGTTTAGTAAATGTGTATATTGTTTACAAGTATTGAAGATGGTTAGAGGGAAATTACTTTAGCTTACACTATCTAGAAGGTAGCTAAACACCGGAGCGTCCTACATGCTCTCTCTCTCTCTCTCTCTCTCTCTCTCTCTCTCTCTCTCTCTCTCTCTCTCTCTCTCTCTCTCTATCCCGCTCTCCATTAAATGTAAATATAAATCTATTCCCTTGAGTTACACCATGGTCACGGTTTAGCAAATTCCTAGTAAGGCTGAGAACGGCCAGATACATAAATATATATAAATGCACTTTCATTGCACATTTGAGTTTCAATAGAACTTGAGCTGGAACACAAATATGAGTGACACTGAGGTGTTGAGGTATTTCTGTACACTAGAGAATAGTGGATATGACTGATGATAAACGAATGATGATAAAGGTAACAGCTATTGTTGATATAAGGAATTGTTTGACAGACAATGAGAATGACAGTGTTGTTAAAAGAAGACATACGATGGTCTCTTCCAACATGCCTAGACATGCCTAGACAGAGGTTAACAGGAGAATGTTTCCCTTCTCACATGCTTATACTTAAGACGTCAAATATGTATAAAGACATAAGTAATTTCTTCCGGTTTGACAGCAGTATGTAGCGAGCGTGTTTTGTTATTTCTCCGCTCCCGTCAACGTTAATTTCGTTTTAAAAACCTTATTTTAACAACACTAATGAGATTAAACCACATCGTATATATTAAATAAGACCTTCTACTAACTATATCAAAAGACATAAAGATTCAACATGGATCCTAAGGACAAGAAAAAGAGTGGAAAAAGACCCGGAGCCGACATTCCAACAGCGCAGGTTTTGACACGTTTGAAGGACACAGCTGTCGCCAGTATAACAATACCGTTGTTGACTGGCACCGTCGGGGAGACAATAGTGAATATACCGGGACCAACGACGACAGGCCCCGAGAGGGTGACAGCAGACGACAACATAATGGTAACGGCGGGGAAAAACACTGTTAGAAATAAAGCAGAGGAATTTGAGAAGAAAATGTACATCAAACCCACCGTGTACCCAAACGCACCTACAACGTCAACTGACACAAGTAGTGAAATCATACAACCCGACTTCAATTCTCTGACTAACCTGATAAAAGATCAGATACAAGTAGGGAAGGATCAGATGGTCGCTTTCAAATTACATATCGATGAACTCAAAGATGAATTCAAAGCACACATCGATGCTAAATTCGAAGAGGTTATAAAAGCGGCCGCTGTACAGGCAGAGCGAATCACTGCTGTGGAGAATACGGTGATAGGAATTACACTGGTGGTCCAAGAGAACGAGAAGACCGTTAACGATGGATTTACAGAGTTAACGAAGGAGATAAAACAGGTGGAAGAAGCGTTTCGGAAGAAAATACAAGCCATCGAAGAGGAAGCAATGGAGAGGCGGCTCGAGATCCAACGTTACTACCGGTGAAACAATATCCGTATTGTGGGACTGGATGAATCAGTCAATTGCACAGACGACAGTTTTCCAACTGTGTTAGCAGAGATTCTAGGTAACCACACCCTACCCACAGCGCAGATAGTGGACCAATGTTACAGAGTCGGTACACGAGACCAAAGAGGCAACGGTCCGAGGGTTATCATTGCTACTGTAACTGAGGGGTACAATTCCCTGACTGTATTAAAGAGTATGATATATTAAACCACTACTAGTTATGTACTTTAATTACTGGCCATACAGTACATGAATATATATGGTGAACACCCACACAAGAATACGGCATTGACACATAAAGTTCTATTTGGAGGGTATTTATTATTATTAAGCAACGTTAGGTTACAGATTGAGAATTAGGCTTGCGCTTGTATGGCGAAGAACACACGTAAAGTCAGTCAAGAGCGTAAGTCAATGAGAATAGTATGAATACTAGGATGGGTCTAAACTGACGCCACCTGTGGTATAGCAATTACATAGGGCACACTAGTACCAGCTGGAGACACTGGGGGGTTCCCTCCGGGTGTAAGGCCGGCAGGGGTAGAGGAATATTCGGGTACAAAGTCTGGGTCAACGAGGAATAACGAGGCTCCAGATACAGAAGCCAGTGCATGTACTCCCTTGAGCAGCAGACAAAGCAACAGCTATAATCCAGTATGCTCGACAGCATGGAAGACAGCTAGCCAGCCTCTTCCTAGAGGCGGGCTCGAGTGATGATCCTCACGGGGGGTAGATCCCAAACGACAGTGGGATCGACGGTTCTCTGCTCCAGCG
Source organism: Notolepis coatsorum (assembly GCF_963971535.1). Taxonomy (NCBI): domain Eukaryota; kingdom Metazoa; phylum Chordata; class Actinopteri; order Aulopiformes; family Paralepididae; genus Notolepis; species Notolepis coatsorum. The sequence goes on along the minus strand of NC_140169.1, from coordinate 202,922,198 downwards.
GTCACGGTCCCAAAGCAATATAATCCAACCAGAAATGGTTCTGCAGTCGCCGGTGTAGGTTCTCCGGTGTACATATCCAACGGTTCTCGTCTAGGACTCCTCGGGTGGGGGCACGAGTTTAGGCCGCCCAGCCTGGATAAGTGCACTAGCTATATACACGACGAACCGGTGGTAATGCTGGTCACTGAAGAACTGTAGCCGCACAATACACTATAAATAATCGACTATTACTTCACATTAGATTAAGTCGCACTCAACGTTACTGCGTTAAACTCTGACACTTTAGCAATCTATTCGCACGCGGTTCTCAATACTCTATTTAGAGGCAAAGTGGCTCACTTCACTGCACGTTGTCTCGTGGTGAAGGCATCAAGGTTTGAACTGAACTACTGCTGTTTACACCTGCGCCGTATTTATACGTAAGGTGAATTATCTAGTGCCAACCTCAGTTCTGTCTCGTATTACTGCGCAGACTCTGGACATGTTGAGACATGCCCGGAGTTGCCTTTGAACTTGCCGTTGGGGGCTTGGTCGTTGGCGCCTAGGGGTCGCTGTCCAATAGGAGAGCGAATATTACTCTGGTTTGTACCCAGGTAAAGGGATATTCCGTGTATATATACAAATAATATACAAGGGATATCAAACGATATACAAATATTATACAAGGGATCTCAAGCAATAAATATATATATTCGGTTTAATCTGACCCTTTGTAACAGCCGCCTCCTAATTAGTCTGCACCTAATTAGATAAAGCAAAGACAGATTAATAGTCCTGTCAACTACTCAATGTCTGTTGTGGGGAGTAGGGCAATCTACAAAGTCAGTGGGTCATCAAGGGAGTCAGGGAGCCTTGGCAACTCTATCAGCCTCGCCACGGGTCAGGTGTGGCGGTGAGGCAGGTCGGCCCTCCTGGGTATACTGGGCTGTGCTCGCCACTGGTGGTCTGGTCGAGTCCGCTGGAAGCGTCGTACTGCTTCTCTTCCATTCAGTATCCAATAGCGACGTCGGATCTCAGCGAAGACTCTCTCTGCCCCAGCGTGGTGCACATCCTCGTCGTATTTATTTATGATGAGCTCGGTGACCTTGTGTCGGCTGTTGAGGACTATAGGAAACTTGACGTCATCCGTTAAGTCCGGGGCTCGTCTCAGGCGACCACCCACTCTGATGAGGTCATGGGCGTCGCGCTCAGGGGCCAAGTGGAGCAGTCTGCTGTCTGACGGGACTGGCTTTGATCCCTGCAGACAGTCTAGCTCCTCGGGGAACGAGTCTCTTTGGGCCCGCTGTAGCAGAAGGAGTTCTGCTTCTTCGTAGTTAGCTGCATTAATGTCGGTAGTGGGGGGAACCTCAGGGTGGTGCCACAGGAATGTCTTTAACTGCGCACTCTCGAGGGTGGGGCAGTCGTCTATGTTAGGGTCGGTGGGGACTGGTGTGTGCGTCAACCCACAGAACATAGATTTCTTGATCTCTGCCTCCTCTTGACTAGCCTCCCGTGGGGTGGGGTTAGGCCACTCTTCTTCCGGGAGCTTGAGGAACTCAGGACCGTCACTGTAGATATTGTGACGTGTGAGGTCATCTAGGGACATCCCCCGTGTGATGACATCTGCTGGGTTCTGTTTCGTGTCCACGTACCTCCAGCATGCTGATTCTGTTAAATCTTGGATCTCTGTGATTCTGACTCCCACGAAGACCTTGTATCTACACGAATCGGACTGGATCCATGTGAGTACGGTCATGGAGTCTGACCACAGGATTGTTCTTTGCACCGGGATGGTGAGTTCACGTTGGATTAACGTGGCGAGTTGCGCGCCTACCAGGGCTGCGCAGAGCTCTAGACGCGGGATCGATTGTTGCTTGCGGGGGGCTATCCTTGAGCGAGCCAGGATGAAGGCTGTGTGTATTTCTCCTCCCTCCTCTCGGGCCCGCAAGTAAGCCACCGAGCCGTAGGCCACTTCTGAGGCGTCGCTGAAGACGTGCAGGTCCATCTGGCACGTCTCCAGCCGCACTGTGGGTGGGAAGTAGCTTCGACGTATGTTCACATTTTGGAGCGAGCTGAGTTCTCTCTCCCACTCTCTCCAGGTGGAAGCGAGGTGGTCGGGTATGGGGTCGTCCCAGCCCTGTTTCTTGTCCCACAGCTCTCGTACAATCATTTTCGCCCTGGTGGTGTAAGGTAGGATACACCCCAGCGGGTCATATTGCCTTGCGAGTGTTCTGTATACGCTCCGTCTGGTGGTCGGTAGAGGGGTCGACCTTCCCTGTTCCGTGGTCAGGGGTGTGTATCTGTAATGGAGCGAGTCTGTTTTGAAGCGCCAGACTAGTCCTAATGTCATTTCTTGTGCTTCACCTGGGATGGTCGCCATCCAGGTCTCGCTGCTTGCTGCCTTTGTCTCTGGGGAGAGGCTGCGAAGTACTTGAGGGTCGCTGCTGGCCCACTGCCGGAGATCAAAGCCGCCTTTGATCAGTGAGGCGCGGAGCTTGAGTAGGAGGGCTTCGGCGTCTTCTGGCGTCGGGACGCTTTGCAGACAGTTGTCCACGTAGAAACTCCTCTCTACACTTTGTCTGACCTCCTCGTCAGCTTCAGGGTCTTCTGTGACATGTTTTTGCAGTGCGAACGTAGCACAGCATGGGCTGCATGTGGTTCCGAAGGGGAGGACCTCCCATTGGTAGATGGATGGTTGCTCATCCCCGATCCTCTCTCTCCATAAGAACCGCAGCAAGGGCTTGTCCTTTTCCACTAGTCGCACCTGCAGGAACATCCCTTTGATGTCGCCGCTGATGGCCACCTTGTCTTGGCGGAAACGTAGCAACACGCCTAGTAGAGAGGGGCCGAGTGTTGGGCCGGGCAAGAGTTCTTTATTCAGATTCTGTAGTCCGATCTGGTAGCTGCAGTTGAACACAATACGATCCTTGCCGTTGTGGTGGACCTTGTGGTGGGGCACGTACCATGATTCGGTCGTCTGGTCGGCCTCTTGAATGTCAATTTTCTTTATGTGTCCCGCTGTGATTAGCTTGTCAATCTCAGCGCGGTACACAGTGGCTTGAGTGGGGTCTTTGGCTAGACGCCGCTCGGTGTTCAGTAGATATCGCTCCGTCGCTTCTTTTGAGGCGTGGAGGGTGGGCATACCCTCTCGCCTCAAGAGTGGAGTTGTGTATCTCATCACTCCATTGACCTCGACTCTCTTTGTCCTCTGCTTGAGGAGGGTTATGGCATAAGTATCTTCCTTTGAGCGAACGAGTTTCCTTTCATTCTTAAAGGGCATCGCGTCTAATGTCCATAGCCTCTCGACGTGCTGTAAGAGGGTGGTGTCTTCTTCTTTTATTCTTGAGTGGAGGCAGCGAGTGGCTGCTGGTCGGTTGGAAGACCTGGAGAGGGGGCCTTGTAGTGTCCAACCTAGGCGGGTCTCGACTGCTGCTGGACAGCCTCTGGGCCCGATGTGGACCCGGTCCGTTGGGACGATGAGGTGTGTGTGGTCGGATCCTATGAGCAGGGTCGGGGTGGCGCCGTCGATGAGCGGTATAGGTAGTTGACGTAGGTGCACGTATTTTTCCATCAGCTTGGGGATGGGGTAGGTGTACTGTGACAGGCCTATGTCTTGGCTGGTGAAGGCGTTAGTAATCCTATACTGCTTCTCGGGCTGCCCGACTGCTGCTATCGTGAAGGAGACATTTTCACCCTTTATGGTCTTCAGGTCTCTTCTTATAGTACGGATTGTCATTGTTTCTTCGCTCCCCCGCAGACCCAGCCGGGCTGCGGCGCATGCGAGGAGGAGAGTCTTTTCTGACCCATCGTCCAGGACGGCGTAAGTGTCCATGACCTTGTCCTCGTAGCTTAATATCACTCGGACCACTTTCAAGAGCACTCGGGAGCTCCCGCTGCTGGCGGGGTCGATATACATGACGTTCACTCTCGAGCTGCCTGGGGGTACGAGTTTCTTCTTGTTGCTGTCATGTAAGACATCCAAGTGGGCGCCGTCGCACTTGCTGCATTTCTTCTTTAAACGGCACTCGGCTGCCATATGGCTGCGCGCGCAGCGGAAGCAGCGGCGGTTGGCTTTGATCCACTGACTCACCTCGTCAGCGGTCATCTTCTTGAAAGTGTCACATTGAGACAGCCAATGTTCCCTTTCACAGTACTGGCATACAATCTTCCACTTCTCTTTTGTCGGGGGGGTGCTGTGGTTCTTGTGCTGCGGTACTGACCCGGCTTGGTGCATAACGGTCACCGACCGGCGGTTATCATTAGATCTCCGAGGTCCATCTCTTGGGCTTGGTCCACTCCACACGAACGTATCCAGTCGTAGGCTGCTGACTTCCCTCGCGAGGAAGGCGGCCAGGTCTAGGAGGGATGGCTCGGGACCGTCGGGATCACGGTGGTCTCTCTGCCGCCGAAAGCGCTCTTGGCGGGCTGGAGGGAGCTTCTCTAGTATTCGTTCCACATTAGAGTTAGCATATAGTTCATGTCTCCCTTTCTCCTTTTGGGACCCCAGCATCCCTACCAGGGATTGTACCTTGATAGAGAGGTCATCCAATGCTCTATTGTCTTTGGCTGGGGGGAGGCGGTCGATATCTCTTATTTCCTGTATCACGTAGTCCCGTATGCGTCCATAACGCTGGTCGAGGGCCACTAGAGCCGCGGAGTATGGGGTGCTTGAGTTGGAATATGCCAGCACTATATTATGCGCTCTGGGCACCTTGAGATGCTTGAGGAGGATGGCATATTTGTACGACTCATCAGGGACGTCGGACATCATAGTCTCCAAGCACATCCGTAATTCCGTGTACTGTGCTCTGTCCTCGTGCGTAAAGTCTGGGAAAGTTGGTGTGCCAAGGTACGATGCCATGGATGGCTGGCACATTGGTGAGCGTAGGGGAAGAGGCCTCCTGGGCGAGTCTCCCCGTACGTGTTGTCGTGGGCTGGTACTTGGTGGGTACCAGAGGCCGGGTACCCAGGTGCTGTTCCTCAGTGCTGACTGTGCGTCAAACTCACCCGTGAGTTGAGTCGGGGGTTTGTAGCGCAGTGACTCGGGGCTGAAGTCTGGGCTGTACTGGGCCTCCTGGTCCTGAGTACGTTGCTGCTGGTGGGCTTGACTTTCCTCCTCTTCCTCTTCTTCTTCTAGGTCCTGAAGTCTTCTATTCAGTCTCTCGGCGGCGTAGGCCGGTTCTTCCCGGTAGCTGGGTCTCGTATGGACCGGTCGGGGAGGGGGTTCGGAGACGTAGATAGGATCCTTCTGTTGGCCGGGTTCCGGGTCACTTGGTCGGGTAGGGGAAGGTGCCCTAGACCCTTGTCGTGATGATGTCCTGGAGCTCCGTGCGGAGAGAGGGGGTGTCGCCCTGGCAATCAATTGTTCTATCATCTGCGCCTGCAGCCGGTCGCGCTTTGCTTCGCGCTGGGCATGGGCGGCGGCGCGCTCTGCTTCGCGCTGGGCATGGGCGGCGTCGCGCTGTGCATTGGCGGCGTCGCGCTGTGCATTGGCGGCGGCGCGCTGTGCATCGGCGCAGCCTCTTTCAATGTTCTCTTCCGTCTGAAGGCGTCTGGTCTCCAGTCTTATGCGGTCGTCTTCACTCCTTTGTTGCGCCTGGAAGCGCTCTCGCTCGGTTGCAGAGTGTTCGCGTTCACTAAGGGCTTGCGCTCGTCTGTTGAGCCTGAAGGCGCTCTCTTTCCATGGTAGAGTGTTCGCGCTCACTTAATTGTTGCGCGCGGAGGCGCTCTTGTTCCATGGAAGAATGTTCGCGCTCACTAAGCGTCTGTGCTTGAAGTCGATCGCGTTCACCCTGAAGTCGATCGTGTTCGGTGGAGGCTGTCAGGGTGGCGATGAAGGCTTGTGCCAGTATCTGGTCCGCCTCGCTGGGGGATGACACTGACGGAGGTGATCGGCTTCTGACAGTGCTCGTTGGAGATCTGTTCTCCTGGCGCGCCCCGAGGTCCATCTCCTGGGCGCGCTTCTCTTCTGGTGGTGTGTCGGGTTCTGTCCCTGGAGCGCTTTCTTTATCCTGGAGCTCTCCGGGGACTATCCCGTTGACGTTGTCTGGGGGTATAGTCATGTCATGTCCCACCTGGTCCCCCCCGTGAGCTTGGTCAGTTTCGTTAGAACCCACTGGGGTCTCTACTGGCAGGGTCGCCTGGTCGGTAGGATTTGACATGCTTTGACTATCCGCTTTATCCGCATTTAACGTCTGTTTAAAGCTAGGTATTAGAACGACAGCGTATTCCTCCAGATAGGGAGGTGGCTGACGTTTGCGCTGCGGGCGTTCTAGCTTGGGAGAGCCGCTTGGGGAGTGTTCACCGCTGGCCATGGTTAATATCAATATTTTATTAGATATTACACTGATACCCTCCGGCTCGAAGGACCAATTGTAACTGAGGGGTACAATTCCCTGACTGTATTAAAGAGTATGATATATTAAACCACTACTAGTTATGTACTTTAATTACTGGCCATACAGTACATGAATATATATGGTGAACACCCACACAAGAATACGGCATTGACACATAAAGTTCTATTTGGAGGGTATTTATTATTATTAAGCAACGTTAGGTTACAGATTGAGAATTAGGCTCGCGCTTGTATGGCGAAGAACACACGTAAAGTCAGTCAAGAGCGTAAGTCAATGAGAATAGTATGAATACTAGGATGGGTCTAAACTGACGCCACCTGTGGTATAGCAATTACATAGGGCACACTAGTACCAGCTGGAGACACTGGGGGGTTCCCTCCGGGTGTAAGGCCGGCAGGGGTAGAGGAATGTTCGGGTACAAAGTCTGGGTCAACGAGGAATAACGAGGCTCCAGATACAGAAGCCAGTGCATGTACTCCCTTGAGCAGCAGACAAAGCAACAGCTATAATCCAGTATGCTCGACAGCATGGAAGACAGCTAGCCAGCCTCTTCCTAGAGGCGGGCTCGAGTGATGATCCTCACGGGGGGTAGATCCCAAACGACAGTGGGATCGACGGTTCTCTGCTCCAGCGGTCACGGTCCCAAAGCAATATAATCCAACCAGAAATGGTTCTGCAGTCGCCGGTGTAGGTTCTCCGGTGTACATATCCAACGGTTCTCGTCTAGGACTCCTCGGGTGGGGGCACGAGTTTAGGCCGCCCAGCCTGGATAAGTGCACTAGCTATATACACGACGAACCGGTGGTAATGCTGGTCACTGAAGAACTGTAGCCGCACGATACACTATAAATAATCGACTATTACTTCACATTAGATTAAGTCGCACTCAACGTTACTGCGTTAAACTCTGACACTTTAGCAATCTATTCGCACGCGGTTCTCAATACTCTATTTAGAGGCAAAGTGGCTCACTTCACTGCACGTTGTCTCGTGGTGAAGGCATCAAGGTTTGAACTGAACTACTGCTGTTTACACCTGCGCCGTATTTATACGTAAGGTGAATTATCTAGTGCCAACCTCAGTTCTGTCTCGTATTACTGCGCAGACTCTGGACATGTTGAGACATGCCCGGAGTTGCCTTTGAACTTGCCGTTGGGGGCTTGGTCGTTGGCGCCTAGGGGTCGCTGTCCAATAGGAGAGCGAATATTACTCTGGTTTGTACCCAGGTAAAGGGATATTCCGTGTATATATACAAATAATATACAAGGGATATCAAACGATATACAAATATTATACAAGGGATCTCAAGCAATAAATATATATATTCGGTTTAATCTGACCCTTTGTAACAGCTACCCTGCGCAAGACAGTAATAAGAGACGCCATCATCAGAGGGGCGCGCAATCAAAGAGGGAAACTGAAATATGGTGATAATTCAATATCTATCTACGAAGATCTATGCAAGGAGGCCATCGCTCAGCGTGTCCCCTACAAGGATGTGATGCAGAGATTGTACAAGAGAGGTCTTAAACCAAGCCTCAAGTACCCGGCACTACTATCGATCTTGGGGAAAGATGGTATTAGGCACGGATTATGCACGCCTAAAGACGCTGAGGATTACATGAAGCAACATGGATCTGGTCCCCCGGGGCCGGACGCGACATAGGCTCGAATCAGATAAGCCTACTCATCTTTCTCTTTTTCTCAATTTTTTTTTCCTCTTTGTATTTTAGTACTTTTATTAGAATGACTTTAACACGGCTCAACAAAAGCAACAGATGATATGCATGCTGGCAACACCAAGGCACAAGGTGTTTAATACGGTTCGTAAGGCATTATATTTATAGACGTCTGGTCTCTGAGGAGACAATAATCCAATATTGACATTGGGAACATTCTGGAACATACTGGACTCCTCTCTCGACTGCTCAGGGGCACAATGGAATATTCCGGAAAATACTATTAGGTCATGACTCCTGGGTAGGAAGATCATTCTGGAACATAACAGCAGTGTTTACGAATTCACAAGGGTATTCTACAACCTTCTAGAATATAATGCACTCCTACAACGAAGGCCTGTAACTTTAACATTAACATCCGGTATGTATAAGCATATGATCCAATGACGTAAGTTTAATAAGGCTTTAAAAAAAACATCAGCCACATCTAAAGGTACAAGCATGACAAGGTTATTCTAATATTTTAAACAATTACTCCATTGATTTAGTGATTTGCATAATGTAGCTCTAAAAGTCTCTGTTTTTCTCTTTATTCATTTTTATTTCATTTTCTTTTTTCTCTGATGAGTTTTATTTTAATTCTCACTTTTTTTGATTTTCTTTTTTATATCTTTTTTTTGATGGTGTTAATATTTTTCTCCACTCTTTTCCTCTTTCTGATGGTTCCAACATAAGTTAGTAGAAGGTTCAAATGAATATATCAATGAAGGTATATTTTTCATTTTTCACACTATTGTTATTACAGTAATGGGAAGGCGCAAGATCATAAAGCGACATTCTATTGAATTAGAATGAAAGTTGTAGATCCTATGGCAATTAGCATAGGAAGATTAGGGTTACAAAGCTCATTTTGGGCAACCCGTGGCTTAAGGGAGGGAGTCATACGCGTAGGATGTGTCTATGGAACACAGTCCTGTACGACTCTCGGTGGGAGGGGGGATTAGGGGATTTTTATTTGTATATATGTATGTTTTTAAGCTCGGCTCTCAACGGGACCTCAATAGTTGGATGTATATCTATTGTTGCTTCGCACTCCAGAAGCATTACCAACAACTACACAACAACATGTATAGATTATGGCTAGTTTGAATATAATGATCTGGAACACTGGGGGAATAAATAATCAACACAAATGCAAAAGCGTGCTCACACTGATGAAAAAAGAACAGGTTGACGTGGCTCTGCTAGGCGAAATGCACATTTTAGAGAAAGACATAGACACGTTAGCGGACAACACATATCATAACATTAGTCACTCTTCCTTTGGAACGAGAACTCGGGGAGTAGCCATAGTCGTTAGACGGAAGTTGAATATTGAATTGAAGGGAGTATGGTCTGATGCAGATGGTCGGATAACTATAGCTAAGATTGTACACAAGAACAGGAAAATAGCGTTGGTAGCGGTATACGCCCCAAATTTGTACGAAGTTGGTTTCTTCACTACACTTACCAAAGCAATGTTAGACTTTCCCGATTACTCATTTATAATTGGTGCGGATTTGAATGCCATTTGGAATCCAAGGATGGACAAATCTTACCCCTCCTTTTCCAACAAACAAAAAAATGCATCTAATGCATTAAAGGATTGGTCGAAGATTACAGGTGTAAATGACTTATGGCGATCACTTAACCCCACGACCCGGAAGTACTCTTGTCGATCTGCGAGACATAACACATTATCCAGAATAGATTATGTTTTTGCATCCCGAGACTATTTGATAAATATGATGTGTGTAACTGAGGGGTTACAAAACCCGGACTGTATTAAAGATTGTTTAGATTAAACCACTACTAAATATTATTACTTGCCAGACAGTACAGTTAGGTAAATATGGCAGACACTCAATTGACGGCACAGGGACAAAGAGATCACGTTTACAGTATTTTAATAGTAATCAATATACAACTGAATTATCACGTTGCTCTTTTAATAGTGAAATGATAGTAGAATGTCAGAGTATCCAAAGTCAAGGGGAATGAATAATTCCTAGGTTAAGAATACTCGACCGGAGCTCTGCATGGAGTGAGAGAGGCGATACAGGGCAAGCGAGGGGTATAGCTGGAGACAATGATTTCCCCCACGGAGTTGTACGCTCCAGAGGAATTGAAGAATAGTCGGATACTCCTGCGGTCACTGAAGAAAAAGGGGTTCTCGTACGGATCCAGTCCTTGTAATCCAAGTGCCCGATGGCAGGGTAATAGCTCTTAATCCAAAGCCAGATAGCAGTGATGATAGCTAGCTAGCTTCGTTGGTCCTAGAAGCTAGCCCGATGCAGGTCTTCAGGTGTAGTTAGATCCAAGCGCCGATGGTCTTAACTATGCTCTTCTCCACGTTACTTCACTTACACAAGTCACTATAATACACCAACAATGGTTCTACAATATTAGGGTCGTATCTAAGTAGCTACTAGCTATCCGTAACGATACACCGCGGTAGGCTTCCACTGCTCACATGTCCACTCGTTCTGCTGCTAGGTTACTTCACACTTCACCTCGTGTTCTGATACTCGTTACGTTAAGTTCACACACAGCTGCACATTAGATTATGTTCACACACAGCTGCACATTAGATTAGGTTCACACTTTCACTTTCTTGCTAGGTTACTGCTGCTTGCGCCATCTACAATATATATACTCAGAGTGATTTCTAGAGCGCAACCGAATTACTTGTCCGGAATCACTGCGCCGGCTAAGGGCATGTCCGAACGTGCCCGGACACGTCTTTGAACTTGTCTGGGGGGCGCGACTGCTGGCGCCGCCAATGTCAAGGGCGGTGTCCAATGAGGCGAGCGAATAATACTATGATTCAAATGGAAGCTTAAAGGTATATAGCTTATATAAATAATATACAAGTTATACAAAATAATAAACGTAGATTCTCAGTGTTAATCTGGCCCTTCAGAACAGCCGCCTCCTAATTAGTCCGCACCTAATTAGTAAATAAATGGGCACAGATTAATATTAATGTCAAGTCAACTTCTCCATACTGTGTTATGGGGAGTTGGAAACGATCTACAAAGTCAGTGGGTCATAGTCGTCGTCAGGGGATTTTGGGATCTCCGGCAGCTCTATCAACTTAGCTACAGGTCTGGTGTAGGTCCGCCCTTGGACGATGACTTCTGCCGCTCTGACCTTCCCATCGGAACCAGTAATCACTCTGCTCACACGGCCGGCCGGCCACGGAGCTCGGGGTAGTGACTGGTCTATTATCATCACGACGGTATTCACTGTCAGGTTGTCCCTGTCTTTAACCCACTTCTGACGGGCTGGAAGGGATGGTAGGTAGCGTAGGAGGAAGCGGGCCCAAGACTGGTCGGCCAGTACTTGGCTGTGTCTCCACATCCCCCTTGCTTTCATCTCGTCCTGTCTGTACACCGTCTGAGCAAGGGCCGGGTCCGGCCGCACCATCAAGAGGTAGTTTGGGGTGATGGGTTCGATGTCAGCTACGTCGCTTGGAGCGTAGCTGAGGGGCATGGAGTTCAGAACTCCCTCTTCTTGAGCCCTCAGGTTTGTCACTGTTCCGTACGCCACTTCTGAGGCGTCGCTGAAGACGTGCAAGTCTGTCTGACACTTCTCCAGTCGCACAGTAGGGGGGAAGTGACTCCGCGGGATGGCCACCTCGCGGAGTGAGACAAGTTCACCCTCCCACTCTCTCCATGGGGTAGCTAGGTACTCGGGTATGGGGTCTTCCCAGCCCTGCTCCTTGGCCCACGGTTCTCTCACAGGCATCTTCGCCCGCTTCAAGAGTGGGGTTGCGTATCTGAACACTCCGTCGACCTTGACTCTCGTAGTCTTCTGATCTAGTAGAGCGATGGCGTATTTGTCCTCTTTGGGCCGAACCATCTTGCGTTCGGTCTTGAATGGCATCGCGTCTAGTGTCCATAGCCTCTCAACGGGCTGTAAGAGAGTGTTGTCTGTGTCGCTCACCTTGGTGTAAAGGCAGCGGGTGGACGTTGGTTGGCTGGCAGGTCCGTAGAGGGGGCCCTGGAGCGTCCACCCCAGTCGGGTCTTAACCGCGGCTGGGCATCCTTTGGGTCCGATATGGGCCGCCTTGGTTGAGACAATGAGGTCCGCGTGGTCGGAGCCAATGAGTAGGGTCGGCGTAGCTCCGCTGATGAGCGGTATGGGCAGTAGGCGTAGGTGGTCGTACTTCTCCATCAGCTGTGGGATGGGGTAGTCGTAGCGTGACAAACCTATGTCGTCGCTCATGAGCGCCTTGCTGATGCTGTATCGCTTCTCAGGGTGGTCGATCGCAGCTATGGTGAACGAGACGTTTTCACCTTTTATTGTCTTTAAGTCTCGACTAATGGTACGGAGGGTCATCGTCTCCTCTGGGCCCCGCAGGTCCAACTGGGTCGCGGCGGAGGCGAGGAGGAGTGTCTTCTCCGACCCGTCGTCGAGGACGGCGTAGGTGTCGAGTACCTTGTCTCCGTGGCTGAGGAGTACTCGTACTACCTTGATGAGCACTCTGGGGCTCCCACTATTCGCGGGGTCGATGTGGAGCACTTCTGTTGGTGAGTTGCTTTGTAGAGCTAATCTTCGCTTGGAGGCCTCGCACAGCGATTCGCGGTAAGTGGCGTCTGGGGGGTCAGCCTCAATCCACTGATCCATTTCGGCGATGGTCAGTCCCTTGAATGCGTCGCACTGTGCCAGCCAGTGTCCTCTGTTGCAGTAATAACATGCAATCTGCCATTCCTCTTTGGCGGGGGGGTTGTGACTCTTCTGTTGTGGCGCCGACTCGGCCTGGTACACGTAGCACCGTGACTCCCAGTGTCCGCTGCGGCAGTCAGTACACCAGGGGGGGGGGGGGGTCAAGACTGGTCTGTGGTGACACCGACTCGGCCTGGTACATCACTGTGATGGGCCTACTTTGGTCTCCTGGTGGGCGTTTATTGCTCTCGTGCAGTACTTCGAGGTGGGCGCCGTCACACTTGCCACACTTCTTCTTAAGGCGGCATTCTGCTGCCATGTGGCCGCGCGCGCAGCGGAAGCAGCGGCGGTTGTCTTTAAGCCACTGACTTACTTCGGCTGTGGTCAGTCTCTTGAAGGCGTCGCACTGTGACAGCCAGTGTTCACTGTCGCAGTATTGACAGGCAACCTTCCATTTCTCCTTGGCGTGGGGGTTGTGACTCGTCTGCCGTGACACCGCCTCGGCCTGGTGCATCACGGTGATGGGCCTGCTTTGGTCTTTAAACCTTCTCGGTCCCTCTTTAATGTTCGAGCCACCCCATGCGAAGGTGTCTATTCTTAGGCTGCTAACCTCCCTGGCTAGGAAGTCAGCAAGGTCCAGGAGTGTCTGTTCTGGGCCATTCGGGTCACGATAGTTCCGTTGCCGCCGGAAACGTTCTTGGCGGAATGGGGGGAGCTTCTCCAATATACGCTCCACGTTGGAGTTGGCGTACAACTCGTACATCCCCTTCTCTCGTTGGGATCCGAGCATCCCTACCAGGGATTGTACTTTGACGGATAGGTCGTCCAGGGCTCGGTTGTCTCTAGCCGGGGGGAGACGTTCAATCTCACGTATCTCCTGAATGACATAGTCCCATGTACGTCCATAACGTGCGTCGAGGGCCACCAGGGCATCAGAATAGGGAGTCTGTGAGTTGGAGTATGCCAGCGCTATGTTGTGCGCTCTGGTTACCTTGAGGTGCTTAAGGAGGATGGCATACTTGTAGGACTCGTCCTGTACTCCGGACATAATTGTCTCTAGGCACATGCGCAGTTCGGTATACTGCGTTCTGTCTTCTCGCGTGAAGTCCGGGAATGTGGGTGTCCCAATGTAGGATGCCATGGATGGCTGTGACACTGATGCGCGTAGGGGGAGAGGCCTCCTTGGCAAGTCTCCCCGTACGTGGGGTCGTGGGTTCGTGCTGGGTGGGAACCAGAGGCCGGGCCCCCAGGTACTGTTCCTCAGTGCTGTCTGTTGCTCAAACTCCCCCCTGGGACGGGTTGGGGGTTCGTAACGCAGCGTGTCGGGGCTGAGATCGGGGCTGCACTGTTCCTCCTGGTCTGAGATGGGTTTGTGCGTGTGGGCTTTCTGTCCTCCCTCGTCCTCTGCTAGGCTTTGTAGTCGCTTGGTTAGCTTCTCTGCAATGTAAGCAGGTTCTTCCCGTAGGCTGGGTCCCGTGTAGATTGGTCGGGGAGGGGAAGGTGCCCTCGACCCTTGTCGTGATGATCTCCGGGAGCTCCGGGTGGAGGAGTGGGGTGTCACCCTCTGGAGCGCTTGCTCCATCATTTGTGCTTGTAGACGGTCTCGCTGTGCCTCGCGTTGCGCATTGGCTGCGTCACGCTGTGCATTGGCGCGGTCTCGCTCCATGTTTTCTTCAGCCTGGAGGCGCCTCTCTTCCAGTCTGATGGTCATCGCGGCGTCAGCCTGGAGGCGACTCTCTTCCAGTCTGAGATGTTCGCGCTCACTCTCTCGTTGCGCCTGGAGGCGGTCACGCTCACCCTGGAGGCGGTCTCTTTCGGTTGAAGCTGTCAGCGTGGCGATCAGGACTTGCGCTAGCCTCTGGTCGGCCTCGCTTGGGGATGACGCTGATGATGGTGATCTGGAGTTGGCAGGGCTTGGCGATGACCTGGTCTCTTTACACGCTCCGAGGTCCATCTCGGGGGCGCTGTACTTTATCTTCTCCCGCGCTCCGAGGTCCATCTCGGGGGCGCTGTACTCTTTTCTCCGGTGCGCGCCGAGGTCCATCTCGGGGGCGCATTCTTTATCCTCTTGCGCTCCAAGGTCCATCTCGGGGGCGCAGTCTTTATCTTCTTGCGCTCCGAGGTCCATCTCGGGGGCGCGGTGGTCTATGGGCATAGTCAAGTCATGTCCCGCTTGTCCCCCCCCATGAGCTAAGTCAGTTTCGCTTAAACCAGCTTGGGTCTCTACCAGTGGGGCTGACAGGTCGATAAGGTTGGGCATACTTAAGCTACTAATTTTATCCGTGCTTAACGTCCTTTTAGATAAGCTAGGAGGTAGATCTACAGCGTAGCTCTCCAAGTGGGGAGGGGGCTGACGCTGGCGCCTAGGGCGCTCTAGTGTGGGAGAGCCGTTTGGAGAGTGTCCGCCGCTGGCCATATTATTATTAATATGATTATTATTACTGATACCCTCCGGCTCGAAGGACCAATTGTAACTGAGGGGTTACAAAACCCGGACTGTATTAAAGATTGTTTAGATTAAACCACTACTAAATATTATTACTTGCCAGACAGTACAGTTAGGTAAATATGGCAGACACTCAATTGACGGCACGGGGACAAAGAGATCACGTTTACAGTATTTTAATAGTAATCAATATACAACTGAATTATCACGTTGCTCTTTTAATAGTGAAATGATAGTAGAATGTCAGAGTATCCAAAGTCAAGGGGAATGAATAATTCCTAGGTTAAGAATACTCGACCGGAGCTCTGCATGGAGTGAGAGAGGCGATACAGGGCAAGCGAGGGGTATAGCTGGAGACAATGATTTCCCCCACGGAGTTGTACGCTCCAGAGGAATTGAAGAATAGTCGGATACTCCTGCGGTCACTGAAGAAAAAGGGGTTCTCGTACGGATCCAGTCCTTGTAATCCAAGTGCCCGATGGCAGGGTAATAGCTCTTAATCCAAAGCCAGATAGCAGTGATGATAGCTAGCTAGCTTCGTTGGTCCTAGAAGCTAGCCCGATGCAGGTCTTCAGGTGTAGTTAGATCCAAGCGCCGATGGTCTTAACTATGCTCTTCTCCACGTTACTTCACTTACACAAGTCACTATAATACACCAACAATGGTTCTACAATATTAGGGTCGTATCTAAGTAGCTACTAGCTATCCGTAACGATACACCGCGGTAGGCTTCCACTGCTCACATGTCCACTCGTTCTGCTGCTAGGTTACTTCACACTTCACCTCGTGTTCTGATACTCGTTACGTTAAGTTCACACACAGCTGCACATTAGATTAGGTTCACACACAGCTGCACATTAGATTAGGTTCACACTTTCACTTTCTTGCTAGGTTACTGCTGCTTGCGCCATCTACAATATATATACTCAGAGTGATTTCTAGAGCGCAACCGAATTACTTGTCCGGAATCACTGCGCCAGCTAAGGGCATGTCCGAACTTGCCCGGACACGTCTTTGAACTTGTCTGGGGGGCGCGACTGCTGGCGCCGCCAATGTCAAGGGCGGTGTCCAATGAGGCGAGCGAATAATACTATGATTCAAACGGAAGCTTAAAGGTATATAGCTTATATATATAAATAATATACAAGTTATACAAAATAATAAACATAGATTCTCAGTGTTAATCTGGCCCTTCAGAACAATGTGGAAATGAAACCCAATGCATTATCAGATCACTGTTATTTACTCCTAAAAGGAACATTTGGTATGCTATCTTCTCGAGCCCCAAGATGGCGATTTAACTCGATGCTGCTTAATAACAAGGAATTCATTACACAACTCAAAGAAGCTCTTACAGTATTCCTACGGAGGAATGCAAACTCGGTGCAGGACCCCAGAATATTATGGATGTCGGTAAAGGGAATGATCAAGGATTTCACTGATAGCTTTTCCTCCAAAATGCGCAAGAATGGATGCTCAAAACTGGCTGAACTGGAAACGCTTTACTCAACGTTATTTAATTCTTTACAATACAACAACTCGATTCGACTGGAAAATCAAGTTAATGTACTAAAAAAAGAGATTAATGCCATATACAGACAACAATCGGAAATACAAATACGTAGCACAAGACAACAACAGTACTCTCAAGGTTCTAAACCAAGTCACCTATTAGCTATGTGATTAAGAGTTAATGCAAAATTTGCAGATATAACTACCATTAGAGCACAACAAGTACTTGTTACAGACCCTGAAAAAATAAACGCGACATTCAAAGAATTCTACTCCAACTTGTATAAATCAGAAACGACCTTCGATCAAAACAAAATGGACACATATCTTAATCAAATTAATCTCCCTAAACTTTCAGAGGATGACGCTAAACAGTTAGAAACACCGATCACACTAGAGGAACTCAAGAAGGCCATATCCTAAATGCAAAGTGGTAAGGCTCCTGGAAGAGACGGTATCCCACCAGAAATGTACCTCTCTTGTTGGGACATAATTGGACCCTTATTACTAAATATGATTTTATACTCAGTCAAGGAGGGGAACTTCCATAAGAACGACAATATTGCACTCATAACAGTCCTCCTTAAAAAAGACAAAGACCCCACTGTGTGCGGTAGTTATAGACCCTTAAGCCTCCTCGGAACCGATATCAAACTGTACTCTAAGGTATTAGCCATCAGATTACAAAAGCATATGACGTCTTTAGTTCATCCGGACCAAACTGGCTTCATAAGAGGCCGATTGATCACTGATAACATAAGACGAATACTGCACGTACTAGATGCTGACAAGGACGACACCATACCTAAGGCGATGCTGTCCCTGGATGCAATGAAAGCTTTTGATAGGCTGGAATGGTCGTATCTATGGGCAGTATTAGAAAGGATGGGGTTAGGTAAAGGTTTCATTGATATGATTAAAGTAGTATACAAAGACCCATCGGCCATGATTACAACAGGTATAATCACCTCCGGAATCTTTCCGGTATCACGCTCAGCTAGACAGGGTTGCCCTCTTAGTCCCGGACTATTCGATCTATCATTTGAGCCTTTAGCACAATATATAAGACAATCCCAATCCATAGAACCAATCGTAATCAAGGGCACACAACATAAAATTAGTTTATATGCGGACGACGTAATACTGTTCATGCAAAACCCCAACACCACATTGCCTCATCTGCTCGAGTTGATTGAGGACTTTGGAGATTTATCGGGATTTAAGATAAATTGGCCGAAGTCGGCTTTCCTTCCACTTAACGCCCCTGCAAAAAAAAATATAACCCTCCCAGAAGAGATACCTATGGTAAAACACTTTAGATGTTTGGGAGTGGAAATATTCCCCACCATAAGACAAACGGTGAAGCACAATTACAAAAAAATCCAAAACAAAATCAAAGACTACCTTGATAGGTGGTCAAAACTTAAAAACTCAGTACAGGCACGGATATCAATAGTTAAGATGGACATACTACCTAGAATCAACTTCTTCAGCTCAATGTTACCGTTACCCCCTCCAGAGGGTTACTGGAAAAAATTACACTCCTCCACATACAAATTTATTTGGAATAACAAACCACCACGTATAAAAAGATCCACCGCACAGAGAAACAAAGCAGACGGTGGTATGGCATTTCCAGATTTTTCCACTATTTTAAGGCGTACACTTTAAGACCATTGACAACATGGTTTGATCCCCAAGCATTAGTATCCTGGAGAAAATTAGAAGAAAATATAGTAGCCCCACATAGACTGAAGGACATAGCATACACTAAATTATCAATTAAGCAATGCGAACGGAAATGTGGCCCCATAATTACTCATGCGATCCGGATATGGCGCGAAACACAAAAAAAATATTCTAACCCACATAAATGGCATAATCATACTCCCTTATTCAATAACAATGCACTCTTGATTGTAAAACGACCTATAAGATACCCTATATGGGAAAAGCAAGGCATACACTCATTAGGTGATGTTTTTAACAAACAGAGTTTTTGTAGTTATGAAGAAATACGCAAAAAAATGTATCTCACCGAGTCCACAATTTTCTTTTACACACAGTTATTGTTATGTTTGAAGTCTCACAGTGTTCCATTAAAGATACCAATTGAACACCACAGATACCACAAATTCTTCTATGAAAGAGAGATATCGAGCGGTTTTGTTTCAGATTTGTATCATCAATTACTAACGTCCTTGTATGAAACCCTCCACCTAGACTCCGTCTGGAGGAGGGATATACCAGACCTGGAAAGTGATTTTGACTGGCAAGAAGCCTGGGCAAATGTTCGATTTACATCAAGGAACCCGGACCATCAACAAATAAATCCTATATATTCACAGGACATACTTGACTCCTATAAGACTGAAAAAAATGGGTCTTAAACAAGACTCCAAATGCTCCTTATGTACAAATGGGGACGAGGGGACATTTATGCACATGTACTGGGACTGCCCACCAGTTAAGATATTCTGGAAAGAGGTGACCCAGCAATTATCAAATCTCTTAACTCTGAATATACCTGTACACCCCTCTGTATTACTGCTGAATGATGTGGTTAGAAGTGGTGGAGAAAATAAAAGCTAGCATATAATGGTAGTGTCTGGTTAGGAGCGAGGGATAATGGGGGGTCCGGGAGGCCTGTATCAGTTCCGCAACCGTTCCTATTTCCGGGGTAGGCCTGATTGGCCCCGACAGGCACGTGACCCGCCGCGGCCACGCCCCGCGGCAGCCCCAGGACGCGGCAACGAGGCTGCTGTGGTTCACCGCCGCTTTCCGCCTTCAACGCCGCAGAGTTACCATACGCTATACAATATACTATGCAATGTACTAATATACAATACGGCTCACTTTTCCCACTTCAATGACAGAGCCGCTGTTTAATAATATTGCACTATAGCGTATTGTATATTGTATATTGTATGGTACAGTAACGGTCTCTGGAGCGCAACAGTAAGAAGCATTTGCACTGCAACGCATACACCTTACTGTAAATTGTACCTCATCCCATTTCTGCTTTGCACTATAGCGTATTGTATATTGTATGGTACAGTAACGGTCTCTGGAGCGCAACAGTAAGAAGCATTTGCACTGCAACGCGTACACCTTACTGTAAATTGTACCTCATCCCATTTCTGCTTTGCACTATAGCGTATTGTATATTGGTACATTGCATTGTATATTGTATGGTACAGTAACGGTCTCTGGAGCGCGCCAGCATTTGCACTGCAACGCATACACCTTACTGTAAATTGTACCTCATCCCATTTCTGCTTTGCACTATAGCGTATTGTATATTGTATGGTAACTCAGTTACTTCTATTCTGCATCGAACGCTGTACATATGTCTCTATACTATTTTATTTCATACAACAATGTATGCCTTTCAAATGTTAAATGATAAATGATTGCATGATACACACTGAAATAATCCTGCGCTCGCTCAAATTTGCTGCTGCGGGCGGCGTTGATGGCGGAAAACGGAGGTGAACCACAGCAGCCTCGTTGCCGCGTCCTGGGGCTGCCGCGGGGCGTGGCCGCGGCGGGTCACGTGCCTGTCGGGGCCAATCAGGCCTACCCCGGAAATAGGAACGGTTGCGGAACTGATACAGGCGTCCGGGAGGGGGGGGGTACGAGCTAGAGCATATGTGTGTAGGGTATTAGGTCGCTTTCACATATAGTTTTGGTGGACTCGGTGCGGTTCTGGTGGTGAAGTTGCAACACCAAAACTATATGTGAAAGCGACCTAATACCCTACACACATATGCTCTAGCTCGTACCCCCCCCCTCCCGGACGCCTGTATCAGTTCCGCAACCGTTCCTATTTCCGGGGTAGGCCTGATTGGCCCCGACAGGCACGTGACCCGCCGCGGCCACGCCCCGCGGCAGCCCCAGGACGCGGCAACGAGGCTGCTGTGGTTCACCGCCGTTTTCCGCCATCAACGGAACAGAGCATGAGGTGAGACGGATCTTTAAAAAAGTGGATATCAGGAAGGCAGCAGGACCGGACGGCATCCCCGGCCGCGTCCTAAAAGTCTGTGCCGACCAACTGGCCCCGGTATTCACTGACATCTTCAACCTGTCCTTGGAACAGGCCGTCATCCCCACCTGTCTGAAGAAGTCCACCATCATCCCTGTACCCAAAAAATCTACGCCCGCTTGCCTCAACGACTACCGCCCTGTAGCCCTCACCTCCATAGCCATGAAGTGCTTTGAGAAGCTAGTGAAGGGCTACATCTGTTCCTCCCTCCCCATCAACCTGGACCCTCTGCAATTTGCATATCGCCCCAACAGGTCCACGGAGGACGCCATAGCCCATGTGCTGCACACAGCAGCATCACATCTGGACAAGAGGCAGGGGAACTATGTGAGAATGCTGTTCATCGACTACAGCTCAGCATTCAATACCATAGTCCCCTCCAAACTCATAGCCAAGCTCAGGGACCTGGGCTTGAACTATGACCTGTGCCAGTGGGTCCTGGACTTCCTGACGGGCAGACCCCAGGTGGTAAGAGCCGGCAACTGCACCTCCTCATCCATCACGCTCAACATAGGGGCCCCCCAGGGCTGTGTTCTGAGCCCCCTCCTCTACTCCCTGTACACACATGACTGCGTAGCACAGCGGAACAACAACACCATCATCAAATTTGCTGATGACACAGTAGTGGTGGGCCTGATCTCTGCCAACGACGAAAGGGCCTACCTGGAAGAGGTAGAGAACCTGTCACAGTGGTGTCAGGAGAACTGCCTCTCCCTGAACGTCAGCAAAACAAAAGAGATGATTGTGGACTTCAGGAGGTCGGGGGTCAAGGACTACAGCCCCCTCAGCATCGACGGGGCACCAGTTGAGAGAGTGAACAGTTTCAAGTACCTCGGAGCCCACATATCCGAGGACTTGACATGGACCACACACATTGACAGTGTTGTGAAGAAGGCACGACAACGCCTCTACTTCCTCAGGCGCCTAAGGAAGTTCCAAGTCAGTCAGAAGATCCTTAGGAACTTCTACTCATGTACAATAGAGAGCATCCTGACCGGCAACATCACCTCCTGGTTTGGGAATAGCACTGCACAAGACCGTAGCAGACTACAAAGAGTGACACGTTCAGCCGAACGCACAATTAGAGGGGGGCTTCCCACCCTCCAGAACATTTACAACAAGCGGTGCAAGGGGAAGGCTAAGAGAATTATTAAGGACTCGAGCCACCCGAACAACTGCCTCTTTGAACTGCTGCCGTCAGGCAAGCGATACCGGAGTCTTATGGCGAGCACAGAAAGACTCAGAAGGAGCTTCTATCCCCAGGCCATCAGGCTGCTAAACGAACAATAATCGCTAAACGAACAATAATCACTATGCAACAACCATCAAATGCACACAGCACACACACCCACACGCACACACTCACTCAAACAAACAACACACTGCAGCACCCACTCTCCACACTTTAGATCACACAAACACACTTACACTTTATATTTATTGATAAAGGATTTGCACTACAACTCGTACACCTACTGTGAATTGTACCTAAACTGCACCTCGTCCATTTATGCCTTGCACTATATAGTATTGTATATTAGTACACTGCACAGTATTGTATATTGTATGGTAACTACGTCTACGAACATTGTACATATGTCTAAACTGAACACTGTGACCTCTTTTTTTACTTCTAATTTTTACTATGTCTTTATTTCATACTTATCTTGTCATGCACAGTCTCTGGAGCGCAACAGTAAGAAGCATTTTGTACAAAAGTATTCTGTACTTCTGTATGACAACTATTAAAGAAACTTGAAACTTGAAACATTGTTGCATTCTTCATTTGGTTCGCCTGCGTTCACATAGAAATCTGTCAGGCGCACCGAACCTTCTGAACAATGTCATGCGGTCGAAAAGGGCGCTCGGCTATTGGACAGTGGAAATGTGTGTGTGGCTGCGAGCCCGTGTGTGCGCGCGCGCGAGCCCTCCAGATCAGCGGAGGCGAGTTTTGACATGGCATTGATCCATTGTTCTATTGAAGCACATTACCACCATCCTCTCGCTAAACAACTTGTACCACTTGTACCACGTTGTTTTTATGAGTGCCCACAAGTAGCTGTTTTATTAATAATATAATAAGCCGCGTTTTTTCTTCCTTCTTCCCAAGATGCACAGATAGATAGATAGATAGATAGATAGATAGATAGATAGATAGATAGATAGATAGATAGATAGATAGATAGATAGATAGATAGATAGATAGATAGATAGATAGATAGATAGATAGATAGATAGATAGATAGAGAGATAGATGCAGTGTGGTTGTTTTGCAGAAAATGAATGCTGCGAGCAGTGGTAAGGACCGGTAATAATAAGCACTTTCTATATTTGGTTCGCGTTTGGTTCGATGAAGCCGAACCGAGACCTACGTTTTCAGGCGGACCAGAGTTCGTGTGTTTGGTCCGCGAACCGACATCAAGCCGCACCCTTTACGTTCGACTACGACCTCAGATCAGACGAGACAACCCGCTGAATTTAAGCATATTACTAAGCGGAGGAAAAGAAACTAACCAGGATTCCCTCAGTAGCGGCGAGCGAAGAGGGAAGAGCCCAGCGCCGAATCCCCGCCCGCGGCGGGCGTGGGAAATGTGGCGTACAGAAGTCCGTTTACCCGGTGTCGCTCGGGGGCCTGAGTCCTTCTGAAGGAGGCTCAGCCCGTGGACGGTGTGAGGCCGGTAATCGGCCCCCGTCGCGCCGGGGTCTGGTCTTCGACGCGCATTCACACAAACCCGAAAAACCGGACTATCGAATTCTGGTCCGATAATCCGGACCAAACAGCCCCTGTGTGAAAGCGACCTTAGATAGCAGGTATTGGGGGTATATCCTGTATAAGACATTTAACTATATGGTGATTTCATTGGATGTGCACTGTTAATAATGCTTGTATATCTTATCGTGTGTTGTCATGTTTGTTTATATGTTTGTTTAAAAAATTATAAAAAAATAAAATACAAAAAAAATACATAAGTAATTACAATGTACAGTATATAATACTGGATAACTACATTTGAGAGGAAAATGCTATTAGAGTGAACCAGGGTATCCTAAAAGGGTAGACTGTGTTGCAATGATGAATATGCGTTTGAATTAATAACAAGAATGGAATTATAATTGAATGTATTAAAGTAATGTAACTAATTGAACTGAATGATGATACAATGATGATGATGATTGATTGATTATTCTGTTGAATAAATAAACGTTGTTGAAATACACAACCGGAGAGGACTCAGAACCAGTAACACCATGTCTGCGCCTCCCTTTGTCAAATGACTAACTACAACCTGTTTCATAGGTTAAATATATCTCTGCTATCAGGTGCCATATCCTGGTACCTGTAACAGTTTATTGGGGGCTCGTCCGGGATCAGCGCCACCTGCTGGATGGGAGCTGATCCAGAGATCTTGACATCTGGACCAACCGCGACCCGATGAACCAGGAAGCAACGGCCCGTGTAAAGGGCCGCCGAATGAGGGATTGATCTGCGCAGTATCGACAGCAGTGAAGTGCCTCATCTGATGTCAGACGACAACGAGAGCTGCATCCACTACTCCACCTGACGAGAAGGAAGACCGGTGTCGTGTAGAGGAGATCCACCCACCACGGAAAGTCGCCACAGTGATCCTGAACTGAGAACCAAGTGCGAGGAATCGGGAAGCAGCCATTGGAGACAGCGAGAGGTTAAAGCTTGGTGTGGGACATCAAGAAGAGCCTGCTCACTCTACCTGCGGATGAACTGTTTCGCATTGCCGAGGCATTGGAACTGGTAGCAGGACTGGAGGCGTCTGACCGAACCCACCTTACCGTAGATGACGCGGAGGGGTGCTTCAACTTTATCAACGACTACCTGTACAGTAAAGTTTTACTGGAGTTAGAGGATACAGGGTTGTCTTATTTATTACAGATAAAAGATGTGACTGATGGGCTTATGCAGAATAAGGTGGTGGGTTCAGAAGAGGGTATAACCGAGGGCCTACGGTCCACCAGTCAAAGTGATGCAGTACCAGTCGACCCAATTAGTGTCTTTTATGATGTAAGTGAAACAATTGAGAGTGTGCTCACTTCAAAAGTAAGCAACCAGGTTTTACAGCGCCTGCCAAGTGTGCCACCACCCACAGCTCAGGCTGTGCCATTGAATGAGAGTGTACCAGACACCAAAGGAAACAGGAACCCCCTGGTGTGTCGCCAGATAAACTAGTATCTTTAAGAGAACTGTCATACCTTCACCGCAGGGAGTTTAAGCTCCAGGGAGGTCAGATAGGAGACCAGGGATCAGACATTAGTTACAACAGTGTCTGCAAACAGATTGACGAAGGTCTGAAGGAACAATTCAGCAATGCAGAGGTTGTTAGAGCCGTCTTGAGAGTGATCAAAGCTGGCAGCTTTAAGGATATGTTAATGGTAAAAGACGATTTGACTATCGATGAGCTGAAGGGTTTTCTCCATTCTCACCTCGGTGAACAAAGTAACACAGAGCTGTTTCAAGAACCTATGTGTACGAAGCAAAAGGATAGTGAAACACCGCAACAGTTTTCATATAGAGTCATAGGACTCAAGCAGAAGATTCTACTAGCATCAAAATATGCTGATACTGACGTTAAGTACAACGAACGCACCGTTCAGGATGTCTTTCTCCACACTGTGTACCAAGGTTTAGGACACAAACATGATGACATTCGTAGGGAACTCAAACCCTTACTTGAAGACAGAATACCTGATGAGGCCATTCTCAGACAGATGAAAAAGGTAATGAGCGATGAGAGTGAAAGACAGCGACGGTTAGGGCCTACCAATCGCAATAGACCCCCCCATGTACATAGTGCAGGGGCTGAGGTGAAGGGAGCACAGTGTCCCCCCCCCCCCATTAGGGAAGAAAATACAGGAAAGAAACTTAAAGTAGACCCGATCAAGCAGTTAGCAGAGAAAGTAGAGAAACTTACCAATCTAGTTGAGCTCCTGCAACAACAGCCCCAGGTCAGAACAGGGAGGATAAATATGCCGAGGGACAGGCCATATGGCTGTAGCAGATGTGTAGAACAGAATTTACCTAACTGCCCCCACTGTTTCCATTGTGGTGAAGAAGGCCATAGAGCGTTAGGCTGCCAAAAGAGACCACCACATCAGGGAATCTGGGGCCGGTCCCTGCAAGAGGACAACCATTGACCGGTTCCCCTTTACTGTCCCAAACTGACAACCGTCGTACTAGTGAGCCTGAGAAGGAAAGAGTAAGAGAGGAGAAGACTGCACCTAGAACAGGAACCAAGATGGTAAACCAGATACAGAAGCACACAGACCCCCCTGATTTACCAAACACCAAGAGTGAATGCCTCGCCAAGCTCGTAGGGAGAAGAGCTCTCACCCATTGTAACCTAAACGGTTTAGCAGTCCAAGCCCTGCTTGATACAGGGGCCCAAGTAAGCATGATTGACAGAACTTGGAAGAATAGATACTTACCTGACATGCCAGTCAGACCCCTTAGCGAAATCATAGAAGAAGAAGAGGAGTTGAAAGTCTATGCGGTAAACGGTGAGGTCCTCCCATTTGATGGCTGGGTGGCCCTTACAGTGAACTTAAAGGGGAATGAAGATCCTAACCGGTCAATCACTATGCCTTTCCTTGTAAGCAGCCTTGTTCTTGAGAGACCCCTACTGGGTTTTAATGTGCTGGAAGTGATGATACAGGAACAACCTGGAAGACTGATCCCAACTCTCACCAGCCTGCTCTGTAACGCCATGGTGATACCAGCCGAGAAGGCAGAACTCCTGGTGAATTATATTCAGACTGACAGACCCCCTGTGCAGGTTGGTCGCCTACGAACAGGTAAACAAGCCACTGTCATCCCCGCCGGTCAAGTGGCCTGGGTAAAGTGCCAAATCCCACCCCATGTGGAACTGTCTGACCCCACCTTCCTGTTTGAACCAGATGACAGTTTATCGCTGGCAGAACTGGATGTTGGAGAAGGCCTGCTGCAAGCGCAAAACCCCAGGAAGCCGCATGTCACCGTGCCTGTGGGAAACAACACAAAGCATACCGTCACTCTCCCCAGGAAGACAGCTCTGGGCAGCATCCATTGTGTTGGGAAAGTCATCACGACAGACTCCCCACGGCAAACCCCCATCCCAACCTACTCACCTGAAATCTCCCAGCCCACGGTACCCCCCAACCGTGCTGCTACAACGTCAGCTGTTCCCAGCTCCATCCCGTTCAAACCCCCCGTCGATCTCAGTCACCTCGACGACGAACAACAGACAATAGTCAACAGGATGCTTTGTGAAGAGGCTGGGTCCTTTGCACAAGACAGTAGTGACCAGTGATGCCACAGATTACTTGTAAAAGTAATCTGATTACTGATTACTGATTACTCCTTTAAAAAGTAATCTTAGTTACTTTACTGATTACTTGATTATCAGAGTAACTTAGTTAATTTGAAAGTAACTAGGTTACGAAGTCGTCCCCCCTGCTGCTGCCACAACATAAGAATGACAAAAAAATTTAGTAAAATGTACTCAGTTTGAGTAAAATGTACTAATAGGGCATGTAGGCCTATCTTTCTGGACTCTTTTTGTATCACAAACAGTACTGTAATTGCAAATCTGGTATGTCATAAATGTATAGATGTAGCAGTACTGTCTATCTGTATGTCATGTATGTCATATATGTTACGATGAATTGAAAATGGGGGACCCTGATGTAAACAAGACGAAAGTCTTTCTCTGGTCTGCATCCCCTTAACAATTGTATGTATTGAGCTGTACTGTACTGTACCCATTCTGCAATCTGTTAATAAAGTTTTCAATCAATCAATCAAACTATTAGAAAATTCAGAATGTTTCCTTTCAAAAGAGGCCAGACTCAGGTATGTGCTATAAATGGTTCAAGAATAGCTTTCAATTTACTTTGGGTATGCAATCAACAGGCGTTTTATGCAAAATTTGCAGGACTGAATGTATTTTTCAACAGGTCATTTGTAATTGTAACGGAATACATTTAAATAGAGTAACCCTACCAATCCTGGTGACGAGGGGTCATGAGACACTTTTGAAATGCACCCCAGAACACTGAGCCACTCAAATGCCCCCAAATGAATGCATGGACAGAGGGAGGGAGGAGACTGATGAAGATGATACACTCTTTTCTGGACACTTTTTGTATCACAAACAGTACTGTATTTGCAAATCTGGTATGTCATAAATGTATAGATGTAGCAGTACTGTCTATCTCTATGTCGTGTGTGTCGTTATGATGAATTGAAAATGGGGGACCCTGATGTAAACAAGACGAAAGTCTTTCTCTGGTCTGCATCCCCTTAACAATTGTATGTATTGAGCTGTACTGTACCCATTCTGCAATCTGTTAATAAACTTTTCAATCAATCAATCAATCTATAGATCTATAGATTTCACAAAAGATAAATGGTCAATAACACCACATGTAGGCTGATATGTAGCTGTACTGACAACCTACATACTGCAGTATGGTGTTCCATGTTCATGAATAGTGCAATGCAAAAGATGTTTAACTCAAAGGTGGAACATACTGTTTGGCTGGTGCACCTCCGACGCTCCGAGTCCTGTAGAAGTCGATGGTCGTGCTGTGCTGTATATTCCATATGCGGTAGACAGTATTTTGTTTCCTCCGCAAAGTGAATGTTTTTTTCACCCGGCTTAGCTGACACAAACGTTAAGTAGACTAGTGAACTTCCAGTGCAAGAAAGCGTTACCAGCGCGAGCGTCTAACAATAACAGCCGCGCCCACCAGCATGGATCAACACGCGAGGTTGCGTGCTGTGACGTCACTGCCCAATACTAAGAAAAGCTCTCCAAACGTATATTTGACTGTCGAAAACGAAAGAAAATACTGCATTCCGCCTGCATTATGATGAGATAGTAACGAAATAGTAACGCACAGCCACTTGGACAAGTAACTGCAATCAGATTACTGGCTTGTAAAGATTAACGCGTTCGATTACTATTTTCTGGGAAAAGTAATCAGATTACAATAACGTGTTACTTAGTAACGCGTTAGTGGCATCACTGGTAGTGACATTGGGTGCATCCCGAGCCTGCAGATGACAATCGCTCTCCATGATACTGTCCCGGTCCAGAAGACGTACTCATCAGTACCAAAGCCACTGAAGTAAAAGAGTACATACAGGAACTGTTAATGAAAGGTTGGATAGTCAAGTCAAAGTCTCCATATTCTGCCCCAGCGTCAGAAAGAAGGACGGCAGCCTACGGCTATGCATCGACTACCGCCTCCTGAACAAAATAACTGTGCCCGATCGTCATCCATTACCTAGAATACAAGACCTGACTGACACTCTTGGAGGCTATACCTGGTTTAGTATCCTAGACCAAGGGAAAGCTTACCACCAGGGCTACGTCGCCGAGGGTTCACGACCCTTCACCGCCTTCATCACTCCGTGGGGTCTTTACGAGTGGGTTCGCATCCCATTTGGACTCTCAAATGCCCCTGCAACGTTTCAACGGAGCATGGAGGAGATGCTAGGTCCCCTCAGGGACGAATGTTGTATCCCGTATCTTGACGACGTACTCTGTTACGCAAAGACATTTGAAGAACATGTAGAGACTCTCTGCAAGGTTCTCCAAGCCCTTCAATGTCACGGAGTGAAATTGAGACCTGAGAAGTGTGACCTCTTCAAGCAAGAAGTCAGATACGTGGGTCGCGGCGCTTAACATCGCGTCCCCAGATTCAAACCAGTAGTCTCACCCACACCTACAAACAATCAATCACGATGAACTGGTGAAGGCCCAAAAAGAGGACCAAGCCATCAACACGATCAGGGAGTTGAAAGAGTCGAACACGAAATTGTCAGACGACGTACGAAGAACCATAAGCGCAGCGACCCGAAAGCTACTTCATGAATGGAGCAGATTACATATTGACAATGATCTCCTTTACAGAAAGACCAATCAATACCAACAGTTGGTCCTCCCTGTAAAGTACAGAACACTTGCCCTGAAACATCTACATAATGAGATGGGTCATGTTGGAACGGAAAGAGTGATCCACCTCGCAAGAGAAAGATTCTACTGGCCTTTCATGTCCAGAGAGATTGAAGAATATGTGACCCGAAGATGTCCTTGTATCAAGTCTAAGAAGCCGGTCACACATGTCCGAGCTCCCATGGGCAGAATTACCTCCAACTTCCCATTAGAACTATCTACATCTGGAAACCAGTCGTGGAGGGTATGAATATATCCTAGTGGTGATCGACCATTTCACTAGGTTCGCCCAGGCGTACCCCACCAAGAACAAGAGTGGGAAAACAGCTGCAGAGCGTATCTTTAATGACTTTATACCCAAATTCGGTTATCCCTCGAAACTACATCATGACCAGGGTCGAGAATTTGAGAATAAACTGTTCCAAGCACTGCAACGGCTGTCTGGGGTCGGCCACTCTAGAACATCACCCTACCATCCACAGAGCAACCCAGCGGAGCGGCTCAATCGGACCATACTACAGATGTTGAGGACATTGACTGAAAATGAGAAATTGCGGTGGAAGGACCACCTCCCGCATGTGTTACACGCGTACAACTGTACCAAACATGAATCGACGGGTTACTCACCCTTTTTCCTCCTCTACGGTCGTCATCCACACCTCCCCGTTGACCTGTTGTTTGGGTTAACGAAGAAAGAGGAACCGTACTCACCCAGAGGATACGCGGAGCAATGGGCTGAGAAAATGTCTGAAGCCTACCGGATTGCTTGTGAGCATAGCAAAAAGTCCAGTGCAAGAGGAAAAGTAGCTTATGACAAGAAAACAAAAGGAGTAGTACTGCAGTCAGGAGACAGAGTTCTGGTAAGAAACCTCAGTCAGCGTGGAGGACCAGGCAAGTTCAGATCGTACTGGGAGAAGGCGATCTACGTGGTCAAAAGCCAGCTCACTGAGAGTCCAGTATACATTGTCTGCCCTGAACAT
This sequence comes from Notolepis coatsorum, assembly GCF_963971535.1. Taxonomy (NCBI): domain Eukaryota; kingdom Metazoa; phylum Chordata; class Actinopteri; order Aulopiformes; family Paralepididae; genus Notolepis; species Notolepis coatsorum. The sequence continues at coordinate 202,891,519 of NC_140169.1, read as the reverse complement.
GGAGACCAGAAAAAGACCAGCACACTACACCTAAATCTCTTACTGCTGGTAAATGATTTGCCCATGGAAATGACTCCACCGCCAGCCAGAACTGTCCCTGCGAAGAAAACGAATGACAGACCAAGAAGAGGAAGAATGTCAGACACACGAAGACAAGTAGAGACAAGGGACAGCGCTGACAGTGATTCTGATGATGACAGTGACAGAGGATACTGGCTAAGGATACCTGTTGAAAGGACAGAGGAAAGATAACTTGGACACCGTGAACGACGACCTGAAGTCATGCCAGGCCTGTGCCCTGAGAGTGAAGACTTTTGCTTGTGAAATAAAAAGTGGACTTTAGCAAACTCTCCTCTCTTCATTTCAACCGCTGTCTCTCAGCCGTCGTTACAAGGCCATTTCCTGGTCTTTGCAAGTACAAGGGAAAGAGTAGAACGGACAATCACAACGCAGAGTAGCTTAGCTGGTTCTTTATAGAAGAACCATAGACCCTTGTCACTTCAATTGGTGCTGTGTCCCTTTGAACCTGAAGCGCTCTTGATTTTTTTTCTTTTTTCGGCTGGACAAACACTCGGCACCGGAGACAATCGGTGCCCGCGGAGATTCATCACGACAGAATCCTGAAAAATAGGTGAGTGGACATGGGCCGTGATGACTGAAAACGTAGAGCGTTCTGTTCGAACTGGGGTTGAGTTTGAAATGTATGATTACCTCATAAGTGTCTCTCGAGGAGGGAGATAGATGGGGCGTTGGGGTGCGTGGCGCGCAGTATCATATTGGCTTGATTCAATTGGCAAGCGGGGACGTTTTAGTACGGCACAACTCGCAAATTGATAGTGCCGGGCTTCACTGGACGAAATGGTCGTTGATCGTGGCCTCAATAGTTTGGTGTTGGAAGGCGCCGGTGGGATGTATTCCGGTGAATAGATAGACCTAAGTCGTATTTTCCGGAAAAGTGCATGATGAGTTGAGATCTTTTTTTTTCATGCCTGAACAGTGGGTGGATTAAGGGTGTACGCTTGCTGGGTGAAGCAGGATCTCCGCTTGTGGTCGTCTCTCAAACGACGACAAGCGGGCATCTGAACCATCGACAAGACGATGCGTCGTTACTATTCTGATCCAACACTGCTCAGGTCACGAAATCAGATGTGTGTAAAGGAGGGCGTCAATATGATTCTTTAGCGTTACGGGTCGCGGGATTTAACGTGGGGAAATATGCAAAGAGGGGTCTACCGGAGCGGCACGTAGGTTTTTGAAAATATTGTACCAGGCTAGCCGGTCACCGTTTCAAATAAACGGGGGGAGGGGATTCGTCTGGGGTATATCAACCGAACTAAATATAGATCAACCCGTGTTGAGGGTTGATTAAGTGGATTAGGAAGAGGCGGACATTGTTTGTTAACCAAGTGAGATTGGTTGATTACAGAAAACGATAGTCGGCTGAAATCCGATTTAGGACGTGTTAGACTTCGGAGCATATTTCGGTACATGTTCGTCGTGACAAAAAGGTGAACAAAAGTACTTAGCAACAATTCGTTTCAATGTGCTGTTTGTAAAGTAAACATTCAGTGCATGTATAGTGTACTAATGCTCTTAAGCGCGGTGAAAATGAGCGCGGCGAAACTATTAAAAATAGTAAAAAAAGTGTGATGAAGCTAGCAAAACAGTGAGGCTAAGGCCTTAGTCAGTATCGACTGACTAAGAGCTCAAGATAGCCTTTCGAAAACGGAGAACAACAAACACTTTGAACCAGAAGTCGTTCTAGCAATATAGATGAGAAGTGTTTATATTTTTAAGCTATGAAAATAAGCGCTTATGTTGGAATTAAAGTGTATTCAATATTGTAGGCCGCTGTCGTCGTGGCTAAAGCGGCTAACTAGCTGCGTGCTAATATGCTACTAGGAGGTATTCAATATTGTAGGCCGCTGTCGTCGTGGCTAAATCGGCTAACTAGCTGCGTGCTAATATGCTACTAGGAGGTATTCAACATTGTAGGCCGCCGGCGTCGTGGCTTACGGCTGCCTTAATACTGGGATTATTCAATACTGAAGGTTGTGGATGGGGTGATATTGCAGTGTAACTGAGTTATCATTGATGTTGAATGCGTCGTGTGAATTGCAGTATTGACTAATGTTAGTATTAATGTTGAATGCGTGGTGTGAGCTGCAGTATGAAAGTGAATAATGTAATTATGGTTAAACTGGTTGATAGGCCGTATGAAAGACTCGCGCATGCGTGTTGGTTTGAAAGGACGATATGTGTGGTGTGTGGAGCGAGCGAGCAGAGTGGGTGGTATGTGGTTAAAAGTACACTAGGTGGCGACAGAGTCATGTCTTGGGCTCCCGTCCTGCTGTCGGCGTGGCATGATGGGATTCTCGGGATGTCTCGTGGTGCGCGGCCATCTTGGGTGGAGCGCCGTGGTCGCCATCTTAGATGGGGCAAGGGGTGTCCATTGTGAGGGATTTATTTTTCAAAGCGATGTGGTTGGAACTGCACTAGGGGGCGGTAGAGCCATGGCTTGGGCTCCCGTCCTAGGATAGAGACAGGAGGTTTTTATCTCTGGTGGTGCAGTACAATTCTTCACGTTGTGATGTCGTTCGTGACTTTATTACGTTGGTGGTATGATTAGATTAATAGGCAGTGGTGACGTTTTGGAAGCCACGGACGTGTTCATATGTCTCTCTTTTAGGACCCCCCCCCTATCCCTTTGTTTTCTGTCTCTCTCACCGCCTCTCTCTCCCCTCTCTCTCTCTCTCACCACCTACTCTCACCCCCCCCCTTTCTCTCTCACCGCCTCTCTCCCCCCTCTCTCTTTCTCTCACCACCTACTCTCCCTCCCTCCCTCACCACCCCCCTCTCTCTCTCTCCCTCCCTCTCTCACCACCTACTCTCCCTCCCTCCCTTCCCCCCCCTCTCTCTCTCACCACCTACTCTCCCCCCCCCCCCCTCTCTCTCTCACCGCCTCCCTCCACCCTCTCTCTCTCTCTCACCACCTACTCTCCCTCCCTCTCTCACCACCTACTCTCCCCCCCCCTCTCTCTCTCACCGCCTCCCTCCACCCTCTCTCTCTCTCTCACCACCTACTCTCCCTCCCTCCCTCACCACCCCCTCTCTCTCTCTCCCTCCCTCCCTCACCACCCCCTCTCTCTCTACTCTCCCTCCCTCCCTCACCACCCCCCTCTCTCCTCACCACCTCCCTCCCTCCCTCCCACACTCACCTACTGTCTCTTTCCGTCCCTCTCTCACCGCCTACTCTTCCTCCCTCTCTCTCTCTCTCTCTCTCCCTTTCTTCCCCTCCCTCTCTCCCCTCCTTCCTCCCACACTCTCCCCCTTTCTCTCTCCCGCTGTCTCTCGTGGGGCTTATTTTTGGTTTTGTACAAGTGGCAGGGGTGGAGGGTCTTTTGTTAAAAGCGTGAAGTGGTTATGGAACAAATAGGAATCACGTGTTATGTCTCTTTGGGCTGAATTAAGGCCAGACCCACCGCTCTTCCCACTTTTCCCCCCCGCCCCTCACATTCGTAGGTCCCAAGGTTCCTGCCCCTCTCTCCTAATCCCTTGACCTTCCCTAGCTTCCCCTAACCTACCCTAGCCTACCCTAATCCCTTAGCCTACCCTGACCTACCCTAATCCCTTAAACCTACCCTGCCTCCCCTAACCTGCCTCTCTCTCCTATCCTAACCTCCCTCTTTCCATAGCCCTAGACTCTCCCTCCCTAGTCTCCCCTATACCTACCCTCCCTAGCCTTCCAGACCTACACTAGCTTTGCCTACCTAGCAGGGCTCTCCCTAAACCTGCCCGGGCTTACATGGTTTCCCCCCCTAGCCCTTTCCTCTCTCGACCTCCCCTTAGTTCCGTTACGCCCTCTCTCCTACCCTTCAGGGGTTCCGGTACGTCCTACCTCTCTGTTTTAAATTGGGGTCCTCACTTCAGTAGGCTGTTGGCTGTGGGGCGTGTTGTTAAAAAGACATGTTGTTGTTTGTGGGGGTTGCAGGACGTATTAGGACCCGCGCCGGTGAAGGAGGAACGCGGAGGAGGACGGAACACTCACCATGGTTCCTGGTTTGAGTGAATGTAGTAGGCGGGTGCTTTGGGGGTGTGCTATATCAATGGTTTGGTTGTGTATATTGGCTAGCGTGGTGCTGTATGTTCCACTCCGGCAGCCTGAGCTGCCAGAGGTAGTGGTAGTGGGTAAACGGTCGCTGCCAGACCATCACGGTAATCTGTTTCTGAGGATGGCGAGGGCGGTGGCGGAGGTAGCTAATAAATCAGATTGCTCTGTGTGCGGCCTGTCCCCACAGGCGGCCGCCGCGGGCCTTCCTCTGATAGCACACCCTATAACTAAGTGTCATGCCAACGTGTTAAGGGATTTGCCTACCCCTGACCTGTGTAAAGGGGTGGGATCGGCAAGGATTGAGGGATATCTGGGGTTGGGATTGACGAAGAATGTGATGAAGATAAGTGGGCTGTTAGATGTTGGCCCCATTCCAATAGCATATAGGTCGGCAGGGTTTGAGAAGTGTGTAGAGGGTAAATCGAATGGTAAGGTCGTGGGGTACTTGGACGGCTGCCTGGGGGATAAGGGGGTCTGGGGTAAGGATTCGGAGGCGCCAGCTCCGCCTGGGGCATTTTGGATTTGTGGTGATTTTGCATATGCTTCGCTGCCAATTGACTGGAGGGGAAGATGTGCGTTGGGTTACTTAGTACCAGCTATGAGGGTGTCTGATGTTTTGCCAGCGCTTCCCAAGACAAGGAAGACACGGGATGGGGACCATTTTTTTAGAGTGGCGTTTCCCTGGTATGGGGCATATGCAAATATGGGAGAACTAGATCATTTGGCTAAAATATTTGAGGACATGGCTACCACAACAGTGAGGGGCTTGACCCTGGAGACTCAGGAGATACGGTCTTTACGACTGATGGAGATGCAGACGAGGGCGGCTATGGACTTCCTATTGGCGGCGTCGGGGGGTATGTGTGCGTTGATTGGTCAGGAATACTGCACATTCATACCAGCCAATGATGAAATGGGCTTGCCAGCCATAATTGAGCATTTGAAGAACATTACTAGGGATATGCATGACCCTCGGGAGGACTCGTGGGATGATTGGGGTCATGGGCAACTGGGCTATGTGGGATGGTCTGTTGTTAAATATCTGCTTTATGCCGTGGTGATGTTTGCAGTTGTAGTTGTCTGTGTGGCTGTGATCAGAGTGTGTTTTATGTATATGTTCAGGACTCTCTGCGCAGCTGGTCCTGCGATTGAGAGGTCACACTGCTCGGCTGCGCCTGCGTTTGCTATGATGATAGTGAGGGATGACGCGGAGGGGGGCCGGGCGGGTGTGGGCGTCCCGTTGATGCCGAGTTACCAGGAGTACGCTCTGGCTGCTATTCTCTGATCTGGGTGGTGGACATTCTGGGTTGGGGGACGGTAAGGCCGGGGTGTGCGAAAGGGTATTGGGTAGGGGACGTGCCTGAACAGGTTGTACATTAACGTTTGTTGTATGGATGTGTATGCAATTTTTTTTTTTTTCATAGTAGGTACGTGAGTGATGACTGTATTGTGTGGAACTGTGTACCCATGGTTCGGTGTTGGGTCCGGTCGGTTATGCATGGCCGTCCGGCAGGGCACTGGATCCTGGGGATGATAGCTTGAATGGTGGGGTAAGGTGCTTGGATGCTGACTGATTTGTACCTGTGGTGGGGTGTGTTCTGACCTCTGTGGAGGGTCTGTTATGGACTCTTCAGATAACAGGGGCTGGCACCTCACGGCGTGCAGGGCGCGGTGTCCGATGCATTCTTTAGATTATCTCTAGTGGACACGAGTCTGGATGACGAGTGTCCCCTGGGGGGAATGGTACTGAATAATGGAAAAATATGAAAGAATGTAAATGTAATGGATAAAGGGTGAAGCACTAATCAAGATGTTTTTGTTTCCCAAGGAATATCAGAATTGGAGTGGAATCAAGGAGAAATAGTGGAGAGCCGAGATTCGACAAAAATAGGAACCCAGTGTGTTGACGGAGATCGAACGGGAAGAAAATCAGGGAGTAGAAACTGGCAACATCAAACACATGTATCAATTACAAATATCTCGTTTTTAATATTGTATGAAGGAAGTAAAAAGATACTCATACAGTTAATGAAGAAAACCTCTCAAAAATTTGATTGAAAAGACGGAGTAAAGTGCAAGTCCAGTTGATAAATTAACAAGAACTGTTGTCTTTGTGTGCTCTGATCTTCAGCAGTTCTATTGGGCACGCGGAACACCACAAATCAGGTAAGAATAGGAATGTCAGGTGGAAAAGGGAAAGAAGAGAATAGGTAGGGCATACAGTGCCACTATTGGCTGTCCAAGTAGGAGTCAGTCACAAAAAGCATAGACACCTACATTTAGACAGGGAATACAGAAAACACTTTTTTGCCTGCTGCCATTGTTAAAATATCAAAAGGAAAGGGAAACCCTAGTAAATGGGAAATAGGATCTCATATATGAAAATGTAAGCCGTAACCCATTCAGACAGGTCGACCCTAATTGGTTGGATAGCAGAGAGTCCAGTACAGATTATCGCCAACAGTAACCCTTTCACAAAAAATAACCCATATTATTTGGAGAAAATCTCTAGAATATCGACAAAATGGAACAAAAGATGGGGATATCTTACAAAACCTTGGCCCATCGAAGGTTCTTTTGATTTGGAGCTAATAGCTGAGATAAGAGTGATAATTAAGACATACAAACACCGGGGGAATACAAAGACAAGGGGAGAGAAAAGCCTGCAAGAAATTATGACGTTAGAAGTCTTCGCTCAGGAGGCCGAGAGGAGAAATAGTGATCAGAAGGGCAGTGCAACTGTCAATGAAGCGGCCAAGCCAAGAGAGGAGGTAGCCCCGGTCACCATAACTCCCCTGGCCCCTAACACAACAAATGTCATCGCCCAAAGTGCAGCTCAGGTAGCCTCACTCACCCCAGTGTCCCACCCAAGAGTAGAGCAGGTAAGAGTTGAGGGAGCTCTAGCACCCCCACCATATGACAATAGGAATGGGGAACGAGTGTACCCTATTCTGCCTATACTACAAATGAGCAGCCCTTATAATTTAACAGACGATCAGGGGCATAAAGAGTCTGGACAAGCGATGGCAGAAATTCACCTGACACCTGAGACATTCAGAGAACTGGAGGGTGTTAGGGGGGCACAAGGGACTCAAGATTTGACTCATTATGAGAGGGAATATGTGATCCCACAGCGTCAAGGGGAAGAAACTGGATACATTTCGGAAGCAGCCAGGAAGATCCGTAAGGCTGAAGTGGAAGGACAAAGCGAGTATGAACAGATGATTGCACGAAAAAACTGGGAAAGGATAATGAAAAAATACAGCAAAACCCCAGACTCGTATTACTGCCAGAGCGAGTATAGAAGAGGTCGCTCCCCCTCAAGTGATTCCAGCCGGCATGGAACAAGAGACAACTCACCGATTGGCTACACAGACGCAGAGTGGGGCGCAGATAGAGAAAGACGAAGCACCCACTCTGACGGTAACACCAACGAGAACGGGAAGTCGAGGGGGAAAATCCGAAAGGGCACCAAGAGGTAAGGAATCTGATTCAAAACTCTCTTCCTCACAGGGTGCTGAAGGTGTCCAGGAGATGGTAAGGATAAGGGACGGTCTGGTAAAAATAGACAAGCAGCTCTTAGAATTGAAAAAGGACAATGCTGAAATAGCAGAGCAGATAAATAACCCAACCCACGCAGAGGACAAAGATACTACGGAATATAAACAGATGATGGAGATATGGGGAACGGTTGAGGGAAAACGAAAGGACCTGGAAGAAGAAAGACTAGAGCTGAAAAAAGCCCTCGCCAAAATGGAAGAGGACGCAAGGGGAGGAATGAGGACCAGAGCTCTGACGAAAAGTCTTCGACACAACAAACTAGCTCCCGTCAAAATAACTCCCGTGATAATAAGAGGACAGGACTTGGAATATCATCCCTGGAAGGCGTCCGACATGACCCAAGTATCAGAGAAATTGCTGCTCCTCCAGAATGGGGCCAATCCGTGGATTTCCAAATTGGAAGAACTGATGATAGGTCAACAGCTGGCGATGGGGGATGTGAAAAGAATATTGTCCAATATGATGGGACGCGTGGCCATGGAAATGGTACTGGAGAAGGCTGGCTTGGGAGACTATGCGGGTACTGGAGCGCAGGATGCGGACCTGTTCGCACGGCACAGGGGAGTACTGTGGATGGCCCTCCGAGAAACCTACCCGACCAAGATGCACCCAGACCAAATCCACATTGGTACCCTGGGGGACACCCACCCTAGGGAGTATGTGGCAAAAGCCTACGCCGCCTGGAGGGATACAACTGGCCAGGATCTAGAGCGGGACCCCCCTGGGGGAAGCCGTACTAAGAGGGAAGATTGAACACGGCCTCCCCATGGAGGTGAGACAAAGACTGGCTGAGGTGGTGTCTCTGTCAAGCCTCCCCTTAAACTATTATACCGACAATGTGGCCCATCAAGTTGACCTATATCGGAAGAGGGAGCAAAAGGTAAAGGATAAGGATGCGGCCGAACACCGAAGGATCCTGTATCACCAGCCAACCGAGGCAGGGAAGGTAGTGGAATACCTCCAAGCCCTAGTTCAGTCCGCACAGCCAAGAGGGGAGACGGGCTCCAACGGGGAACCAAATGACCAGAGACGGGCCCAGTTGGGGACACAGGGGGGTCCTGCGCCAGAACAGCAACAAAATCCAAGGGGAACACCCTGGCAGTCACGGGGACAAGGTGGAAACAGAAGAGGGAGCGCGAATGGATCCAGAGCTCGGCCATTGTGCGGGAACATCGGACATACATCTAGGGACTGTGATCAGGACTATCAACCCAGAGGAGGAGGCTCCCGATGGGGGAACAGAAGAGGTGGATATTGGCGGAACCAAGGCTCAAACCAAGGCCCGAACCAGAATGGAAACCAAGGCCAGACCCAGAATGGAAACCAAGGACCAAACCAAAGCCAGACCCAGAATGAAAACTATGGCCCGGTGAACCCATGAAGAGGGCCGGACGAATCACTCTGAAGAGGCCCAGAGAGTCCAATGGGGAGGTGTCAGCTGTCAGTGTCGTCTTTGAGGGAGGAGCCTATTGTGCACGTATCGGTGAATGACAAATCTGTCGAGATGATGGCAGACACCGGAGCAGCTTATACGGCAGTGCAACCCCAAGACGCAACGCACCTAACCATGTCCGGTCGATACGTACGGACAATTGGATTTGAGGGAGTAAAACAGCTGATGCCTGTGACCGACCCTGTGACCCTGAGATATCGAGGCAGGGAAGCGACTCTTCCCGTACTGGTCTCGGAAAGTTCTCCCATTAACTTACTTGGCTGAGATGGGCTGGGTTTACTGGGGATGGATATTAAATGTACGGCGGATGGTTGTGTGATAAATGTACGAGAGGACCGCTACTATCAGATGGTGCAAAGAATCGATAGCCGACCACCGGAAATCTATTGTCTAGGGGGACTGGACCAAGATTTGCTTGGTTCAGCCTTGGAATGGGAGACATTTATCACCGCCAACATGCCTGAAGCAAGTGACCCAAAGACACCATACCATTGCACTCTGCAATACCATAAAGATGCAGACTCGTCACAGGCTAAGGAGTGGCTGAGTGTGCAACCAGACGGAGTACAGCTTAATGCCACCAGTATCATATTGGGTCCGCAAGGAGCAGCGCTACGTATTTCACGGAGCGACTATCTGCAAAAAGAACACGAGATTGCGGATAGTGTTCCCCATGTGACTTTAAAGGTAACCAACTCGTGCGATCAGCAGCACATTGGTGAGATGATGAAAAAAGAGGAAGGAATTAAATTTGAGCAGATGAAAGAAAACAAACGGATTTGGATAAGCCCTGACAAAAGGTTTATTAAGATCATGGTCCAAGGCACAGGGATGGGTCAACTATCCCAAGAGACAGTATTCCCTAAGACATTGAGCCTCCAGGAGGACATGATGGAGGCGGTGCCAGAGGATCTGTGGTCAAAAAACAGCACTGACATTGGATTAATCAAGTCCGCTCAACCTGTGAGAGTGGAGCTTAGACCGGGAGCCACTCTGCCTTGGAAAAATCAGTACCCACTGAAGGAGAAAGCGGTGGCTGGAATCGAGCCACAAATCAAAGGACTTTTGAAAGCAGGAGTCCTACAGAAAACAAATAATCCCCAGAGCAACACGCCGTTGCTACCAGTGGAGAAACCTGACACCTCGTACCGGTTGGTACACGATTTGAGAGCTGTCAACAAGGTTTTACTTGACTATCCCGCGGACGTCCCTGATCCCCATACGCTATTGACATTTATCCCACCGCAAGCTGAATATTTTACGGTTATAGATTTGTGTAGTGCATATTTTAGTGTACCCTTGAGCAAGGAGTGCCAGCATTTTTTTGGTTTTACCTATAAAAATGAGCATTATGAGTATACTAGGATCCCTCAGGGACTAAAGCATTCGCCACACATATTTAACAAGATCCTAAGGGAGGACTTAGACGGGCTGGATACAATATTGACCTCTAGGGTCATTCAGTACATGGATGATCTTATACTGTGTGCAGACGATCAGACAACATGTCATCGCGACTCCGTGAAACTGTTGCAGCTATTGGCAGAAAAAGGCCACAAAGTGTCTTTGAAGAAATTGCAGTATTGTAAACCTAAAGTGATTTATTTAGGACAAACAATTTCACAGGGCCATCGGGCTATTTCGGAAGAACATTTGGTGTCCATTAAGAAGGCTCCCAAACCTGTGACGGTAAGACAAATGATGGTATTTTTGGGTATTACCGGGTACAGTTCTCCATGGGTCGAAAACTATACTGAAATAGTGAAACCTTTAAGAGACATGATGAAAGAGGCGGGCGTTGATAAGCTGAGTAGTAAAGTGGTTTGGACTGAGGATGGTTTACGGGCGTTTGAAACAATCAAGTCCCGACTGTTAGAAGCGCCAGCCCTGGCGTTGCCTGACTATACCAAGAAATTCATATTATATGTCTCTTCTTCTCCAGATCAGAAGCAGGCATGCGCGGTGTTGACCCAGGACACCGGAGTGGGGGCGCGACCACAGCCGATGGCGTACTACTCCATTGCCTACTCGGAAGTCGAGATGGGGATGGCTCCCTGCTACCGGGAAATGGCCGGAGTCTATACAATGTACGAGAAAGCCGCAAGTATCATGATGGGATATCCAGTGGATATCATGGTGAGGCATGACTTAAAGAGTCTGTTGGAGTCCGGTAAATATGCACTAACGATGCCTCGCATTAGACATTATTACAGGCTTTTGGAACAGGAAGATGTGACTCTGGTCAGGTGTTCCATAACGAACCCGGCAGCGGACATCCCTACGCCTGAGGATGGAGAACCTCACGACTGTGTGGCCGAAGCCGAGAGGTACTCTAAACTCAGAGCAGACTTGCAGGCTTTCCCATTTAGCAGTCCAGATCTGGAATTATGGACTGATGGCTCTTGTTATCGAGTTGGTGAGGGACTAAAAGCAGGCTACTCCGTGGTAAGGTCGCAGGGCGAAGGGTTTGTGGTAGAAAAGGCCGAAGCCTTAGCACAACCCTGCTCAGCTCAGCTGGCAGAATTAGTCGCACTGACTGAAGCATGTAGGATGGCAGAGGGCAAAATTGTGAATATCCATACCGACTCGGCCTATGCGCAAGGTATCGCATTCTTATTTGGCACAGTGTGGAAAGGGAGAGGATTCAAGAAAGCCGATGGAAGCGCCATAAAACATTGTAGCCAGATTGAGAGTTTGTTAGAAGCAATTATGAAACCAAAACAGATTGCAATAATCAAGTGTGCTGCTCATCAGTCAGACGAGTCCAAAATAACTCGAGGAAACAATAGAGCAGATGAAGCTGCCAAGGAAGTGACAGGTGCTGACAGGGCAGGTAAGGTCTTGGTTATCACACACGAGGTTGAGTTAGAGGACTAGGGAGGGGGTAGGCACCCCGAACCTCTAGTCCTCAGCAGGCGGCAGTGCGCTCGCAAGAGTCTGGGCGCACGTTAAACACATCATATAGTGCTGAGGAGTTACTGAAGGCCTCCGTGCGTAACGAGGTATGAATTAACATACCACTGTGGTACCGTCTAGTCGGCCCAGGAAACGTCGTATGTAATGTATATGTGGGCACTGGGTGGTACGTGGATGACGGTCCACACCTAGAAGTAGGGCGGTGCACCGGAGGGGGCACAGCACCTGCTGGGAACAGGCTAGGCTGGTGAAAACGGTCAAAGTTTCCATTCACAGTGCTTGATTGGTAGTTTAGTGTATGCTATGTCCTTCAGTCTATGTGGGGCTACTATGTTTTCTTCTAATTTTCTCCAGGATACTAATGCTTGGGGGTCAAACCATGTTGTCAATGGTCTTAATGTGTACGCCTTAAAATAGTGGAAAAAATCTGGAAATGCCATGCCACCGTCTGCTTTATTTCTCTGTGCTGTGGATCTTTTTATACGTGGTGGTTTGTTATTCCAAATAAATTTGTATGTGGAGGAGTGTAATCTTTTCCAGTAACCCTCTGGAGGGGGTAACGGTAGCATTGAACTGAAGAAGTTGATTTTAGGTAGTACATCCATCTTAACTATTGATATCCGTGCCTGGACTGAGTTTTTAAGTTTTGCCCACCTATCAAGGTCGTCTTTGATTTTGTTTTGGATTTTTGTGTAATTGTGCTTCACCGTTTGTCTTATGGTGGGGAATATTTCCACTCCCAAGCATCTAAAATGTTTTACCATAGGTATCTCTCCTGGGAGGGTTATATCTTTTTTTGCAGGGGTGTTAAGTGGAAGGAAAGCCGACTTCGGCCAATTTATCTTAAATCCCGATAAATCACCAAAGTTCTCAATCAACTTGAGCAGATGAGGCAATGTGGTGTTGGGGTTTTGCATGAACAATATTACGTCGTCCGCATATAAACTAATTTTATGTTGTAGATCGAATAGTCCGGGACTAAGAGGGCAACCCTGTCTGGCTGAGCGTGATACCGGAAAGATTTTGGAGATGATTGTACCTGTTGTAATCATGGCCGATGGGTCTTTGTATAATACTTTAATCATATCAATTAATCCTTTTCCTAACCCCATCCTTTCTAATACTGCCCATAGATACGACCATTCCAGCCTGTCAAAGGACAGGCAGGGACAGCATCGCCTTAGGTATGGTGTCGTCCTTGTCGGCATCTAGTACGTGCAGTATTCGTCTTATGTTATCAGTGATCAGGCGGCCTCTTATGAAGCCAGTTTGGTCCGGATGAACTAAAGACGTCATATGCTTTTGTAATCTGATGGCTAATACCTTAGAGTACAGTTTGATATCGGTTCCGAGGAGGCTTAAGGGTCTGTAACTACCGCACTCGGTGGGGTCTTTGTCTTTTTTGAGAAGTACTGGTATGAGTGCAATATTGTCGTTTTTATGGAAGTTCCCCTCCTTGACTGAGTATAAGATCATATTTAGTAATAAGGGTCCAATTATGTCCCAACAAGAAAGGTACATTTCTGGTGGGATACCGTCTCTTCCAGGAGCCTTTCCACTTTGCATTTCGGATATGGCCTTCTTGAGTTCCTCTAGTGTGATCGGTGTTTCTAACTGTTTAGCGTCATCCTCTGAAAGTTTAGGGAGAATAATTTGATTAAGATATGTGTCCATTTTGTTTTGATCGAAGGTCGTTTCTGATTTATATAAGTCGGAGTAGAATTCTTTGAATGTATCGTTTATTTTTTCAGGGTCTGTTTCAAGTACTTGTTGTGCTCTAATGGTAGTTATATCTGCAAATTTTGCAACAATTCTTAATCGCATGGCTAATAGGTGACTAGGTTTAGAACCTTGGGAGTACTGCTGTTGTCTTGTGCTGCGTATTTGTATTTCCGATTGTTGTCTGTATATGGCATTGATCTCTATTTTTAGTACGTTAACTTGATTTTCTAGTCGAGTTGAGTTGTTGTATTTTAGAGAATTAAATAACGTTGAGTAAAGCGTTTCCAGTTCAGACAGTTTTGTGCATTGATTCTTGCGCATTTTGGAGGAAAAGCTATCAGTGAAATCCTTGATCATTCCCTTTACTGACATCCATATTATTATGGGGTCTTGCACCGAGTTTGCATTCTCCCGTAGGAATACTATAAGAGCTTCTTTGAGTTGTGTAATGAATTCCTTGTTATTAAGCAGCATCGATTTAAATCGCCATCTTGGGGCTTGGGAAGATAGTATGCCAAATGTTCCTTTTAGGAGTAAATAACAGTGATCTGATAGTGCATTGGGTATCATTTCCACTTCATATTTATCAAATAGTCTCGAGGATGCAAAGACATAATCTATTCTGGATAATGTGTTATGTCTCGCAGATCGACAAGAGTACTTTCAGGTCGTGGGATTAAGTGATCGCCATAAGTCATTTACACCTGTAATCTTCGACCAATCCTTTAATGCTTTAGATGAATTCTTTTGTTCGCTGGAAAAGGCGAGGTAAGATTTGTCCATCCTTGGATTCCAAATGGCATTAAAATCTGCACCTATTATAAATGAGTAATCGGGAAGGTCTATAATAATAATTTCTCTTCTGTGGACTTTGATGGTGTACCAAAAGGACCGGAGGAAACCGTGATTAGCACAAGCTCGGAAAGAGATCCTCGGCCGCAACGAGTTATTAGGAAACCTCGGAGGTATACATAGGAAAAAGTGAGGAAAAGCTATTGATAATTAGGATCATAAACGGTCCATGGAGAGAGCATGTATATATTTTTTGATTTTTTGATTTTGAGCTCTCTCCTTTCTTAGAATTGTTTAAATATAACACGATGCAATAATATTTTCTTTCAGAGTTAGACGCACAATATAGACATGTTTGGTTAAACTACACATAAGTATAGTGGAATAAACAGAAAAGCTGATAACTGGTACGATGTTCTTTTTGTATAAAGAAACGGACCTAGACGGATGTCAACTTCTAATAACTGATAAATGTGTGAGAGTGAAATAACGAGGGTGTTGAAAGCATTGGTACTAACAAAAATGAACTGTGTTTTAGAGATTCTTTAAAGGTTTGGTTTTTATGTGATTTTGCTAACGGTTAAAAGGGTAGGGTATTTGTACGAACAGTTTGATTGAGAAAATACTAACAGGAATATGGGGATGAATAATCCCCAACCGGGGAACTGTAGTAGATTTTCCCAAGCTCAAACGTATAATGTATTTCCTTGGATCAGGTCTACCTCTACGGGTCGATACTAAACATGGTAGGGATCAGTGCACCACACCATTTTAGAAATATCACATATACAGGGATTGACTATAGTAGAAATAGGCACCATTTGCCCTCCCTGATTAAGCAACCAGCAACCCCCCCATGACCTGATACTGGCCGACAAGTTTGGGAATTGGAACAAAAGGGCTGTTTACCACAACAGTAAACGCCCTGGTGTTGCAATTTACAGGCGGCATCTGGCTATAGAAAACGATAGGGCGGTCACCCAAATTGGGGGTTGTATACAAAGTCCCCTAGCTTCAAAGGAGGTGTCGGGTTTAATCAGTTTCTCCTGTATTGGCATGAGGAGAAAGCTGCAGAAACCGAATTGATAAGAATACACTAAGTTTGGTGAGAAAGTCTGAATCAGTTAGTAAAAACAGTTATTCAGTTTTACAAAGTATCCCTAGCTTCAAAGATATAGCAATCAATCTGTTTACAATACTAAACGGATCAAATTAAGACTAAATTGGCCATTATTCAAGATATAGGGTTTAAAATAAGTATAACTGCCTAGCAGAAAGACTAAATTAGATGTTTAAGCAAAATAAACATTACTTTTGATTGATAACTTGATAAATCTAATTTGCCAGATACATTTAAACGTGAAACTGAAGAATCCTCTAAATCAAGATTCAGTCTATTTACAGCCAGCAAAGATATGCCCTCATAAGGGAATATCTGGTGTAGACGAGCCTCAAAATGGCCGCTATAGAGTCTCATCCAATCAGAAGCTCTTTCTCTTCTTAAGAAATCCTCCCATCTGACGTAAAACTAGGGGAGGAGTAAACGCGCTAAAACGAGCAGTTTGAGAGGGTAGAGACAGAACGAACACAAACGACAGACGCATGTTTTTTCCCCCTACTGGACGTGAATGACGACGAGCTGAGAAGGAACCATCGAACCACCGAGGAGACGAGATACTTTGCTTGTAGCGAATTAGTCTGGAACAAGGTCTGAGGGCACAGTCTCTGGAATCTATTGTTTCATTGCACCATTTTTCATTCAAGCCTTTTGTTATTTCACATTTGCTTGTGAAATAAAAAGTGGACTTTAACAAACTCTCCTCTCTTCATTTCAACCGCCGTCTCTCCGCCGTCGTTACAAGGCCATTTCCTGGTCTTTGCAAGTACAAGGGAAAGAGTAGAACGGACAATCACAACGCAGAGTAGCTTAGCTGGTTCTTTATAGAAGAACCATAGACCCTTGTCACTTCAGTAGCTAAACACCGGAGCGTCCCACATGCTCTCTCTCTCTCTCTCTCTCTCTCTCTCTCTCTCTCTCTCTCTCTCTCTCTCTCTCTCTCTCTCTCTCTCTCTCTCTCTCTCTCTCTATCTCTCTCTCTATCTCTATCCCGCTCTCCGTTAAATGTAAATATAAATCTATTCCCTTGAGTTACACCATGGTCACGGTTTAGCAAATTCCTACTAAGGCTGAGAACGGCCAGATACATAAATATATATAAATGCACTTTCATTGCACATTTGAGTTTCAATAGAACTTGAGCTGGAACACAAATATTAGTGACACTGAGGTGTTGAGGTATTTCTGTACATAGTGGATATGACTGATGATAAACGAATGATGATAAAGGTAACAGCTATTGTTGATATAAGGAATTGTTTGACAGACAATGAGAATGACAGTGTTGTTAAAAGAAGACATACTGTAACTGAGGGGTACAATTCCCTGACTGTATTAATAAGTATGGTATCATTAAACCACTACTGTCTTATGTACATTACTACTGGCCATACAGTACACAGGTATATGATGAGAACACCTCCACAATGACACGGTTCCACACAAAACTGGGTTTAAGAATATGTATTAGCAGCAATGATAGTATATATAACAATACTTTACGTAGGGTGCGCTTATAAGGCAAAGGAATGTGCGTAAGCAAATCAATAACGTATGTCCATTCTCATATTACGCAGGATATAATGAATACAACCTGAATCTTAGGAATTATATCTATGGTACTCTAGTAAGGCAGCGGGAGATACTGGTAGGGTCCCTCCGGTTGTAGGCCAGCAAGGGGAGAGGATTTGTCGGTAGTAGAGTCTGGGTCAACGATGAATAGAGAGACTCCAAGTACAGGAGACGGTGCAATAAACTCTTGATCCGCAGACGAATAACAGCTGTTCTCCGTGGCATGCAGCTCCGCATGGAAGAAAGCTAGCCAGCCTCAGGCTTCTGAGAGGCGGGCTCGACGTTGCTCCTCACAGGGTAAATCCCACACAATTGTGGGTGTAGGCGATTCTCCGCTCCATCAATTACAGGACCAAAGCAAATATAATCCAGCCGAAAAGGGCTATGTAGTCGTCGGGTAGATTATCCAGTGTACATGTCCACACGGTCCTCGTCTAGGGCTCCTCGGGTGAAAGCGCCAGGGTAAGCAGCCCAGCCTGGATAAGCACACTAGCTGGTGCGAGGAAACGTTGGTGATGCTGGTCACTCTAGAACGGTAGCCGCACGATACACTATACATAAATAGACTATTACTGAATTAATAGAATAGGTCGAACTCGACGGTACATCGTTAAACTCTGATACTTCAGCTATCAATTTGCACGTGGTCTCAATGCTCTATTTGGGGCCAAACGGGCCCTACTTCACTGCACGTTGTATCGTGGGTAAGGCTTCACTTGGGTAACTCGAACTACTTCTGTATTCACCTGCGCCATATTTATACGTTAGGCGAACAAACTAGTACCAGCCTTATTCCTGTCTCGTATTCTTGCGCAGAGCCGTTCATGTGCAGGCATGTCTTTGGCGGTGACTTTGAACCAGACCCTGGGGGTATGGCAGTGGCGCCTAAGGGACCGCTGTCCAATAGGAGAACGAAATATTATGGTCTGTACTAGGTTAAAGGGATATTCCGTGTATATGTACAAAGAATACACAAGGGATATCAGACGATATACAAATATTATGCAATATATATCAATCAATAAATATATATATTCGGTTTAATCTGATCCTTCGTAACAGCCGCCTCCTAATTAGTCCCACCTAATTAGATAAGCAGAGACAGATTAACCGCACTGTCCACTACTCAATGTCCGTTGTGAGGAGTAGGGCAATTCACAAAGTCAGTGGGTCATGGTCGTCATTAAGCGAGTCGGGGAGCCTTGGCAACTCTATCAGCCTCGCCACGGGTCGGGTGTATGTCCGCCTCTGGCCGAGCACTTCTGCCGCTCTGACCTTTCCGTCGGCACCAGTGATCACTTTGCTTACGCGGCCGGCCGGCCACGCAGCTCGGGGTAGTGACTGGTCTATGATCATGACGACTGGACGGGATGAAGGGGGGCTTAGGAGGAAGCGGGCCTGAGACTGCTTTGATCTGTGCTTGGCTGTGCCTCCTCCTCCTCCGTCTGTTTCTCTTGTTTGCTCTGTACCCCGTCTGAGGAGGGGCCGGTTCCGGCCGCCCCGTCAAGGAGTCGCTTGGGGTGCTAGGTTCGAGGTCAGCTACGTCTGAAGCGCAGCTGAGGGGGGTGGAGTTCCGAACTCCCTCTTGTGCCCACGGTTCTCTCACGGGCCTCTCGCTTAATGTCAATAGCCTCTCAACGGGCTGTACGAGGGAGTGGCCGGTGTCGCTCGCCTTTGTGTGTAGGCAGCGTGTAGACGTGGGTTGACTGTCAAGTCTGTAGAGGGGGCCCTGGAGCGTCCACCCCAGTCGGGTCTGAACCGCGACTGGGCATCCTTTGGGTCCGATGTGGGCCGCCTCAATTGGGAGAATGAGGTCCGCGTGGTCGGAGCCGATGAGCAGGGTCAGTGTGGCGCCGTCGATAAGCGGTATAGGTAGTTGACGTAGGTGCACATACTTCGCCATCAGCTGTGGGATGGGGTAGGTGTACTGGGACAGGCCTATGTCGTGGCTGGTGAAGACGTTGGTTATACTATACTGCTTCTCGGGCTGGTCCACCGCTGCTATCTTGAAGGAGACCTTTTCACCTTTTATGGTCTTCTGGTCCCTTCTGATGGTGCGTATGGTCATGGTACCTTTGGCACCCCGCAGGCCCAACTGGGCTGCGGCGGAAGCGAGGAGGAGAGTCTTTTCAGACCCATCGTCCAGGACGGCGTAAGTGTCCAGGACCTTGTCCTCGTAGCTCAGGAGCACTCTGACCACTTTGATGAGCACTCGGGGGGTCCCGCTATGCTGGTCAATGTGGAGCACTCCTGTTGGTCGGTTGCTTTGAATCGTCTGGGGTGGTGCCGACTCGCGGTCGTCCGAGTAGCACCGTGACTCCCAGTGTCTGCTGTAGCAGTCGGGACAGTAGGGAGCGGTCTGGTGGATCTTTGGTACTGGTGCCACCGCCTCGGCCTGGTACATTACCGTGACGAGCCCACTTTGTTGTCCTGGCGGACGCTTGTTGATGTCATGCAGGACCTCCAAGTGGGTGCCGCCGCACCTGCCACACTTCTTCTTCAAGCGGCACTCAGCTGCCATATGGCTGCGCGCGCAGCGGAAGCAGCGGCGGTGGTCCTTGATCCACTGACTCACCTCGTCCATGGTCAGTTTCCCGAAAGTGTCGCATTGATACAGCCGATGTTCCCCTTCACAGTACTGGCATTCAATCTTCCACTCCTCTTTCGTCGAGGGGGTGTTGTGGTTCTTGTGCTGCGGTACTGATTCGGCTTGGTGCATAACGGTCACCGACCGGCGGTTATCATTTAATCCCCGAGGTCCTGGTCTTGGGCTTGGTCCACTCCATACGAACGTGTCCAGTCGTAAGCTGCTGACCTCCCTGGCGAGGAACTCAGACAGGTCTAGGAGGGATGCCTCTGGGCCGTTGGGGTCACGTGGTCTCTCTGCCGCCGAAAACGCTCTTGTCGGGCGGGAGGGAGCTTCTCTAATATTCTCTCTACATTAGAGTTAGCGTACAGTTCGTATATCCCTTTTTCCTTTTGGGACCCCAGCATCCCTACCAGGGACTGTACCTTTATAGAGAGGTCATCTAATGCTCTGTTGTCTCTGGCTGGGGGGAGACGGTCAATGTCTCTTATCTCCTGTATCACGTAGTCCCATATGCGTCCATAACGTTGGTCGAGGGCTACTAGAGCCGCGGTGTATGGGGTAGTAGAGTTTGAATATGCCAGCGCTATATTGTGCGCTCTGGGCACCTTCAGGTGCTTGAGTAGGATAGCATACTTGTACGTTTCATCCGGTACATCGGACATCATTGTCTCTAAGCACATTCGTAGCTCTGTGTACTGTGCTCTGTTCTCGTTTGTGAAGTCCGGGAACGTCGGTGTGCCAAGGTACGATGCCATGGATGGCTGGCACATCGGTGAGCGTTGGGGGAGAGGCCTCCTGGGCGAGTCTCCCCGTGCGTGTCGTCTTGGGCTGGTGCTTGGTGGGTACCGAAGGTCGGGTACCCAGGTGCTGTTCCTCGGTGCTGACGGTGCGTCAAACTCACCCGTGAGTTGAGTCGGGGGTTTGTAGCGCAGTGCCTCGGGGCTGACGTCTGGGCTGTACTGGACCTCCTGGTCCAGAGTACGTTGCTGCTGGTCGGGTTGACATTCCTCCTCTTCCTCTTCCTCTGCTAGGTCCTGGAGTCTTCTGTTCAGTCTCTCGGCGTGGTCCGGTTCTTCCCGGTTGCTGGGTCTCGTATGGACCGGCCGGGGAGGGGGTTCGGAGACGTGGACAGGATCCTCCTGTTGGCGGGGTCCCGGGTCGCTTGGTCGGGTAGGGGAATGTGTCCTAGACCCTTGTCTTGACGATCTCCGGGAGCTCCGTGCGGATTGAGGGGGTGTCGCCATGGTAATCAATTTGTCCATCAGCTGCGCCTGCAGCCGGTCGCGCTCTGCCTCGCGCTGGGCATGGGCGGCGTCGCGCGCTGCTTCGCGCTGGGCATTGGCGGCGTCGCGCTGCGCATTGGCAGCGGCGTGCTGCGCATCGGCGCGGCTTCTTTCAATGTTCTCTTCCGTCTGAAGGCGTCTGGTCTCCAGTCTTATGCGGTCGTCTTCACTCCTTTGTTGCGCCTGGAAGCGCTCTCGCTCGGTTGCAGAATGTTCGCGTTCACTGAGGGCTTGCGCTTGGAGTTGCGCGTGAAGGCGCTCTCGTTCGTCTGCAGCTTGTTCGCGCTCGCTCGTCTGTTGCGCTTGGAGTCGATCGCGTTCACCCTGAAGTCGATCGCGTTCGGTGGAGGCTGCCAGGGTGGCGATGAGTGCCTGCGCCAGCATCTTGTCCGCTTCGCTGGGGGAAGACACAGGCGGAGGTGATCGGCTTCTGGCAGTGCTCGTTGGAGATCCGTTCTCCTGTCGCGCTCCGAGGAGATCCATCTCCTGGGTGTGCGTCTCTTCTGGTAGTGGGTCGGGTTCCGTCCCTGGAGCGCTTTCTTTATCCTGGAGCTCTCCGGGGACTGTCCCGTTGGCGTTGTCGGGGGGTAAAGTCATGTCATGTCCCTCCTGGTCCCCCCCGTGAGCTTGGTCAGTTACGTTAGAACCCACTAGGGTCTCTACTGGCGGGGTCGCCTGGTCGTTAGGGTTTGGCATACTTTTACTATCCGCTTTAGTTACTTTATCCGTATTTAACTTCCTTTTAAAGCTAGGTATTGGACTGACAACGTATGCCTCTAGATAGGGAGGTGGCTGCTGTCTGCGCTGCGGGCGATCTAGTTTAGGAGAACCGTTTGTGGAGTGTTCATCATCGGCCATGTTAATATTAATATTAATATTATATTAATATTACGCTAATTACCCTCCGGCTCGAAGGACCAATTGTAACTGAGGGGTACAATTCCCTGACTGTATTAATAAGTATGGTATCATTAAACCACTACTGTCTTATGTACATTACTACTGGCCATACAGTACACAGGTATATGATGAGAACACCTCCACAATGACACGGTTCCACACAAAACTGGGTTTAAGAATATTTATTAGCAGCAATGATAGTATATATAACAATACTTTACGTAGGGTGCGCTTATAAGGCAAAGGAATGTGCGTAAGCAAATCAATAACGTATGTCCATTCTCATATTACGCAGGATATAATGAATACAACCTGAATCTTAGGAATTATATCTATGGTACTCTAGTAAGGCAGCGGGAGATACTGGTAGGGTCCCTCCGGTTGTAGGCCAGCAAGGGGAGAGGATTTGTCGGTAGTAGAGTCTGGGTCAACGATGAATAGAGAGACTCCAAGTACAGGAGACGGTGCAATAAACTCTTGATCCGCAGACGAATAACAGCTGTTCTCCGTGGCATGCAGCTCTGCATGGAAGAAAGCTAGCCAGCCTCAGGCTTCTGAGAGGCGGGCTCGACGTTGCTCCTCACAGGGTAAATCCCACACAATTGTGGGTGTAGGCGATTCTCCGCTCCATCAATTACAGGACCAAAGCAAATATAATCCAGCCGAAAAGGGCTATGTAGTCGTCGGGTAGATTATCCAGTGTACATGTCCACACGGTCCTCGTCTAGGGCTCCTCGGGTGAAAGCGCCAGGGTAAGCAGCCCAGCCTGGATAAGCACACTAGCTGGTGCGAGGAAACGTTGGTGATGCTGGTCACTGTAGAACGGTAGCCGCACGATACACTATACATAAATAGACTATTACTGAATTAATAGAATAGGTCGAACTCGACGGTACAGCGTTAAACTCTGATACTTCAGCTATCAATTCGCACGCGGTCTCAATGCTCTATTTGGGGCCAAACGGGCCCTACTTCACCGCACATTGTATCGTGGGTGAGGCTTCACTTGGGTAACTCGAACTACTTCTGTATTCACCTGCGCCATATTTATACGTTAGGCGAACAAACTAGTACCAGCCTTATTCCTGTCTCGTATTCTTGCGCAGAGCCGTTCGTGTGCAGGCATGTCTTTGGCGGTGACTTTGAACCAGACCCTGGGGGTATGGCAGTGGCGCCTAAGGGACCGCTGTCCAATAGGAGAACGAAATATTATGGTCTGTACTAGGTTAAAGGGATATTCCGTGTATATGTACAAAGAATACACAAGGGATATCAGACGATATACAAATATTATGCAATATATATCAATCAATAAATATATATATTCGGTTTAATCTGATCCTTCGTAACACATACAATGGTCTCTTCCAACATGCCTAGACATGCCTAGACAGAGGTTAACAGGAGAATGTTTCCCTTCTCACATGCTTATACTTAAGACGTCAAATATGTATAAAGACATAAGTAATTACAATGTACAGTATATAATACTGGATAACTACATTTGAGAGGAAAATGCTATTAGAGTGAACCAGGGTATCCTAAACGGGTAGAATGTGTGTTGCAATGATGAATATGCTTTTGAATTAATAACAAGAATGGAATTACAATTGAATATATTAAAGTAATGTAACTAATTGAACTGAATGATGATACAATGATGATTGATTGATTATTCTGTTGAATAAATAAACGTTGTTGAAATACACAACCGGAGAGGACTCAGAACCAGTAACACCATGTCTGCGCCTCCCTTTGTCAAATGACTAACTACAACCTGTTTCATAGGTTAAATATATCTCTGCTATCAGGTGCCATATCCTGGTACCTGTAACATGTGTGTGTGTGTGTGAGCTAGAGAGAGAGAGAGAGAGAGAGAGAGAGAGAGAGAGAGAGAGAGAGAGAGAGAGAGAGAGAGAGAGAGAGAGAGAGAGTTCTCCAACTTGTGTGAGTTGCAGTGATCTCCTGGTTGTTCCCCACCTAGGTTATCTAACTATTACGCCACTGCAACTAGAAACACTGGCCTGGCCGGCTTCTAAGTTCAGTGGACTGACTGCATACAAAAATTAAATAAAAATAGATAGATATTTTTTTTAGATTTTTTTGGAAATCATCTGGCGACCCCCACTTTGGGAACCCCTGAACTAGAGAAGGAATAGAAGGCTATACATATTAGACCTGTTTATGTTTGCATCATGGATTGGAGCTTTAAAAACAGATGGATGAGAGTTGTTTGGGGGAAGTGCTTTTTATCTCAGACCTAAACCTCTAACTGTATAGTACTGTATATTTGTATGTCTTGTATGTCATAAATGTCTGGATGAATTGAAAATGGAGGACACTTATGTAAACAAGACGAAAGTATTTTTCTGGTCTTCATCCTCTTAGCAGTTGTTAGTATTGAGCTGTACTGTATTTTACCCATTCTGCATTCTGTTAATAAAGTTTTCAATCAATCAATCAATCACTCAATCAATCAATCAATCAATCAATAACCTACTCATTTTCTAGGAGACCTGCGCCACCTTGTGGCAACAAAAGTGAATTAATTATTTGATCACTTTCTCTCATACTCAGCCATAACCAAGAGCCACACTTCATTCTTCCCGAATTGTTCACGAATCTACTTTATTTACATGGTATCGTGAAGCGCAGTCAAGAAGGGCTGGGGTGAGTAGCGGTGCTATGGGTTAAACTCACTCTCACATTCTCAAAAGACGCATAGACCCAGTACTTAGAAGTGAATTCACCTCTTGGTATAGCGGTCTGTGTTGCTGCCCGCGGTTTAAAATAAACGTTTTAAACAGGGGGATAGACCACTGCACTTCCGCGTTACATGGAGCTCTTAAAGAGCACCTACGGGAGGCTGCAATTCGAAACTGGCCACCGTAAATGCCCAAACCCCCCACCACCTCCTAATAGACAGTCTCCTCCCCACCGCATGTATTATTATATTCTCTCCCCGCCGTATATTTCTCTCCCACCCACCCACCCCCTCCAAATGTAGTCTCCACCCCACCGTATGTATATTTCTCTCCCACCCACCCACCCCCTCCTAATGTACAGTCCCCCTAATGTACAAACATCTCAAAACAAACTGGTCAGACTACTGCTTGACCTTACTCCTCCTAACCCACCTCACCCCTGCCCACTTTGACAAACTAGGATGGCTTAGAGTAGACGACAGAGTACAGCAACTTGCAATGGGCCTGGTCTACAAGATACTATGGTATATTGACTTGAGCAGACTGTTAGATCAACCCTGAAACTGAAAATATCTGTTATAATAGTTCATTCAAAATAATGCTTTAATATTGAACTGTAGCATTACATGGACTCTCAGGGTAACAAAACAATGAAGATGCAAATATGGTCAGTGTTGTGTGACATTCTGGGGAGCTTTCAGGCAACCCCCTCTCATGATTAAGACTGTTTACTCAACTGTATTAGAGAAGAACAGTTGCAGAGACAGGGGGCAGGTCATAAAAGCCCCCGCATGCTAAAACGGTTTGAATCCCCAGGGGGTCTGATTCTGAGCCTCCACCCCTCCACAGACTGCTACTTTGCCGCTACGTGAGTAAAACTGTATATGGAATAATCACTGTTTGTGATAACTAGAGTAAAATGCCTATCTTAGACCAGGTTTAACCATGTGGTGGCAAAGAGTACTATAGTCTATTTCATTGACATAACATGACTACTATTTATGTGCAAAACTGTCTTGATGTGAAGAAGCCACCGTGAATGGGCTATATGATTATGTAAATCTCATCAATCCTTTTGTACAATCATGTCTTATGAAAAATGATGAATAATTCCTGTATGTAACTGATGCATTATCCACTTTTGGCCTCTCGGCAAATAAATACATGAGTTTGAATTCGAACTCTGTGGTCTGGACTGCACGTTTATTTCTCATCTGACTAAGTCAGGTGAGGAGACCATTCTATCACTCTGTCCTTTTTCCCTCTAGTTAGCAACCTGTATGCACTGCAAATGACCTTAGATATTGTGATTAGAATATACCACAATACACTACACGACCAAGGTACCTATGTACATGTCAAGTGAAAAAAGTAGTAGAACGCGCTCACCTCACTAGACTTGACACTGGGTGCTGTAACCTCTGATATCATACATAAAAAATAGGGAAACAATGTCCAGGCACGCACTCCAGGTTTTTCCAAATTTATTGGCAGCCTGTAATCATGACGTTTCGGTGTGAACACACCTTCTTCAAAATGGCTTGCAAGCCATTCTGAAGAAGGTGTGTTCACACCGAAACGTCATGATTACAGGCTGCCAATAAATTTGGAAAAACCTGGAGTGCGTGCCTGGACATTGTTTCCCTATTTACCTATGTACATGTCAAAATACTTCCCAAAGGTCAGTGAATACCACGATCACAACACCAGAGGGAGCTCCACAAATCATGTTAAACCCAGATTCGGCTCAAACAAGGGACTAAACACACGGTGGTGTAGTGGTTAACACTGTCGCCTCACAGCAAGAAGGTCCAGGGTTCGATTCCCGCTTGGGGACCAGGTTTCCATGATGCCAGGTACCCAGGTGAGGTATCTCCCGGGCCTTTCTGTGTGGAGTTTGCATGTTCTCCCTGTGCTCGCAAGGGTTTCCCCCCGATAAGATAAACCCAATGGAAAAACATGCACAACAACTGATCGCTAACGCTGTGGCGTCCTTGACGAAGACGGGCAGGAGCACTTGGATTGGTCCCCGGGCGCGGCCCTCGCCGACGCCTGTCTGCTCCCGGCTGCCCTTGGGGGGAAGGACGACGGGATGGGTCAAGCGCAGAGACGAATCGCATCGGCGATCCTACAAAAAACAATGCATGTGTGTGTGTTCCGGTGTGTGTGTGTGCTAACCGTGTGTGCTAACCGCTAACATTGAGGATAATTGCATGCCAATTAAAGACCTCTGAACAGGTCCTGCATTATTATTTATTTCGCAATTATGCCACATCAATGTGGAACGCCCTACCCACAAAGCTGTAAAGGAATGTGAATCACTACCCACATTCACTGTCATAAATGTATAGATGTAGCAGTACTGTCTATCTGTATGTCATGTATGTCATATATGTCCTGATGAATTGAAAATGGGGGACCCTGATGTAGACAAGACGAAAGTCTTTCTCTGGTCTGCATCCCCTTAACAATTGTGTGTATTGAGCTGTACTGTATTGTACCCATTCTGAAATCTGTTGATAAAGTTTTCAATCAATCAATCAATCAAGCTTTCCAATAGCTCAAACAGTGAACTCCAAGCCCACGTGGTTGAACAAAAAATCCAAAGAAACAGACTAAGAAATGACGTAAACACCATGATCAGAACCGCAAAAAGAAATTTCATCAACGACAAAACTGAGGAAAACAAAAACAAACCCCGCGAACTTTGGAAATGACTCAATAATCAACTAGGCTGCAGTAAAAAACTTAAAACCAGATTCTCAAACATAAACATAAAGACGGACAACACGCTCATCACAGACAAGCTGGATGTAGCCAATTACTTAAACATCTTCTTCACAAACATAGCCACAACACTGGTAAACAAACTACCCTCCCACTCAGGGCATTATGGGGTAGAACACATAGTAGCATACTACAAAAACCTAGGGGTCCACAAAGACGACTTCAAACTTGAAATGGTAACAACCGATGAGGTGTCGTGAATTTATCTAAATAAAACAACAAAAAATGTACAAAATGATAAGACAAAATGCTGATTTGCAAGAAGGAACAGGAAAACACCATGTTGGTTGTAAGAGGTTGAGACAGGGACTCCCCCGACCAGGGCCAGATCATTAAGGTCATAAACTGACCCCTCGGGACTATATTAAGATAGGGCAGGAAGGAGGTATGTACTCTAGCTAAAAGAGGAACAAAAGCTTACTCAAGAATGACTCATTTCCCCCACCGGGCGAACCTATTTGGTAATAACAGACGGAGGAAGGAGATAATTATCTTTGAAGAACAGGAAGACCAACTGAAAATAACAGTTGAGATCAAAGGTCTTATTTGACACTAGTAAGCAATTTCAGGTTACGACACGGCAGCTGCTCAAGACAAGGTCCAGAGGTCAGAGAGATGACATCAGACTATTTGGAAGTCTCCCCAAATTAGACTGTGCAAACATTGTGTCAGCAGAACAGGAGGACGTGTCACTAACAGACAAGTTCCTACTAGAAGGAATTTGGCCAATGGGGAAGCCCAATTGTGGGAGTGACGTCACTAGACAGGCAGGGGAGAGGTCTTTTTCTATCTCATTAAAAAGGGCAGGCGAGGAGACAGAGAGGATCCTGGAGAGAGAGACACACACAGAAGGAATCTGGAGACTGAGAGACAGACCTGGAGAGCTGAGACGCAACCAAACAGACGGGGTAGCTGGAGACCTCGAGAGCCGAGCCGGAGACGCACAGAGCTATGGACCCAGACGATGATAGACGATTGCCTCGCAGCAGGAGATCCTGCCACCGAGGGTAGACGAAACCAAGCGCTCCCAACCCGCTGAGGATCCGAAAGCAAGGTTGCCTTGGCGACCACCACAAAGAGAGGCCGCGTGTTGTCATGGGAAACCCGAGAGACAACAATACCACCACCGAAGAAGAAGGCTCTGATCGGCCCTAGCTGATCAGATCATGGACAGAACTGCCACACCAAAGAGACGATTAGATTGAAGTAAAGAGTTTGTACTTGTTTTGATTCATAAGCTGTGGTTTATTAAGAAATATAAATAAACACCGCAGTTTGTTTGATTGGACCACCTCGTCAGCTTCTTTCCTTAATTGAACCGAACATCTGAAATACCAGACAATGCAGAGGAGAAGGGTAAAAGACTATACGATCACTGAACTTAGATATAGGTATAAATGAAGAGAATATACTTCAATTTGGTGCCAAGACCCGTGCTGCATTCGACCATAGCCGGTTGGAGACGACGAAAAGCTACTTCTGGAAAATGGACAGAGAGATTCTCGCCCTCGTCGACGCCTCTGCGACCGAATAACTCTTCACTGCTTCAGCCGAGAACAGCGGGACTAGGTAAGTAATAATGGTGCGTTTAAAATTGGTGAAAGTCGAGCAGTCTCAATTGGGGTGTTGCTATAGGTAAGGATGAATGATGTAATGGACCAGGATAATGTTGGTGTCGGAAGAGCACCGGGGTCCAGGGTTCACAACCTGGCTCTGGTCTCAGCCGCGCACCAGCGCTGCACTTAGAAAGGTTAGGGTATAGAGGGTGTTCGGTTGGAATGCCTATGATTGGTACAATGCCAGGTGTGGTAAGATTAGTCTGGGTAGAATCGATGATAATGTAATGAAGAAAAGGGGCGCGATCCGAGTGAACGGTACAGAAGTGAGGTAAAGGAGGGGAAGTGTTTATAAGCCACTATGGAGCTATAAATAAGGAATTGTTCAGGGAAACAATTGAAGGTCTGGGGATAAGTGACGTTTTTTGGTTGTTGAACGGGTTAGATTAAGCGCTGTTCAGAGGAACAAGAGTACCATTGTGGATTTCAAGCCCTTCATCGAACAGTATTGTGACTACCAGTAAAGAGAGGATGTAGAGGTCTGTATTTGGTTCAAATTGCGCCGACCAGGAGGGTATTTTCATGCCAGTCCGCTTAGCGAAGCGTCTCTTTTAGACTCGGCGCGCAAGGCAGACGAACGTTGGAAGACGTTCCACGCGAATCTGTCTAGACGTGATCCGACATCATCTGCTTCAGATTCACCTTTTGGTTGAATCTAGGAAGGTATTGACTCGTGGAGGAGAGAGAATCGGAGAAGTGGGGTTTGTGGTCAGAACGGTGAGGATTGGCGAGGCAGACCACCACTTAATGCCGTCAAGAGGCCTGCAAAGACTCTCCACAGAGTGGCGATATGAAGATGGAAAGAGGGGTGGGGTATAGCGGGGTAAAAATATGTGTTCTTGGAAAATATGAAGCACTTTGAAGGAAGGAACTGCGCTTGTGATGGGAACATGGGAAAGAATTGTGTGAAATGGGCGAGGTAGGAAATGCGCTTAGAATGAATGTGGCCAAATGGATAGTGTGCTTATGAATGGGACATTGTTTTGCTAAGTATATATGTTTGAATGGATGTATGTTAGAAGCTATGAGTGGATGCCAATGTATTTTTTGTATTATTATAAAACGCTGGTGACCAAGACGGCGGCGGAGAAACCGTAAAACTGTCTGTGGGAAGGGGCATTTATTTAGCTGCTGGCGTTAGCTGAGGACGACAGCACTAACGTGTGGACGCTGTGTTACGATATCGAGTGAATTGAATGAATGGCAAGAGTGATGGAACTAAATTTTTCAAATCGGTGGTGTTAAGGTCTAAATTTAATGTAGAAGCGATCAAAATAAACTGAGTTTTTGGAGCTGATGACGTCACTGGGAGCGTCTAGGCTTGGGGAGCGTTGGATTTAAAATACTGTGTATTTCGGCCAGGCGGGGCCGAACGGGCGAGCGGACTAGAATCAAGATAATGATATATGTTCTGTAAACTGGGGCTAAATAGGATTAAAGTTATGTTGCGGGGTATAACAGGGGTTGTGTAAACGTCGCGATGTGTTGTGCCGCTCGGATCAACAGGATAATGGGCCGTTTAGGAGAAGTTATGATGGAGGCTAAGCTAAGCTAATGGAGCTAGCAGTACTGAGCTAACGAAGCTAAAATGCTAAGCTACCTGTGCTAACAATGTGGCATGATTGAACTCTCGGGGGATATCGCGTGTTGCTACTCTTGGTGGCTGGCACGAGACCTTAGAGAGGCGTGGACAGGGACTTCCGGTGTAGGGGGTTCTGGGGATTGTGGTTTTATTATTTGACGTCAAGCGTGTGCTGCGTGGTGACGCACTTGCGGGGGAGGGTGTGGGCGCCTCCTGCAGGACGTTGTGAATACTGTAGTGCAATGGGGGTGATGAACGAACGTTCCAGCGGAGGGCAGTGTTGCCTCTTTGATAGTTACACCTCTCCTTCACAGGTGAACGGGGTGCAGTAGCGGACATTTTGTGGTTATTATAGGTTTTAGGTAGCGACCATCTTTGGGAATTTGTAATTCTTTTTATTGGTTTTTCCAGTTGTTGATGACGAATGTATATACTTGTTTAGTTATCGATCTATATTTGTTGTGGGCCCAGTATAATGGCACTAGTGGGATAGAAATGTGTTAGATGTGTGGGTTTGTTTTGTGGCTTTTCTGGTGGTGTTATTCCAATATTAGGTGGCTGATGAGGTATCTGGGGGTTGGGACATGTAGACAGTATGTGTCAGTCTGCGCATGCGCGCCGCGGTCAGTCGGCGCAAGGGGGATGGACTATGGGCTTTTGATAAGGCAGTGGACAGTGAGGGCTATAGGGGGCGATGTTGGACGAGACTAGTTGGAGTGAGACGTGTGTGCTGTGCGGGACTTGCGTGAACCCCCCCCCCCTTTTCTCCTCTGTCTCTTCCTCCCTCTTTCACACCCTCCCTCCCTGCCTCCCTCCCTCCCTCCTTCCCTGCCTCCCATCATCCCTCCCTCCCTCCCTGCCTTCCTCCCTCCCTCCCCGCCCCTCTCCTCTCCATCCCTCTCTCCCAGCTTGACTTTGTTGAAATGACAGGTTCGCAAAAGAGGTTTTGTTCAAGATAGATTGCCTTTATGGTGGGGCTTGGAGTATTGGTTATATTAATTTAGTGTTTACTTTCTAAATTAGGATTACATGAGGATGAATAAGTTAACTCCGTGCAGACTCTTTTAGTCTGATTACAGTTAAGGTTTGATTTAAGTTAAAGTTGGCGGCAGATGATGGAGATAGTGTTTGAAGTCCTGTGGGTTAACTGGACCAGGCGATACGGTGAAGTATGCTAATTAAGTATAGACGGTTTTTGTTATAGTTGATGTTGAATTGAGAGCCCCCCCCCTTCCTCCGTCTCTGTCTCCCCCCTCAGTCCCTGTATCCCTGTATCCCTCCCTCCCTTTTCTCTTCCCTCCGCCCCCCCTCTGTCTCTCCTTGTATTTCTCCCTGTGATTCTCCATCCCTTCCTTTTTCCACGTGTGCCCCCCCTCAATGGCTTGCCTGAGAATGGATTGTGGGGTATGCTGCAGGCCATTGCTGGGTTGAGTGTTGGACCCGTGTTGGGGTCCTTGGAAGCAGGTTTAGCTTTGCGGCAGGTTGTGTGTTATTGGTTAGGGAGGGGATTAGGCACCCCGAACCTCTAGCTGATAACAGGCGGCAGTGGGCTCGCAAGAGTCTGGGCGCACGTTAAACACACACTATAGTGCTGGGGAGTTACTGAAGGCCCTCGTGCGTAACGAGGTATGAATTAACATACCACTGTGGTACCGTCTAGTCGGCCCAGGAAAGTCGCACGTAAGTTGGTGTGGGCACTGGGTGGTACGTGGACGACAGTCCACACCTAGGAGCAGGGCGGTGCACCGGAGGGGGCACAGCTCCTGCCGTGAACAGGCAAGGCTGGCGAAAACGGTCAATATTTCCATGCCCAGAGCAAGCAGGGTGGGGACAAGACCGTCGGTTTCTAAACTGAGTGGCTGATAGGTACTACGGACAGTCAGCCGCTTGGGGTCCTGACTTGATGACGGACTATGAGGTCGCTATCGACTGGGTCGCCAGCCAGTTGGGAGAGCGTTATGGCAGAGACCATAAATGCACCTGGCTCAATGTACAGTCAGGCCACAGTAACCTTACTAGCCGATACAGGGTTAGTAGGCGAGTTGTGCTTCTGTGATCAGTGTTTTTGAAAAGAAAATGCTGGGAAGCAGAGGGATGAGGGGTGTCAATTCAGAGGAATCTGGATTGTCTCTCCTAAGATTGGAAGGGGACCCAGCCTTAAACTGTACCTGAAGGTAAAATAAGGGGACTGCTTCCGTTCATGAGAGGAGACCTTACCGCCGGAAGTGGAGACCTGCATCTCTGTTGGGGGAGAGGGGCCGACGTCGGACAAGGCAGTCCTAAGAAAGGAGCTGGTTGTTGCGTCGTAGCGGACTGCCTAAACCTTACGGGGAGAGGTGCATCTAAGTAGGGGAAGGAGTGCATCCGAACGGGAGGAGGGTACTCTTAACTGGAAGGAGGTTAAAAGGGTCAAAGCGGTGTATGTTTATTTGGGCTGCGTTGTTATTGTGTATGTGAGGTAGGTACCGGATGGGCGCTGGCCTGTCTAGGTGCAGGTGATGGTAGGATGAGTTGTGGTATTCTTTGAGAAAAGGAGCTTGGGGTGTTTCCGTTCGGGTTCGAAACTGAAGGGAAAACGCTTTGGGCTGCGAGTTGGAGGTTCTTTGTGTATTCAAGGAACTGGGGGGATATTGCGGTGGTATGGTGCGGGTGTCCATGAGTTTAATAACATGGTCATCTGGGCTGTATGACGGTCAGGGTTTTAGTGATCTAAATTGCAAAAAATATATTGTTTTCCCTGATTGGTAGTTGGAAGCAGTGACAACACTAAGGTATTTTTTTTAGTGTTGTGAGGGTGTAGTGGAAGTGTGTAAGAATGTGAGTGTGTGTGTGAAGATGAATGAAATTGATGTTGTATGAAGCGTGTGAAGCGAAAGGTTAATATTACATTTAGTCAATACGCTAAGCGGGTCATTTAAAGTATGAAATAAGATCAGAATGAACGGATTCATCAAAGCAAAATGAAATTGGAACGGATGAAGGACCAAGTTTACAAAGATTATTAGACAATTGATAAGCGGGGACTAATGATTATGTTTCCCAGAGAATCAGGTGAAAAGAACACACGAGAGATTGGAACCTCCAGTTTTCCTGTTGGAGGAACGGGCAAACACAAGATAAGCTGTATCGTTATATTCAAGCATATACACCAAATCTCTCTAAAAAATAGAATAGTGTTGCCCGACATTTCCAATGCATAACAGATAGTGGAAATAACAGGGAAATGCCACTGATGTTAAGTTTGGATGTTTTTGCTTTCTTTCTGCACAGGTGCTCGGCCGAACAGTTGGAGCTCTAACGATTTCGATAACCAACTGGGGAAACGGCTATAATAAGCCTTGGTATAAGTATGAATGATAAGCCAGTTATCAATCCTTATCTGCACAGTAAAAGTTTGACAGTGTGAGTGGTTTTAACTCAAGTAAGTAGAAATAGTTTTAGAGACGGAGAAACTTGTTTTTTCAAACGGTTATTGCAGGAGTGTTTGAAAGGTGGAGTGAATGACTGTAACATAGGAAGTTCACCTTAGTGGAACATTGATAGGAACAACTGAAGCGTTAGATGCAATAACAATAGAATAACAAAAACGAGAGTAAACAATCAGTCTGTTTCAATAACCTGTAATATTAAAAAAAAAAAAAAAAACACGATAACAATATAGAAATGGCCCACGGTAGTCAGGCCATTGGTGGGAGAAAGCCGAGAGCCTCTGCAGACATTTCCCAGATAGACTTTACCAGTGATGATAATCTGATTGATTGGAATAGGATGGACTTCTCTCATGTGACCAGTACGATAGAAGGACTTGAAATGTTGACTTTGGTTCCAATACAGGAGAGAGAACCAGTGACAACGGTATTACTCCAACCAGAACCGATCCGTGCTGGAGTGTCCATTGCAGGCGACTGCAGTTTAACCAAGGGACAGAGAAAGAGACTGAGAAGAGCGGCGTTGTTACAGCAGTCCCACGAAGTCCACTCTGGCCGTATGGCTGGGACTGAGACCGACAGCAGGTATGGAACTATACACGAACAGTTTCTACAGCCCACCCGTTTCCCATGTCCAGTCGTCCCTCGAGACCAAAGCGGGGATGAGAGGCATGGGCCGGTGACGAGGGGCCAGCCAGCGGGGGCAAGGGTGGAAGAGGAGGAGAGGATGATGTGCCTCTCTCCAGAAAGACATAGAGCGTTTGTAGAAGCGTTCGAACGACATGAGGCGGTTCATCGAGACTTGAGGAAGACAGAGCGGGCGTTTGGTCAAGCCGCACACGAGATGCAGAGGCTGGAGCAAGAACTGGCTGAAAAGAATGTACTGTTGAGTGGTACAGTTCGTGATGTCATGCTTCGGGCGTCTGACCTAGGCCGCCGTGATCAAAGAGTGCCCTGTGCTCCGTTGCCCGGACAGGGAACTGGGCCTCGACAGGGTGAACAGAACCGCAGGAGGGGTGAGTTTCCAGGCCCCTCCCAACGAGAACAGGCCCGAGGAGAGGCAGCAGAA
Source organism: Notolepis coatsorum (assembly GCF_963971535.1). NCBI lineage: Eukaryota > Metazoa > Chordata > Actinopteri > Aulopiformes > Paralepididae > Notolepis > Notolepis coatsorum. The sequence continues at coordinate 202,856,315 of NC_140169.1, read as the reverse complement.
AAGGACAGGTATGCCCCTCTCTCCTCCAGGCAACAGGACATGCGACCAGAGGACAGGGGAGGGGTGGACCTGGCGAGAGCTGTGGGATGCCAGCCGAGAGACTGCTGGGGTCGTGGTAAACTGGGACCGCCTGGATGGCCGGCGGCGACTGTGTGCTGGAATTGTGGGGAGATCGGCCATCTCGCTCGGTCATGTGACAAAGGGTGGCGGGCTCAGCAAGGGTCCAATAGACGGCGAGAGTCCAACGGACAGCATGAGTTCATCAGAAAATAGACCTGCTGGACTTGCAGAATGTTGGGTCATTCTCAGAAGGAGTGTAAATAGGTTGTGTCTGCATAGGTCATAGGTTGATTAAGAGCGAAGCGGGAATGCACGAAAACAAAGCTGAAAGTGCTCGAGAAAATGGAGTTATTGATAAATTAAAATGGAAAATGCAACTGATTAGAATAAAAATAGTGACGAAGGTACATAGATAAGGTTAGAAGGTTTGATTAGGTGTGCAAGTTACTAAAACGGTTTGGAAGACTAACCAGGGTAAGTTGGGGCTGTAGATGGGATGAAGTAACTGGAAATTGCATGGGCTAATCGTACTAACAAAAATGATGGTTTTAAACATGAACATTGGAACATTTAATATTAGACAGATGCATGAGCCAATCGTACTAACAGTTAATTAATAGACCAATCATGGGTTTTCCTTGTTGCTACAGTGTGTCTGATCAACTCTTGCTGTGGCAGTGAGGAAAACGTGAGGGAGAATGGTATGGTGGACGATTTTTGGTATCTCCCACCTGTGCAGCCTGGCCCGGCTGCACAGATTGGAGAGAGAGAGAAAAATGGTCGCCTCATTGACTTTTGTGGTCATGTGGACTTGGGTCTAGGTTAAACAGTTAATATTGGGTATTTAATATTAGACAGGGTTGAGATCAAAGGACTATTTATAGTAGTGATTACATACTTGATCCAAGGGTGGTCAAGAAAAAAGAAAAAAACAAAATTATTTCATTACTTATTTTATTTCTTTTTGGATTTTTAATTTTGCTGTCTTAGTTTTTGCGGGGGTATTTATGCCTCTAGATGATAGTTTGATTCTGTTGGATGGGTGTGTAGCATGAAGGCACTCACGATTTTTTGTTTATTTGCAATTTTCTTTGTTTTTGTTTGACGCTCTATTTTTTTTAGGTACTGGCTGGCTGGGAGGGATCTCTCGCCGGTCAGGGATAGCAGGTGGTGGTGACACAGCGAGACTGGTAGGAAGTCTGAGATAATGAGCTGGAAACTGAGAATGGACGGGAGCTGGTTCATGGTTTGTTTTCCGCTCATTAATTAATTAATTTAATAAATTTTTATTAAGGGGTTGTGTCACGTTTTGGGATATGGTAAGTGTTGGGGAAGCGTGTTTCTCTGTCTATAGGTAAGCTCTGTAGGTTTTTGGTCGCCATTGGCCAAATAGTGTTCATGTAGGGTGCAGACATGTGAATTTGATGATTGACTTATGGGAGACTCTGCACCGGCTTGTTGAAGGCTGGCGGAGTATGTGGGATGTGTGTTTAAAGGGACTGTGGTTTGTTGCCATGCACATAGGTTCTGTTGGTGATTGGCCTCGTCTAGAGCTGACTGTCCGGACCGAGGAGGCTGTCTGGGAACAAGGTATTGATAGTGAAATAATGGTTATTCCACTTTCAAGGGTGGAGGTAGTATTGTGTTGAACTTGAGATATTTGATCTAGTAAAATAGTACAGCACAAAAACAAAAGAGACAAAGGTGATTTGATTGAATGCTAACTTAAGAAGCCGTGAAATATATAGATAATTAATTTGGAGAAAAATGTATTGTCAAAATGCAGAACAGTAGAGAGGTATCTGCGAAAATAAAAGTTTCCAATCTATTGTGTGTTTGTAAATAACAATCCAAAATGCAAAAAGGACAGAGGGAAAATCGTTTTCTTCTGTGGAAAATCGGAGCAGTACCAAAAACTGCATACAACAAAGAAGAGGCGGTGGTTAGCACAAAATACAACAAGAAGAAAACAGTCAAAACGAGTTAGCAGTAAAGACCTCAGGAGGTTGGAATAGGGATAAATGACAGGGAGGAAAGTGACGAATAATTGAGGCCTCAGTGGTCTTTTCAAGGAGAAGAAATGATTTATGTTTGCTTGTTTGAATTTCCCGCAATGTTTAGAGTGTTAATCTTTTATTGGTATGATGTATTAATCTTTTCTTGCAGAGTCAACTACACAAAACAGACACATTGAAGCTAATTACACGGATAATGGATAGTCATAATTGAAATAAGCTGAGAATGGTACGATGTTCTTTTTGTATAAAGAAACGGACCTAGACTGGATGTCGTATTAATAACTGATAATGTGTATAGCTGTGCAAGGAGGAAGAGGTAGGTGAAATGATGAATTTTGTAACTGTACAAATGAAAATGGCGTTGGTAGTTCGATTTGTGTACATTTTGGATTTTTTTGAAATTTTAGAAAATATTAGCAAAAATGATAATTATGGTTAACATGTTTAATTTAGAACATTGGTGCTATATAGTGGGTTATAAAACGCACTAAGGGTGGATTGTCGTGAATTTATCTAAATAAAACAACAAAAAGTGTACAAAATGATAAGACAAAATGCTGATTTGCAAGAAGGAACAGGAAAACACCATGTTGGTTGTAAGAGGTTGAGACAGGGACTCCCCCGACCAGGGCCAGATCATTAAGGTCATAAACTGACCCCTCGGGACTATATTAAGATAGGGCAAGAATGAGGTATGTACTCTAGCTAAAAGAGGAACAAAAGCTTACTCAAGAATGACTCATTTCCCCCACCGGGCGAACCTATTTGGTAATAACAGACGGAGGAAGGAGATAATTATCTTTGAAGAACAGGAAGACCAACTGAAAATAACAGTTGAGATCAAAGGTCTTATTTGACACTAGTAAGCAATTTCAGGTTACGACATGGCAGCTGCTCAAGACAAGGTCCAGAGGTCAGAGAGATGACATCAGACTATTTGTAAGTCTCCCCAAATTAGACTGTGCAAACATTGTGTCAGCAGAACAGGAGGATGTGTCACTAACAGACAAGTTCCTACTAGAAGGAATTTGGCCAATGGGGAAGCCCGATTGTGGGAGTGACGTCACTAGATAGGCAGGGGAGAGGTCTTTTTCTATCTCATTAAAAAGGGCAGGCGAGGAGACAGAGAGGATCCTGGAGAGAGAGACACACACAGAAGGAACCTGGAGACTGAGAGACAGACCTGGAGAGCTGAGACGCAACCAGACAGACGGGGTAGCTGGAGACCTCGAGAGCCGAGCCGGAGACGCACAGAGCTATGGACCCAGACGATGATAGACGATCGCCTCGCAGCAGGAGATCCTGCCACCGAGGGTAGACGAAACCAAGCGCTCCCAACCCGCTGAGGATCCGAAAGCAAGGTTGCCTTGGCGACCACCACAAAGAGAGGCCGCGTGTTGTCATGGGAAACCCGAGAGACAACAATACCACCACCGAAGAAGAAGGCTCTGATCGGCCCTAGCTGATCAGATCATGGACAGAACTGCCACACCAAAGAGACGATTAGATTGAAGTAAAGAGTTTGTACTTGTTTTGATTCATAAGCTGTGGTTTATTAAGAAATAGAAATAAACACCGCAGTTTGTTTGATTGGACCACCTCGTCAGCTTCTTTCCTTAATTGAACCGAACATCTGAAATACCAGACAATGCAGAGGAGAAGGGTAAAAGACTATACGATCACTGAACTTAGATATAGGTATAAATGAAGAGAATATACTTCAGAGGTACTCAAAAAATTGAGCGCCCTCCAACCTAACAAGGCCACTGGCCATGACAACATCCCCTCCAAATTCCTCAGAGACGCAGCAGCCGCCATCACCCCAGTCATCACACACATAATAAACCTCTCTATAAAACAGGGGCACGTCCCCAAGGACTTCAAAATTGCGAGAGTGACCCCTCTGCACAAAAAGGGCAGCAAATTAGACCCAGGCAACTACCGCCCTGTTTCTATTCTTACCTCCATCTCGAAAGTCATGGAGAAAATAGTCTACGAACAGGTCGAAAAGTACCTGGCGGAAAAAAATCTAATCTACGAATTCCAATCTGGCTTCAGAACGTCCCACTCCACTGACACATGCCTCCTCTATTTGAACGACCACATCAAACAAGAGGTGGACGCGGGCAAATACTGCGGCATGGTCATGCTGGACCTACAAAAGGCCTTCGACACTGTCAATCACTCCATTCTAATGGACAAGCTAAAGGCAATTGGTTTTGATAGCTTATCAGTGAGCTGGATGCAATCCTACCTGGAGGGGAGAGAACAGATGGTAGAGGTAAACGGTACTCTATCCCCCCCCCCTCACAGTGAGCTGTGGTGTTCCACAAGGAAGCATACTAGGACCGCTACTCCTCCTAATTTATGCAAATGACATGTCGTCAGCCTGTGACTGCAACTTGTTCCTGTTTGCGGACGACTCAGCCCTGCTGGTCTCTGACAAGAACAAATTGCAGGTTGAAAAAACCCTCAGCACGGAACTAGGCAAAATCTGCATATGGCTCGCTGATAACAAACTATCATTACACATGGGCAAAACAGAGTCCATTCTCTTCGGTTCAAATAACAAACTCAGCAAGACCGACGGCTTCTCAGTTACAGTGGGTGACAATATTGTCACAAGGAAAGACGAAATTACCTACCTGGGTTCCATCCTAGAGGCAAATCTCTCCTGTGACAAAATGGCATCCAATGTAATAAAAAAAAGTCAACCAACGAACTAGATTCTTGTACCGGATCTCCTCTCTGGTAAACAAGAATACCCTGAAGACTCTGGCAGGAGCACTCATTCAAGGGTACTATGACTATGCGTGCACCTCATGGTACCAAAGCACCTCAAAGGCGCTTAAAACAAAATTACAAACATCACAAAACAAACTGGTCAGACTACTACTTGACCTGAACCCCAGAACCCACCTCACCCCTGCCCACTTTGACAACCTAGGATGGCTTAGAGTAGACGACAGAGTACAGCAACTTGCAATGGGCCTGGTCTTCAAGATACACTATACGACCGGGGTGCCCATGTACATGTCAAAATACTTCCCAAAGGTCAGTGAATACCACAACCACTACACCAGAGGAAGCTCAACAAATCATGTTAAACCCAGATTCGGCTCAAACAAGGGACTAAACACGTTTCGCAATTATGCCACAACAATGTGGAACGCCCTACCCAAAGCTGTAAAGGAATGTGAATCCCTGCCCACATTCAAAACCGCTCTTAAAGAGCACCTACGGGAGGCTGCAATTCGAAACTGGCCACCGTAAATGCCCAAAACCCCCACCACCTCCTAATAGACAGTCTCCTCCCCACCGCATGTATATATTCCCTCCCCGCCGTATGTATATTTCCCTCCCACCCACCCACCCGCTCCTAATGTACAGTCCCCTCCCCATCATATGTATATACTCTGTCAGGATCTAGGGGTAACAGTACTGTATATTTGAATACCGCTTATGTCACAAATGTATCAGTACTAAATACCTATATGTCCCTATGCCATAAATGTCATGTATGTTGTGTATGTCATAAATGTCTATATGAATTGAAAATGGGGGACCCTGATGGAAACAAGACAAACGTCTTTCTCAGGTCTGCATCCCCTTAACAATTGTATGTATTGAGCCGTACTGTATTGTACCCATTCTGCAATCTGTTAAATAAAGTTTTCATTCATTCATTCATCCCATATATGTATATACTCTGTCAGGATCTATGGGTAACAGTACTGTATATTTGAATACCGTTTATGTCACAAATGTATCAGTACTAAATACCTGTATGTCCCTATGCCATAAATGTCATGTATGTTGTGTATGTCATAAATGTCGATATGAATTGAAAATGGGGGACCCTGATGTAAACAAGACAAACGTCTTTCTCTGGTCTGCATCCCCTTAACAATTGTGTGTATTGAGCCGTACTGTATTGTACCCATTCTGCAATCTGTTAAATAAAGTTTTCATTCATTCATTCATTCATTCATTCATTCATTCATTCATTCATTCATTCATTCATTCATTCATTCATTCATTCAGTTCCCATCCACAAGCTCTCTCCCTCCCCATGAGCTCAGAATACCGGAAGTGTCGCGGTGGTCTATAGGGGCGTTCCCTTTACCGACGCGGCGCTGACGTGCTTCGCAGGAAGGTGTTCCAGGAAGTGCTTAGGGCAGAGGGGACACACACACACAGGCCCCATCGATTCATCACAAATGCACACATAAGCACTTACTAATAACAACCGGGATTGTGGATGTCATTTTCATGGGGGGCCACCGCTAACTCACATGGAGCCTCAAGAAGAAAAGCCGATCATTTATACCATGGAAAACAAGCCGATCGTGACATGTGAGTTTGGTTTTCCGCGAGGATAAAATTCCCCCAGCCTTGACAGCAGCTAGCCCGTTGCTAAGATAAGCCTGCTAGCCCGTTGCTAAGCTAAGAGTGCTAGCCCGTTGCTTAGCTAAGCCTGCTAGCTCTGACACTTTGGAACTCGAGGGGGGTATATTTGGTCACTTGGAACAGCAGCTCGTTACAACAACAGACTGCCTTGTTGTGTTGGCATACTAATGCCGACCAGTCCCCCCGAGACCTATCATAAATACATGAGAGTAATGTATTTGGCCATTAGGCCCTTTACTGTCACTGGCTACGTGACGTCACACCTCGCACTGCAGCTCCAGCTTTACCTGGTGTGTGTGTGGTGTGTGTGTGTCGACTTGGCGTCTCATGCAAGCTTCTTAGAAGGGTTATTTTAAGACTTGACCCCGGTGGGGCCAGCTTGGACCTCACACTGCGGGCTATTCCATTTTTGGGATGAATTGGTCAACAGGGGATTCCTGCACCATGTGTGTGTAGACTAGACTAGAGAGAGGACAGGTCCTGGCTATCGGATTACGATATGAATGGAAAGATTGGGTGTAATATTTATCCCCAGGCACAGTGAACTGTTCTTTCTGTTTTGTGTTTTTAACCATAGCCCCAGAGGATGTAGTAGTAATATGCCTATGTGCTATATATGTCAGAGTTGGGGCAAAGTCTCTAGCTTTATTCAGCTTTGAGTTACAGCTAATGGAGTTGCTGTGTACTATTATTTAAAGTTAGATTCAGAAAAGCAAGTTTAGCAGCATGTGACATCCAAGTACACAAAAAAGAAATAGTTGTCTTAGCCTGCAGCAAGGAAACTTCCCTTCATCAACAAGTAGCCTCATTCACTCCTTCATGTTCGAACAAGCTATTGAAATTGAACTTCTACCCTCAAGTTTATTTAAGCCTTTATGTTACTGTGCTATCAAAGTTAACATGCAGAGTTTGACTATGGCGTTGTTGAACATACAAATTCAGCCAGCCTAGCTGCCGCTGGTATACCCAACCTCTGCTTTGCTCAATTGTGATCTACTGTGACGTGGGGACTGCATTTGCAGTTGACCTGCCATGCCAAAAATGAGAGGTTCCTATAATGGGTTTCCCTAATTGAAGTGACCTGCCAGGTCACTTAATTTTGGCACGGCAAGTCACCTACGTACACAGTCACATTTGAGGGAAAACACAGACGCCGTGCCATTGAAATATCAACACCTGCGCTTTTTATAGCCGTGTCTGGATGTGACTACGAGGAATCCTAGAAGAGGGGTGAAGACTCGCAAGCTTCTCTCGGTCGAGGATGATTGACTGGCATTGGAGGAGAATGTATTGTAGACGATTAAGAGAGTGGACACCCATTTATATCAGTGGGTATAAATTACGTAAGGCCTCGAAAGCACTTTCCCATCTGGGGTTAAGTACAGGTCATATTCTACTTGCCTAAAGGTCACGGCCACTTGCCCGTGTTATAAATAACAATGGGCAACATTTAAATATATTTTTTTTTAATTTTTAACATTAGCATGCATTAGCACACATATTCTATTTTACCTGTGGGGGAATTATTGGGCAATTATAACATTATATTATGCAAAATGACTATATCAGAGAGAGAGGCTGCAAAAACCCACTTGTCCGTTGGGGCAACCAGAAAGCAAATGAAACTGATCTTGCCCCAATATATATATATATATATTTTTTACTTGCCCTGGGCAACCGTTAGTGTCAATGGCTGTAGATAATTGGTCACAATAGCGGTGAAAGGGAAAACGATCAAGTATTACAGGTCCACAGTAGAACATGTCGTTTCTCACTTCAGGTTTGTTTTTTCTTGCCTACCTCGTGTGCCCTCAGTCTTCCATTTGTTTTAATTTAAACATGTGTCCTAAACGTAGGGCTGTCTAAGCAACATGATATATTAGGGGTGTAACAATGCATCGCAATGCATCGATCCTAAGGTGACGATTCAACTGCATCGATTTGAAAGTGTTAAAATCAATTAGAATTCTTATTTTTTTAAATTCTAAAAAAAATATTATTTTATATATTTATTGACCTAATCCTATAGTCCAGTGGTTCTCAAACTTTTTACACCAAGTACCACCTGAGAACGTAGCTGGGTCTCCAAGTACCACCATATGACCGGCGTTAAAATACAGTCTATTCAGCTATGCACAGTTCACGCAGGAGGGAAATGTTTTCCTAATACCATTATTTATTGTTAACTTTTGTCAGACACAGCCACAATGTACAAAGGGATAGCACTAGAACTAGCAAACGCTTCCACACAACTCATACAATGCAAGGGGCATTGAGAACATAATAACTAACATTCTCACATAGCAAGTGAGAAAATTAAGAACAACTGTATTTCAGCAAATGTACTTAATTCTCTCTCTATCTCTCACACACAGCAAGCAATTGTCCGTCATTCTCACACACACACACACACACACACACACACACACACACACACACACACACACACACACACACACACACACACACACACACACAAATTATTGTTAAAAAAAACACAAAAAGTAAAATATTTTCAATATATCAAATGCAAAGTAAATTTTTCTGGGGGGATTATTACAGGCTAGGCATTTTTTGTAATGTCAGATTTAACCAACTCTTTTCAGAAAAGTGGGAGTATTTCATTTTTTATCTGACATTACAAAAAAATCTAAAAAGATTAATGGTTATGATCAGGGCTGAAGTTGAATTAAAGATTTATGACTGTTTAGACTGCACTACTCTCTGTCACAGTGATCTCCTGGTTGTTCCCCACTTAGGTTATCTAACTATCGCGCCACCGCAACCAGAAACACTGGCCTGGCCTGCTTCTAAGTTCAGTGGCCTGACTGCAATTTTTTATTTTTTATTTTTTTGCTTTTTTGTAAATGTTTTCAAGTACCACCAAGTACCACTAGTGGTACGCATACCACAGTTTGAGAACCACTGCATAGTCTATTCATGCTGAGTGAATCAGTTCCCCCAGCCACATTTGTGTATACATTTTCGAATCGTGGTCAAATGAAGAGATTTCATGATGCATTGAATCGTTGCCTGAAGAATCGCAATCGAATCGTTGTGGGGTCAAATATTTACACTCCTATGATATATACAACTACAGCAATCGTTGTCCCATTTGTCTTTTTACAAGGTGGGTGGACACAGCAGAGCTGTTGTAAAACACTCGCCAGGTGGCACCGCACTGTGTGATGCAGGCTATTTCAGCCTGACGTGCTCTGTGGTGATGACGGCCTGCTTATCAGGTATCGGGGGATCTTATCCCCTCTTAAGTCTTAACCCCTCTCCCCTTTCCTCAGGCGCGGGGGACCAGGGCCTGTTCACATCTCTCTATACCCCGCTGGCCCAGCAGCTACCCAGAGAGCCGATGGAATGGAGAAGGTGAGGGAGCACTGCCAAGTTCACCATGGGATGCACTTTGTTTACAGTCTAGTGTTGTAGCTACAGTACAGTAAGTCCGAGGACAGTGAGAGGGTGCGCTTTGTTTCTAGCCTATAGTGGTGTAGCTTCAGTACAGTAAGTCTGAGGATAGTGAAACCTTTTTTTGTGTTATTGTTTTGGCACATTTTGATGACGTTATTTTTTTTTTTTTTATACTTTATTGTGTCAAACAAAAACATTTTACATTTAGGTATAGTAAGTGTACCCACATACACATACACAACTGCACCTGTCCATACCTACATACGTACATACCCACACAAATGTACATACGCATATTCCAAATCTTGACACTTTTTTTTTTTTTTTTTTTTTACCCATCGGCCATCACCCATACAAAAAACAGGAGACGAAAACACAAACAAAGGGGCGAGCACCAGCATAGATCCCGGACCGGCACACATCCAACATCCATCCCTACCCGTCCCCACACACACACAAGAAAAACAACAAACAACAACAACAATAATGGCAAACAAATAAGAAATTAATAGAAAAAAGAAACCAACCAAAAAACTAAAAATTTAAATAAAATAATAATAATAAGTAAAAAGGCTTGAATTTTCATTGTAGGTATACAGTAGCTGTAGGCCTAAGGGGTGTTCCCCAACAATTGATCAGTAGATCATCACTGTTTCCTGTTACTTAAAATCTTCCTTAAAGACTAATCTGTCTGTCAACTAGTACCCCTCCATAGTTTAAAGAGACCCCATCTTTTTCCCAGCATATTTTCATTCTTATTGATTTTGTAGGTTACCTTTTCCATACTATATATGTCCTCTACAGTTTCTAACCATTTGTTTACTTTCGGGGGTTCAAGTTTTTTCCAAGCTCTTGTAATTTGTTTAAGTGCTGCAGCTCTCAAAATAAAAAAAAGGTATAGTTCTTCTTTTTGTAGGTTTTTGGGGCGTGTTCCTAAGAGTATATCATGTTTTTCTATACCCACTTCCTTAAACATCTGTTCCATTATGTCTAGAATATCTGACCAGTAGATTTGAATTTTTTTACATGTAAAGAAAATATGTGTATGGTCAGCATTCTTCTCCCCACACTCCCTCCAGCAGCCGGGATCATTTTGTGCGTATTTGGACATACTCGATGGTGTTCTAAAGTACCTCATATTTATTTTCCAAGCATACTCCTGCCAAAAGGGTGATTTTATGTAATGGAAGATATCTTTAAAGCTTTGATTCCACTCCTTATCTGGTATGTTTGTTTTCAGTTCCTTCTCCCATTTATTTTTAATATAGCTTAAATCTTCAATTTTGTTTTCTTGGAGCATTTTGTAAATTTGTCCAGTTGTATTTTTGAGGTTATGGCTTTGTTGAGTCTTTATCATGTATTTCAGTAGGGGGTGGAGATCTTCAAGAGTTTTAATTTGGACTTTTTCTCTTAAGTAGCTTCTTACTTGCAGGTATCTGTGAAAGTGATTACTAGGACAGGCATATTTATTAGCTACATTTTCAAAAGAATCCACTCCTTCATTGTACATTTGATAGAAACGTATGAGGCCCTTAGCTTCCCATGTCTTAAAAAAACCGTCAATACTGTTTGGAGAAAAATCTGGGTCCCATGCTATTTGTCTTAAGCAGATCATTTCTTGTTCCTTAATTTTATTTATTTTACATATTTCCCCCCAGATTTTAAATGTGTTATATATAGAGTAATTGTGTATTTTGATCTGTGCTTTTTTATATCTGGAGAAGATCAATGTGCTGAGTGATTCCACTAGATTCAACTCAATTGACTTCCATTTGGGTCTCATCTCGTTTTTCATCCATATTAGAATCGGTTTTACCTGTGCTGCGTAATAATAATTAATTAAATTTGGTAATGCTAGTTGATGACGTTATTAAGTGGCCATTCGTTATCTTGTCTTTCCTGCTAACAAAGCAGAGACCACTGCTCCTCAGGATACTCAAACACATGATAGATATGTAGTTATATTTCGTATGGCATCGCTCCCGCTCTGAGCCTTACGAGATACTCTATATCGCCTGTGATACCTAATGTATCTCCCACGAACAAAAACACATGCACCCCACCTGTATGGGGCCCCGCCCCTTATGGTGGCACCACCCATATAATCATGACTCTGGTCATGACACACCCTTCCTCTATTTTCGTCCCAGTGCACTGGATGCTTGCACCATGCGAGCTAGCGGAATGTAAAAGATTAAGGAAGATTAATAATGTTGGAAGCTTACCGGAGGTTGCTGGCCCCTGGCATCTTCGACGCATGTTTTCGGCGACACGACGGGCCTGTGATGTTCCTCGGTTGATGACTGCACATCGAGGTTCAGCTGTACAAGGCTGGCTGTCGGGCCAGCTTGTACTCAGGTAGGCCCTGTGTCTTCAGGCATGGGTATTAGTGTTAGTAATGCTGGTTTGTGTTGTTAACACAACCTTGTTGTGTGTTGGCGCCAGGGGCAAGATGGTTTGGTGAACGTTCTCTGCAGGGAACGGGTTCCAAGCTGTCTTGGGCGTGCTGCTAAAACATCTAAAGCTATGCTAACATGCTATCGCTACTGCCGCATGCTATCACTACTGCTAATTGCTATGCTGTTTTAATGTCTCCGCCGTGAGATGTTGTCACTCTCCCGCCTCTTGCCCGGTTCATCAATGAAGGTCAGTCGGTAGCTGTTGTGGGGTTTTGAGTTCTATTTACCTTTTTCGGGTAAATGGGTTGACAACGGGGTAGGTCGTGGCTAGGTTCTAGCCAGGTATTACCTTGTGTTCCGGCGGGGTTTGTTGAACGGTGTTCCCATCTGGGTTGGCGTCGGGTAGTGGGGCTATGGGTCCAGCCGACATGGTAAACATGTTGCGTGTCTGTGCACAGGCAATTGTTGTCTTGGGTTCCACATTGCCTGGCGTTAGGCTGCAGTAGTATAAGGGCAGGGCCGCTTGGGAGAAATGTGAGGCCCTGTGCGTTTTTAGACGCGAGGCCCCCCATCTCCTGGGGCGGCCCTGTGTAGGGGGCTATTGTTTCATTTTGTCACTCTGCTATGAGAAGGCTGTCTTGCTACAGCTTTCTCTCCTCTCAAACCATTCATACTGACGGTCAATCGGTATACTGGGGGAGTAGTGCGGGGGGGGGGCTTTGTTTACCTTTTTTGGTAAATGGGCTAAACTAGGGCTGTTGTTCTGTTGTGAATATTTTGAATGAAGACGGGTCTGGTCCGTCTCCCCTTAAACTTTGTGTGTATGGGTTTGCTCATTCTACAGTTTTTGTGGTTTAGCTCTTTTTATTCATTTAACCTTTTCATGGTCCACACCACAGTGGAGGGTGCTGTTTGCAATCACCACTGGTGCTCCATGTTAACGTCAGTCCTTTGTTTTTGATATATTGAAACAATGCCCCGCCCGGCCGACACCATGGGTCGGCCTGGCGAGATGGTGTCTGGTGGAGGGGCCTTGAGGGCCGGCCGACGTCGACACATCGCGCACGGTGTTGGTAAACCACTCCGTCGAGGATGTTGACGTTATTAGCTTTGACCCAGCCGCAAGCTATAACCGCTCAGGGTTCCCCTCTCCGCAGGGGATTTTGGTCTTCTGCTGGAGCGCGGGCGGTATTGTCCTAGGCCCTACACCGCCTCACACCGCGCAGCCAGAAGAAGAGAGAGCACGGCCTCGTCAGCGGCGATGACGGGGCCCTCGACAGGCGGCCATGTTTCCCCCGCCAGTGGTGCCCTGGTTGGAGAATCGACAGGGTATCGCGAGGCCGACAGTCTTGGCGGCCGAGGGATCGGCCATTTTGGGTGATTTCGGTGTTGGTAAACCACTCCGTCGTCATTTTGCCGCGAGCAGCCCGCTCCCCGTTCAATCCTCTCTCTGGTATCCCCAGAGGCGGGGCTCTGAGCATTCTCCTTTGGCTGCGGGCCGCGAACCTTCATTGAAGCGTATGCGGCCCCATTCTTCGCTTCTCATGGAGACAGGGGCTGACACCCAGTTGATGGCTGAGCCTGGGTCTGTCCGTGAGAATGTTGTGCTGTCAAGCGGCTCCCACACCTTGAACTGTGTTGGTTGAGCCTGGTGTTACGTCTGTCAACTTAAGTGTTGTCAGCAGGGGGGCTCGAAACCTTTTGAGGCACACAGTGCGGGCTTCCCCGGCCTCGCCTTCGCCAGGCCAGGTATCATGTTGGTGCTCCCACTCCTGGAATATTGGCAAGTGGTCGCAGCTCACATGGTTTGGGGTGGTAGTGATATCACTGCAGGGCTACGGTGTGTAGGAACCCATGGGGGCCTTACACCTTGCATGTCCGGCTGCGGAACAACTCCTTCAGCATGTTCTGGAGGGGTGTTCAGTGGGGGGGCTTTTTTGATCGGAAGCCCCCCGTATCAGACAGGCCCTTTTCTGTCGGGGTTCCCCCTTGGGTGCGATTGCCTCGTGGGTGGTGTCAGGGTCAGGTGTTCCGACACGGAACGCGCTCCTCGCACGATTCCAGGGTTGTCTTCGCACAGCGGGGGGGACCGGGCCAACTATCTACAGTTCCTGGCGGACCTGCGCCACGTGACGGCGGGTGCGTTGGGAGTGTCGTCACATATGACTACGGCAGTACCATATGTCGAGGTAGATGGAGAGAATGGTGAGGCGGGGACTTGTGTTTACACAACCCCACCCGTTTTCAGGTTTGGTACAGACCCTGTTGTCGGGGTCTCCAGCAGGGACAGCTCTGGTCGACGAGATCCAATCTCTGTGGACGAAGCAAGCCATCGTCGTGGCGTTCTCCTCCCGGTGTTCTCTGCCCGAGAAGTCGGGAGGGAGGGGTGTAAGACCCAGGCTGGACCTGTCCCATGGGAAGGTTCAGCATTTTTTGGATCGTCTCCTACCTGTTGAACACTGTCAGGTGGGGGTCTGGTTCTCCTCCATAGACCTGTAGGATGCGTATGCGCATCCCCGATCTTCCATCCTAGGGCTTACCTACGCTTCCTTTGCAGGGTTAGCGTATGAGTACCAGAGGCTGCCGTTCGGTTTTCTCTGGCTCCCCGCATCTTCACCAAGTGCGTGGAGGCCGCACTGGGGCCTCTGCGTCATCCGGGGTTACGGAGTGTTCTGCCCTGATGACGTTCTGGTCCTTCGCGGTCAAGGTGGATCGTCAGGTCTCGTACCAGGCAGGTCTCTACCAGCCTGGGGTTGCTGTAGACTGGATGTAGAGTATTCCTCTTCCCAGTCAACGGTTGGAGGGCTATGGGCATCCATCTCGGAGCGTGTTGTCAACACGCTCGGGAGGTTCCGTCCTAGGACGGTTACGGCGCTGTCTCACGTCGCGTTTTCACCGACGCCTCCCTCGCTGGTGATGCGTCGGGCCAACGCAGTAGGGGGCAGCTGGCAAACCATGCTGCCCGATCTGCGCTACGTTCAATGTGTTGGTGTTGAAAGCGGTCCTTCTGGTCCACAAATGGTGTTGATCAGGACGGACGATACGACGTCAGTGTCGTGTATCGACAGACAGGGAGGAGTACGCTCCCCCTGTCTGCACCAGGCGGCGGGCGGCTGGCTATGGGCGTCCTCCATCTGCGCGGCCTAAGGGCTCCCCACATCCCCGGCAGGGAGAATGTGGGTGCAGGTGTACTGTCGCGGGGCGGCCCTCATCCTGACGGGTGAGGATTGCGTCTGGACATGGCCAGGCAGGTCTGGGACCGATGCCGTGCCGCCAGGGATTCTTCCCCATACATCTGTTAGGTCAGTTGTTGGGACGGGTACGTTGAGGGGTGCAGGTTCTTGATCCTGATGGTGTTACCATCTGGAATGCGCATGCTCCCTCCACTGTCGCGCTTACGGCGTTAAGCCGGTGCAACGCTCCTTGGCTCCGACTTGGGATCTTCAATTGGTCCTCGGTCGGTTGTCCTTGGCCCCGTTTGAGCCGCTCGAGCGGGCGCCGTTGGGACAGCTGTCCTTCAGGACCGCGTTCCTTCTGGCTGTCACTTCCGCTAAACGCGTAGGTGAGCTCTGTGCTCTCTCGGTACGTCCAGAGTGCCTGTCTTTTCGGACCGATTGCGGTGTCACTCTGCGACCTAATCCTGCTTTCGTGCCTGAGAATATCCGGAGTTCCTTCCGCTCCCGGGATATTGTGGTTCAGGCGTTTCGTCCTCCTCCTCACACTGGTGAGTTAGATGCGGGCCTTCACCTGTCATGTCCAGTCCGTGCTTGGGGATTTACCTCAGCCGTACTCAGGATTTCAGGGTTACCGACCAGCTTTTTGTCTGTTACGGTGGGGCTCGTGCTGGTAAGGCACTGTCGGAACAGCGCCTGTCCCATTGGTTGTGCGAGGGTGTTACCCTCTGCTACACGCTGGCTGGGCATCCCCCTGGGGGCGTCAGGGCGCACTCCACTCGTGGGGTGGCTGCCTCTGCCGCTCTCCTGGGTGGGGCCTCGGTGGAGGACATCTGTGCTGCAGCTTCATGGTCCTCCCCGGGCTCCTTTGTAAGGTTTTACCTCATGGACATGACCGGGGGTTCTGTCTCCCAGGCGGTTCTGGGGTCTGTGGCCTTTCCTGCTTCCCGTCCTTTGGTCGGGTAGCGGGAGTGTATGGGTATGGGCCGCAGTGTGTTGAGTCACACGTGGTTCCGCCTGTACGGTGTGTTCAAGGGGTTCTGGCTCCCTCTTGTTCGCATTCAGGTGGAGTTGACTGCGCCCCCCCTTCGTTAGGAAGGATGGGGTGACAGGGCTCCCCGCACCCCTTGATGTGGGCTTACGGGTCCTCAGGGGGTACATCTGTCGGGTCTCGCACCCGCTCTTCCCCATTATCTCGTAAGGCTCAGAGCGGGAGCGATGCCATACGAAATATAACGATAGGTTATGTAGATAACCTAGTTATATTAGTATAGGCTAAGCTCCCGCTCTGCGCGCCCTGAGTTCCCTCTTGAGGGATCTTTTCCTGGGACGGGTTTTTGGCGAGGAAGGGTGTGTCATGACCAGAGTCATGATTATATGGGTGGTGCCACCATAAGGGGCGGGGCCCCATACAGGTGGGGTGCATGTGTTTTTGTTCGTGGGAGATACATTAGGTATCACAGGCGATATAGAGTATCTCGTAAGGCTCAGAGCGGGAGCTTAGCCTATACTAATATAACTAGGTTATCTACATAACCTATCGTTAAAGGAACACACCAACATTATGGGAAATGCACTTACCTTCTTCTTCTCCAGAGTCAGACAAGCTATCTTAAAACGCCAGGAGAGGTCTTTATGGCCAACAGGTAGTAGCTGATCCATAATCCGCTTCCATTCATTTGTGATTAGCTATACTAGCTTGCAGCCGGATAGCTTTCTAACTGAACACACAGAGAGAGTATCTTATCATCTTGTCTCTCTCTGGAGAAGATGATAAGCGCATTTCCCATAAGGTTGGTGTGTTCCTTTTTAAAGTGAAAGTATAGATACTGTAGGTGCGACTGCGACGTAAGTGACTTTTTGATGTACAGTTTTACTATGGAAGAAGTCCGACTAGAAAAGGTCACAGATGTCCCACCCATCTGTACTTTTCACTAGTGTGATGATGGGAAGGTGATGGTTTCTATTTGCTTTGAACCCTCAGAGACTGGAAAACATATCGCTCAGAAGTCAACAACATATCCCCTACTGTGTTTGAGTGGAGAGTATCTCATTAACCCTTTCACTGCGACAATACCGAAGGTTAACCCTTTCACTGCCACATGACAAAGTGTTAACACTTTCACAACCACACTACAGAAGTTTTACCCTACGGTTAACACTTACACTTAACCCCTAATTGCTCTCGATGAGCAGGTTGGCACCTTGCATGGTCGCCTCCGCCGTCGGTGTGTGAATGTGAGTGAATGGGTAAAACGTGAGGAACAAATTGTAACTTTGGATACAAGCTGCTATATAAATGCAGCCATTTACTTGGCCACTTAAGGCTTGCAGACTTAAGGCAGTCATTGATCGCAAAGGATTTGCAACCAAATGTGAAATATGACTATTTAAAGGTAGAATCTGTAATGTAGTCAACGGCAACCTCTAGACCTATAGGCAAAAGAGCACTGCTTGGTATTGCACTTTGTTTGCATTTCTTTGCTTTGGTCTGATGTTTGGACTGGAGTTCAGTAACTTATTACACTGTAAATGTCTCCAGACCTTTCTTGGCAGAGACTGAGGTGTGACCAGCAATAATTAGCAACCCCTCCTCCTCCTCCCCACTCAACCCCTCCCCTCTCCCCACTCCTGATGTATGTGTGGTAGTGAAAGGTTAACCTTCTGTAGTGTGGTAGTGAAAGGGTTCATTTGTACAATTACTTTTGGTGGGGGGGATGTATAATGATGTCTACAATTCCTACACAGTTCAGCCAAGAGATTTATCATCTGTAAATTAGAATTATGTAAATTACAATCTCTGTTAGGAGACTTTCTGCACTTTGTTGTTCCCAAAGTCCCAACAGAGATGGGAAAAGAAAGCCTTTGGGTCTTCCACACTTGCTGCTTGGAACAATCATCATCAGTGTGATCTTAAAACTGAATGTATTTCAGGCTGATGGCGAAGCCTGTTGTAACCAGGTTTTCTGTTTGCAAATGTTTTATCTGATCATTTTGCAACGTTACTTTTATCTGTAATGTGTTTATTTTTAAACTCTTGTGTTGCTGCTATTCTTGGCCAGGTCTCCCTTGTAAAAAAGGATTGACCTTGTTAAATAATAGCTAAATAACAAATATATATAGATATGTGGATGTAAACACCCTTAAATTAAAGCTGAAAGTCTGCACTTTAACCTCCATGATAAGTCTTTGATCCGTTTCAAATCCAATGTTCTAAGAGCCAACACGACAACAAGCTACTGTAAATACTGTAAATCTACCCCACACAGTTCCATTCGAGGGATCCTGCACAGTTCCATTCGAGGGATCTTGCACGTTGACCTTTTTAACGGCGCCTCAAAGATCTATTGAATGCTCGCTCACGCTTGATACATTATGGTTCCGCAACGGTTTTAAAAGGTCTCCGTCTGACCGACGACGAGCATGAAGTGTTGTTGTTTAGCGGCGCTGTGTCTTTGCTCCTGTGTGTGTGAGACCTGTGGTTTCTGTCGCTCAGGACGTATGGTCGCGCTCCCAAGATGATCCACCTGGAAGCCAACTTCGTCCAGTTTAAAGAGGACCTCCTGCCCAAAGACGGAAACAAAGCCCTGCTCACCTTCCCTTTCCTCCACATCTACTGGACCGACTGCTGCGTGAGTGGGTTTGGTTTTCTAGAACACACACACACACAGGCATGCACACTCACGCACACAAATGCATGCACGCTCTCACAGGGTTCCCACGCTTGCCTTGAATTTTTTTTCCATACTACCTCCTGATTTTCCAGGTACCATATTAAGTGATGATCTATAGGCCCCTGAAGTTTTCCGCCCCCATCCGCGCCCCCCCTCCCCTCACACACACAACCCCCTAGGACACCTGACTACTTACTTGATTTAAAAGATGTACCAGTCAAGTCTACATTGTAAATGCTTAGAGATTATGTCTTATTGATAATATCAATGCATGAAATAATGCAACAAGCTGTAGATGAACAACAATTTATTGAACTGGAACACATGAGCACTGGGATTGATATATGTTCTCTCTTCCACTCCTCTCCTATCTCATCCTGTCCTCCTCTCCACACCTCCCCTCGTGTCCGCTCCTGTCTTCTTTTCCTACTCTTCTCAACTCCTCGTAATCATAATCGAAATTAATCGTTGTGAGGTTGCATCGTTTCACCCCTACTACTCTTACTCTGTAAAAGCGTTTGTAAAAGCTTTTGTAAATCAAACTGGTTATCGTTATGAGAGCTAACCAGGGGCGGATTTAGGATTATAGGAGATCCGGGGCTTAGCCCAGATAGGTGCCCGTCTTTTTTTTTTTTTTTTTTTTTTTGCAGGCAAGCGGCAGATTTTTTTTGAATTTAATTAACCTGTACGTGCAATTTCCTGCAATATAGAGCCTTCAATCTTGACCAATAAAGCTGCTCTTTTCACTATAAAACTCAGTTAACCATAACGTAGTTATGGTTAGATTTATATATTGGGGGGGGGGGGGGTATATCATATTTTTCATATGATCAAAAAGTGGTGGAGCAAGAGCATACCTTTGCTCCCCCAAGTTCAATAGTGGGAGAGCAGAGATGCTCCGAATGCTCTTATGGCCAGGCGTCTATGATTCACTGATACAAAGTAAAATAGTGCAATAAAATAGTTAGTAAAATAGAATAAAATAATGCAATAGTGCATTGCAATAAAATAGTTATCATCGTATTTTTTCGGGAGGCCGGTAAGGAGTGCATTACAGTAGTCGAGTTGGCTTGAAATAAAGGCATGGATCTGGTTTTCAGCGTCCTTTTGATTTATAAATGGCCGTACTTTAGCTATGTTTCTAAGGTGGAAGAATTAAGTTTTTGTCAACTTGTTGATTGTGATTTAAAGCTTAGGTCTGAGTCTACCATGACACCAAGACTTAACTCACTCAAATACAGTTAGCAGCTGGATAGACCACAAATGGAAATTAGCTTCTGCTAAATCTGGTGCAAACATATTTTCATGTAACAATGATGAATTGTCAGAAAAAAGAAAAAAAAAATATTTTTTTTAAAATAGATTCGGGGCTTTTCAGAAAACATTCGGGGCTTGAGCCCAAGTAGCTACCCCCTAGCCCCGCCCCTGGAGCTAACGTTGGCTAGCTACTGTACCTGGTGCTGGCTAACTGGCTCGTTATGAGAGCTAACGTTGGCTAGCTACTGTACCTGGCGCTGGCTAACTGGCTCGTTATGAGAGCTAACGTTGGCTAGCTACTGTACCTGGAGCTGGCTAACTGCCTCGTTATGAGAGCTAACGTTGGTAGCTACTGTACCTGGCGCTGGCTAACTGGCTCGTTATGAGAGCTAACGTTGGCTAGCTACTGTACCTGGCGCTGGCTAACTGGCTCGTTATGAGAGCTAACATTGGCTAGCTACTGTACCTGGCGCTGGCTAACTGGCTCGTTATGAGAGCTAACGTTGGCTAGCTACTGTACCTGGCGCTGGCTAACTGGCTCGTTATGAGAGCTAACGTTGGCTAGCTAGTTAGCAAGATTGCACTGCTTACTAACTAACGTTGATAAACCCAGGTTTACCACACAGTTAAAACACAGCTACTTACATTTGAGGATAAACTTGCATAAGAAGTTTCACTCAAATTTCACTGTAGATGCCAAGGCTCCATTGGCTCACCAAGCTGCCTGCATCAAATTCCAACATCCAATATACCATATAGGATGCCAAGAGCATGCTCTACAACATGGGATCATCCATTTCTATCTACAGTAAAAGCTGTTCACGTGTAAAGGGTTTTTATAAACTCATGTTAATTCTGTGCTCAATAGTTACATTTTATTACACATCATCCAATAAAAATTTCCAGGACAACTGTTTCTATTTCCATGTAATTGGTCACTTTTGCTCAGTTTCCATGCCTTTCCATACCTGGAAAATGAATCCCATGAATCCCATGTTTTCCATGTTTTCCAGGTCCGTGGGAACCCTGTCTCACACACATACATGCACACTCTCACACACACACGCGCATGCACGCTCTCTCACACACACACAGGCATGCACACTCACACGTACGCTCACACACACACATGCACGCTGTCACACGCATACATGCACACTCACACACACGCATGCACGCACGCTCTAACACACACACACACGTTGATTTTCACTTTTCCATCAATCTGAGATTGAATGAAACGTTAAATTTGTTTGAATTGATTCAAAATATTCACACAGTTAAAAAAATCACACGTCAAGTCTGGTGTCAGTGGCTTGATTTGATCGATTGTTGCTGATGGGATATCTGCTGTAACACGTACACACACACGCATATATATTTACATATACATACACTCTCTCCCTCCAAGGCCACGCTACGACCGCCAAATAAATGTTCTTGAAAAACATTGCGCGGTAGCCGGCTATTTATTATTGATGCGTTAATGAATTTGTCCACATGTTGAAGTTCCCCTTTGTACAACTTGTTCACGTCTCTCCTCGGTGTAAACGGACCCCGCCTCTGTTCTGTTTGTCCAGCAAGAGAAGGAAAAGACTACTCGGGTGGAATTAAGTTGGGCAAACAGGAAGGCGACCGCAGAGGCTCCCTTGTTTAAGGAAGTGACCGTCTTGTGACCGATTTTGATGACGTCTGTGTTTCAGCACAGAACTCATAAGTGGCAGGCTTTGCTTGTTTAAAAAAAAAAACAGGAGTTTTGTTTCTTGAGATCTTGTCCCAATAGCTAACGGCTCATTAGAAGGGTTTCCTTTGACTAAAAACCTTTTTGTGAAGACCGCCAGCCATCCACAGAACGTATTGGATTCTTTGATTGATCTGTCACATTGTAGGCAATCATTCCAGAGTCGGAAATATGGATAGTGATGTGTGAAGGGTGCATTTATATAGTGCTTTTATCCAAAGCGCTTTTCAATTTGTTCCTCACATTTTACCCGTTCACTCACACATTCACACACACCGACGGCGATGTGCCGACCTGCTCATCGGAAGCAGTTAGGGGTTAAGGGAACAGGCCATTTTTGGGGGAAATTTGCTTATTTTCCCTCTACCCTGGAGTTGGAAAAGAAGATTCATACCTTTTTCATCTCTGTGCATGCATTAGGCGTCTGGAACGCCCGCACTAGTTTAGCGTCATTCACTGGAAGTAGGTGTTCCAGGGTAGCCTAGTTCCCAAGACTCAACTCACTCACTCCAAATACGTCAGTCACATTGGATTTGTTGTTGACGTTAGAAAGGTACACAGGTGACGTGAAATCACTGCGCCCAGACAGCAGGGGTTAGGCAAAAAAAAATTCTGAGTATATATCTGCTTAGAAAACGATTTATTTTTTTTATTTCTCCACGTGGTAAATGCACAGGTCACAACATGTTTACAGGAACGTTTTGGAGTTGTATTTTGAGTGAGTGAGTTGAGTCTTGGGAACTAGGCTACCCTGGAAGGAACACTTCGACATGCTTGTGTCTAAAACACACCCTGGGAGGAGTGGGAATCGAACCGGGAACCTCCGGATTACCAGACGACTGCTTTACCTCCCGAGCCACTGTTGCCCCTGACAGTGCTGTGCGCCAGCTGTAGAGCGTTGTGCTATACGCATTAGGGATGTGCATGACTGACTAAAATCATTTTCGATTAGTCGAATAGGAATATTAGAAAATTCTGTTAAATTCAGTTATTCTTTTTAATAGAATGGATAATTAAAATCAAAGGGTATTGCACATAAATAGGCACTTCAGATAATCCTTCAGAACGTTGATCGGCTCAGCTGACCGACAATAAATCAAAATGACACCATTCACCATCGTAGCCTATAATAACAGCATTGCATTGGCCTATCAACCGGTTTTAATAAACAAACAGAAACAGTAGCATGTGCATCTTTTAGATCAATTAGGCTATGAAAAATAGGTTGCCTCTAAATATAAAAATGTATTAAATAAGAATGGTTTGGTTCACTTAAAAAAAAACTGCTATTTGATGCTCTGAATGGTAACTGCCTGAGGAAACGCTGTGGTTCAGACTGGGAACAGTAGATGCAGGTTATTTCAGTGGTGTGTTAATCTATCCCTGTTTGAAATACATAGAGTAGCCTCCTCCCGTTACACTGAAATACAGGCTGTATTGGAGCGTGACTGTAACCAAACCTGTGTCTGCCTGTCTGTGTGTCTCTTTCTTTGTATGTAAGTAATAAAACTTAATCTGTATGGCATGACTCACTGTAGGTCTATATGCGTGTTTGTGTAGCTTACCCCATATAGCTAGTAAATCACTTGTTTACCTCTTGAAGAGTGACTGTTGTACAACCAGATTGGTATATACACTCGTCGTCATGCAACGAGCACATAGGTTGATTTGTGGCAGCCCATGCCCGGTGATGTCAAACAGGCCCACACACTGCAAATAAATCTCCCAAATTGATACAGCAACACATTAATAACGTCTCGTTTGCATCATGTACACAGTCCCAGTTTATCGCCTGCTCAGACGCCCTCGGATTACCTGTGGGAAACACTGCACAATCAGTCTAGGGTTACCTCTCTGGGTGCCATATACAGTATCCAGTAGGGATGTCCGATATTATCGGCCGACCGATATTATCGGCCGATATCGGCAGTAAAATGTGATATCGGAAAATATCGGTATCGGTAAAAACAAAAAAAAAACATTTTTTTTTTTTTTTTTTTTTACATTTATTTAACCTTTATTTACCCAAGCAAGCAAGTAAGAACCAATTCTTATTTTATTTATTGTCAAAAGTATGCATGTTGGTTTAATTCAACAACAAGAGATATGTAATGTTAATTTTTACTTTTTTAATTATCATATTTTGCACAGATAATGCTTACATTTAGAAAGCCTTTTGAATGCATCCAGTGAAATTATTAATTACCTGAAATTATTCAGTTTTTTGGGGGGGAACCCTGCATATATCGGTATCGGTTGATATCGGTATCGGTATCGGTATCGAAATTAAGAGTTGGACAATATCGGAATATCGGTATCGGTAAAAAAGCCAATATCGAGCATCCCTAGTATCCAGTGTTTCTCCTCCCACTGTAGGCCTGGGTGGCGCCACTTATCAGCCCCCCCCCCCCCCCCCCCCCCCCCCTCGTGTCCTTGTTGCACCTTGTGACGGACCAAGCAGCCAGAAGATGAGGACACGGTGGTGGTGCAGGCAAAAATAAGGGGTTTTATTTACCCAAACAAAGGTTTAACAAATACATATGATATCAGTATGCAAGTTTATGTGTTGTGTGTCATTATGTGAAATAGAAATCGTGTGGGCTGGGCGATATAACTATAATTATCGCGATATATTTTAATAATCAATATCGAGCGGGGGGGGGGGGGGGGGGGGGGGGCGGCGGCGGCAACTGCAACAGGGCAGTTTTAAAACCAGAGACGGTGAACAGACTTGTCTTTCTTGCCTGCAACTTAAAGTAATGGCTTTGCTTGTCCAAATGACAATACTGACTAAATTGAGATTTATTTTTCTCTTGTCCATTTATTTTGTTTGCTTTCTAATTTAAAATACAGTTTGAAACCGTCTGTACACAGTAGGCTATGTGTGCTAGCAGAGCTAGTTTCCAGTCACGAGTCACGGTGCACATGTGCGGTGGTTTGTCCACCAAAAAAGCGCCAAAAGATAGAAAAGAAACTAGCAGAGCCAGAACTGTTCAACTCCCCTGGAGCCACAGCCAGCAGAGAAGCCGGTTTACTTTAGCTTTTAAACCAGCTGCAGCCTGAGAACTGGAGTGTGAGGGGATGTAACACTAAAAATGGCGGCAACGACAAAGAATTGTTGCAAAATAAACATACATCTGTTTTTTATTTTTTTTTATACTTATAACAATATCGATAATATCAAATATCGAGTGATATGATATTGTTATCTATCGGTATCGCGATACCATTTTTGGCCATATCGACCAGCCTAACCAACTAAGGGGGAACACTAAACCAAACAATAAGGGTGAGGGAACAACTTAACTATGTGCAGGTGCGGGTCACAGACGCATCCGTCACACACCTCATGAAACTAGCGATCCACCAGAAGAACAGCCCCCCCCCCCCCACATTGTGTTTGTAGGCACGACTGACCTAGCTGGAGGTACAGCGGATACTGGTATTTGAACCTCGGGTCTCTGCTTAGACCTCTACACTACCCAACCGCCCTGAAGTCCATTCTGTCTAACCCTTTTTCATCTAACGACCATCCATCATGGAGAATCGACTACACTGAAGATTAGGACAAAATAAGAATTCAGATGTATTATTGGTGAAATGTCCCTTTTTTAACTTTGTGAACATAATCATAAAAGTGTTTATTTGGATTTGAAGAACAACAAAACAAACTATTCTTTTTATTTATTTATTTTCACAACCCTCCTCTGGAAATGGGTGACCACTCATTTGTTCATTTTACTTTATTTATACAGGAAAGGGTACAAAAAGACATTTCACAATGTACATTTAAACTGTCCTGACTCAGTTTTTCAGCAGGTTCCTGTTCTGCAGCACATGAAAAAATCATTTAAATACAAAACAAATAGGCAGTTGCACTACATACAATCCTGACCGAGACATTGCATTGTGGACAGCAGGGACAAACATGCAGTCATAGCAGTCAATACAAATCGACAGTATCAACAAAATTAAGACCTAGGATCAGTGATAACAGATGTTTTCTAGCAGCAAATAGAAACTCTCCCTGGAGGATGTGTGTCTCTAAGTATCCTCCTCTACCCACTCCTCCAGGACACGGAGGCGTACAAGGGCTCCGTAAAGGAGGACATGACCCGCTGGCAGAGCAGCCTGCGCGTCCACGGCTCGGCCGACTGGGTCATTGTCGTCGTGGAGACCAGCGACGCCAAGAAGAAGAACAAGACCAACATCCTGCCTCGCTCCTCCATCGTGGACAAGATCCGCAACGACTTCTGCAACAAGCAGAACGACAGGTGAGAAGGGGACGTCTCGGCACAGAGCGCTCAGATGCGGGGCTCACTTGGGACTTTGCGGGCACATTCCGAAAAGCATTTAAGAGATGTATATGTGGTCTCTGGATGTGATGGAGGAGTGCACTGCATATTGAATGCAGAGTTGCAATTCAACAGAATTTACATGAAATGGGGATGTTTTAACTAAAACATGCCACAAGACCTAGAATTTTAGTATAGTATTTATAAAAAAAAAATATATATATATCATTTTTATTAAAAAAAATTACATATGCAAATATATCTATGTGACACCACTTATCGATATCACGCAGTTATCGATAATTATTGATAAGTGGTCTCAGCCTTTAGTATAGAGTCTGGAGCTGCTCCAATGACGATGCATGGTGTGGGTCGTTGTGTTTACTCCTCGAATCAGGACAGAAGGATAGAGTATTAGACACAGGGGAAAACGAGTTCAAACAATATGTCTTGCATTTATTGAACAATCAGGAATGATAATTACATTAATCATCAGGTGGTCCATGGATTACAACAGGCTTTTTGACAGCAATGCAGAGTGGAAAAGAAGCTGCACTATGAATTGAAAATGGGGGACCCTGATGTAAACAAGACAAACGTCTTTCTCTGGTCGGCATCCCCTTAACAATTGTATGTATTGAGCCGTACTGTATTGTACCCATTCTGCAATCTGTTAAATAAAGTTTTCATTCATTCATTCATTCATTCATTCATTCATTCATTCATTCATTCATTCATTCATTCATTCATTCATTCATCCCTCTACTCCATGGTCTGATATACTCGTCTGCTTGCTGACCAATCCCAATATGAGACACCTGTGCTTTTTCCCATATGATCCAGTTCAGACAGGGTTCTCGGGATGTGTAGAGTGAGAGTCACGTAACAAGAAAAATGCACAGGTGTCTGACCCTGGACTGACCAGCCACCAGTCAGGAGACAAGGGCCCCTTTAACCATAGAAATAACATTGGATTATGTGAGGTGTAGTTAGCCTTTTAGCTCACCCTGACTGACTCACTGACTGACAGGCAGATACTCTAGTGGCGACTCTACTTCATGTAGAGAATTCTATCCTGATGTTTCACATCTGTGTCCTTATGATTTCTCATGAACCGTGCAGTTATTCTTCATGTAAAAACTAGTATTTCTAAACTTGAAACTAGTGATGCACCGATGTGAAAATTGTGGCCGATACCGATAACCGATATTAATATTGCTGTTCTGGCCGATACCGATATTTACCGATGTCGATATCTCTGTATAGAAAACACTTTTTTATGATAATCAAATAAAGAGCTATTTTCCAAACGCTTATTTTTTTTATAAATTTTTTACTTTTGTAACTTATTTTCAGAAATGACTGATATTTTTAAACTATTTAAGGCCAAAACATTTAAAAAGAAAAAAAAAAAGATAAAAAGAAAATAAAGAAAATTAAAAAAAAATAATATCGGCCCTATCTTGATATCGGACCGATACCGATGTGTAAAAAAACTGCCATATCGGCCGATATTATATCGGCGGCCGATATATCGTGCATCACTACTTGAAACGTGTGCAGACAAACGCAACATAACGGACAGAAACTCTCACCCAGGTGACCTTGAGAAACCTCTGCATTATTTACTGCATGATGCATCTTTTGCTCAATGACAATAACACTATGTAACAAACTATAAAATACACTCACAGCTAGGGCTGTACCGAATGTCATTTTTTAACATTCGAAGCTTCGATTGAAGTATTCGAACAAAGCTTCGAATGTCTATAAAAAAAAAATTACTTAAAAAAAACTTCATTCAAAAGTTTTTCTTTTTATTAAATTTTTTTATAAACTAAATCCTCAATTTGAATAAAGTGATTCATCTGATTAAATTAGTCTTTTTCTTTTATTAAATCAACTTTCTTTAATGAAAGTGATGGTGACGACTTATAGTATAATATTATAATATTAGTGTAGCCTACTCTTTAACTGCAACTGTGAAGAAAACCCCCATTGGTTTAAACAGATTGAATAGACAAAAAAAAAAAAAATGTATTAAAAATAAAAAATTCAAATGTTGATTTAGAATTCGAATGTCAACATTATGATCGAAGCTTCGAAGCATTCGGTACAGCCCTACTCACAGCACACACATCCACACGTACACACTAACTTTAAATAAACAACTCACTGTAGCACCCACTTTAAAGAGATTTGCACTACAACTCATACCTCATTGCACCTTACCCTAAGTTGTACCTCATCCCATTTCTGCATTGTACTGTATATTGTATTGTAACTCGGTTACTAATTTTTCTACTCTGTATTGTATATTGTATGTATATTGAACACTTTTGTTTACACTTGTTTACGTACTTTTGACTTTCTATTTTATACTATCTATTTTTTTATCTAGCACACTCTCAGGAGCAAAACAGAAAAAAGCATTTCATATAAAAGTATTCTGTATTTTTGTATGACAACTAATAAAGAAACTTGAACATGAACTTAAACTTTTGGTCCTTCTGTCTCTCCTCCCTCCCCCCCCCCTCCCCCCCAGGTGCGTGGTTCTGTCGGACCCCCTGAAGGACTCGTCCCGGTCCCAGGAGTCGTGGAGCTCCTTCCTGCTGAAGCTGCGCACGCTGCTCCTCATGTCCTTCACCAAGAACCTGGGCCGCTTCGAGGATGACATGCGCACGCTGCGGGAGAAACGCACCCAGCCCGGCTGGAGCTTCTGCGAATACTTCATGGTGCAGGTGTGTGTGGACTGGCTGGGACAACCGTGTGTGTGTGGACTGGGACAACCATGTGTGTGTGTGGACTGGGACAACCATGTGTGTGTGTGTGTGTGTGTGTGGACTGGGACAACCGTGTGTGTGTGGACTGGGACAACCATGTGTGTGTCTGTGTGTGTGTACTTCATGGTGCAGGTGTGTGTGTGGACTGGGACAACCATGTGTGTGTGTCTGTGTGTGTGTACTTCATGGTGCAGGTGTGTGTGTGGACTGGGACAACCATGTGTGTGTCTGTGTGTGAATACTTCATGGTGCAGGTGCATGGTACAAGGTCCTTAACACATCCTGCGCCAAAAACGTTGTACAACGTGATTCACGTTCATGCTAATTCTGCCATTCCACGGCGTACGACGTTATTGAGATCATATTTCATTTTTTCGCCATGTTATTCATAATTCCCTCACGGAGCCTGGTCTGATGCAGTGGGAGCCTGCACAACTCTGCAACGCTTCAATACTGCCGCCTGGTGGATGATCGGCGAGTTACAACCGGAAATGGATCTCTTGTGATCTCAGTGCACCGGGGAAATGCGTCCAGCAGGCACATATTGTTGCGTGACTCTAGACACACATTGTGTATATGGATCGCTGCCATAACTCAATAATCGAGATGATTTGGGCGTTTATTATTATTATACAAACCGGAAATGGATCGAGTCAATCGCCGTCAAATAAGTGGGATCTTTTTCCTCCAGTCTCATCGGCGAGCGGTAAGAGGACGCTGACGTCATTTTCAGCGTGAGTGTTTATTATTATAATGCAAACTGCTCTGATCAATATATCACCCATACTACATAAAGCATTTACTGACGATCACGGAATTATAAACGCCCCCCCCCCCCCCCCCCCGTTCATCCGCGCATGATCAGTCATAACGTTTAGGATCATGTACAGTTGAAATTTTTAATATAGCGTGTATCGCCAACAAACAGCAGTTGATAATCTATATATGCGTTTATGCCTATAACTAGCGTTCTAGGAATTACTGCAGAAAACGATAAAAACATATTTATATTCTAGACGGTATTTTCGTATGAATCTATGAATAAAAAAGTAAAACGTTCCTACATCCTGAACGATAGATAATCGATGTTGAATGGGCCATAGTAATGTCAATTTAGCAATACAATTTAAAAAGTTATAGCCCTGCAAAGAAGGTAAACATGTCCATAGGCTTAGACTGGTGGCAGTGAGGCTACATTGATGGATATAAGCGTGGCAGTTAACACTTTAATCGCCGATGACGTGTTTAGACGTCATTCCTCGCCATGCTCATTCTGCCGAAGATGCCGTAACTCGTCTTTGATATCAATAATTCAAAAATCTGTGATCGAAATCATATTTCTCCTCCGGAGACATGAGATGTACTGGTGAGCTCCACTCAACTGTCTAACGGTTCGAGAGCGCCATCTGGTGGCCGATCGGCAGATCGGCCAAGAGGGAGGGGCGCCTATTGCTTATTAACAGCGGAGCAGTGCTGCCGTTGCTTCCGCGTTTTCCCTGATTGGCTGCGACACGCCCCGCGGCAGGCGCGGCAACCGCAGAGCAGAGCGGCAGAGCTTGCGGCATTATGTAACCGCCCTAATCCGCCATGATTTTCATTCGAAGCTCAGCTCACCTGGCAGCGCAGCGGTCCTGCGGTCCGTTGTTGACAAGTTCGAATCCCATCATTTTTTTTTTTTTTTACGTGTATTCTTTCGCCGGTTAAGGTTAGGCATGGTTAAGGTTAAGGTTAAGGTTAGGCATTGTTTCGGAGTTGGTTAAGGTTAGAACGGTTAAGTTTAGGCGCTGTTAAGGAGCTGGTTAAGGTTAGAGTTTGTCTTAGAGAATGGCAATATTCTTTCTATGGTTAAGGTTAAGGTTAGGCATGGTTAAGGTTAAGGTTAGGCATTGTTTCGGAGTTGGTTAAGGTTAGAACGGTTAAGTTTAGGCGCTGTTAAGGAGCTGGTTAAGGTTAGCGTTTGTCTTAGAGAATGGCAATAGACAGCCTATTTCCGCATTGCCGC
The DNA here is from genome assembly GCF_963971535.1 of Notolepis coatsorum. Taxonomy (NCBI): domain Eukaryota; kingdom Metazoa; phylum Chordata; class Actinopteri; order Aulopiformes; family Paralepididae; genus Notolepis; species Notolepis coatsorum. Next base: position 202,825,083 of record NC_140169.1, on the reverse strand, counting down.
TCTCTCGCGCTGCCGCGGTCACATGGTCAAATTGTCACATTCTTGCACTCCTCCGCTGTTAAAAAGCAACACGCGGGAGGGGCGCGCCAAACAGGAAGTGCTCATCCATAATCCGTCCGGGCACTCGCGATCGGTAGCCGGACTCCATCTCAACACACTGGATAATCAATCGCTCGCCCTAACTCAATAAACAACGTTATTTGGACGTATATAGTATTATACAACCTGGAAATGGTTCATCAGGATCAACATCCCATAATCGAAAACTGTCTACTCCACGCTGATCGTCCAACGGCGCGAGGAAGATATGGTGAGTTTCAACGTTATTTTCTAACGTATTCTATACTAACTGATCTGATGATCATATGACCCACACTAGATGAATGGTATAACGTTGCCCACGGAATTATAAACGCCCCCTCGCCCATCCGGTCAATATCAGATGATACGTAGTAACTTCTAGAAGTACCTCCCGTTGACATTTTTATTTGATCATCAATATAATGCATTTGGAGCTATAAATCAAGTTCTGGAGAAAGCTGCAGAAAACGATAAAAACATACTTATACTTTAGACCATATTTTAGTATGAATATGTGAATGAAAAAGTATATCGTTGCTACACCCTGAACAATGGATATAGGACATTGAATGGGCCATAATAATGGCAATTTAGCAATAGAATTTAAAAAGTTATAGCCCTGCAAAGAAGGGGAACTTCTCCATAGACAAATAGAGCTGGCTAGGGATGGTAAATTATGAATTTGAACCATGGTGATCAAAGTGTTAGTGTTAAAGTGATTGATAAAAATATTTAATAAAATAAAAAGTCAAGGCCTGGGCCCTCATTCATCAACGTGTTCTACGCACAGATTTGTGCTTACCCTGTGCGTACGATCATTTCTAAGCAAAGAGTGGGATTCATCAATTTCAACTTGAACTTGACTCCGTGCTTACGTCTACGCACAGGTCAGACCATGCGTACCTGGCGCCCAGTGGTAGAATATATTATTACAACAAGGAAATGAGCTTCTGTGCATAATAACACTGGCATGTTCTGTACGAACCGTAGTTCATTATAGTTCATTGTAAAATAGCAACATTAGTGTCATTATGGTCAAAACACTATAAATAGCATTTGGAATAATAGATCTTTCTCTCAGAATGAATGCAGCATGGTTTATATAGCGTTATCGGAATATAGGCTACTGACTGACTGCGCTCCGCGTAGCTTGATTGATTGATTGATTGAAAAGTTTATTAACAGATTGCAGAATGGGTACAGTACAGCTCAGTACATACAATTGTTAATTGGGGATGCAGACCAGAGAAAGACTTTCGTCTTGTTTACATCAGGGTCCCCCATTTTCAATTCATCATAAATCATAAAGCTCAACTCGTTATTATTTTGCGCAGACCGCAGAAACACGGGAACGTTTTGATTATATTTAAAAGGCTTTACGTTAAACGAAACAAGTGGAATTTCGAAGCTGTAAGCAGAATACAAGTCATATGAATATAGTGTTCTTCCCCCTTTTTACTGTATAAGAAAGAATAGAAAACGCATTGCAATGACACCAGATAGTGGACAGACTATGTATATGATGGGATTCAAGTTCGCGTTTTTGTTGATCATATATAGGCATGCTGTCAGAGTATGATATCGTAATCAAACATTCTAGAACATTTGTCGTCACAGATCATGTCCTAATAGAACATAGGCTATGGCATGGATCGTGATATTGTGTGGACTGTTATTATTACTGCATACCGGTACCACCCATTGTGACAACAGCCTTGTGAGTCCCGCACACAAACATGATGGAATTCAAGTTCATGTATTGAAAGGCAGGCTACATCATACATGCAGTGAGATTCATTGTTCTTGTATATGCTCTCGTATTATTGTTTATATATAGGATACCCAATACTGACATCAAAATAGATTGTAGTATGCCTCTAGAAATCATATGCAGCAGGTAGAAAATTGACGGGAGATCCATCGCGATTTGGAATAAAATTGAGGAGAACTTTAATCCCTGGGTATTAATCAAACAACACGGGAAAAGGCAGTCATATTCCAGCGCGGTATTTATTAGTGTTTGCGCTGCCCAGGCAGCAATGGTTAATAGATATCATATCCGACATCACCGTAAGTGTACACGTCTGTCAGCCTGTCTCATGACACGCTTCCCTCGGCTTAGTCCATTTTTCCACATTTCATGGGTGTATTCCATTACCGTATATGGTTAATCGGGGCGTTTCTGGTATGCAAATACGTGAAAGTGTGCACGAGCCTCGGCGCAGAGCCAAGGTGGGATTCATCATGACAGGTGTGCGTAGAGCCTGCGTACGCACGTGTGATGAATCCCGACTTCCCTGTGCGTACACTGGTTCTACATTCCGTGCTTACGTGTGGAAATAGAACATGTTCTACGCACACATTGATGAATGAGGGCCCTGGAATTCCTTAAACGGCAATTTTTTTAACGAGGTGCTTAAAAAGCTCTTAAATAAAAAATTGAACGTTTTGTTCATCCATCATAAAAATTTTCTGAATCAAGAAATATAATTTTTTTATTTAACTAAACGTATTTAACGTTACAAACTATTATTTAATGTTACACACACAAATTAACGTTAAATAATCGTTTTATTTCTTTTTTAAGAAAAAAGTATAAATAGTTAAAAAAAAATTACACATGCAAAATAATAATAAAAAAATCAATATTTATCTATTATTTTGTCCCGATTTATCGATTCTTCCAAATGGCATATCATCTCAGCCTTACTGTGTGTGTGTGTGTGTGTGTGTGCAGGAGGAGCTGGCCTTCGTCTTTGAGATGCTGCAGCAGTTTGAGGACGCTCTGGTGCAGTACGACGAGCTGGACGCTCTCTTCACTCAGTACGTCCTGAACTTCGGAGCTGGAGGTACAGTAGCCATCGACACGACCATCTAACTCTCAGCTCTACGTCAACACCTGCGTGGCATCGTGTTTAGCGTGGTGGAGCACAGTCTCCATTGTGGATTAATGAGAAGTGATATCCCAACAGGCCCCCGTGGTGAAATGAGTCTGTACTGTAGTACTGTACTGTACTACTGTAGATCTCCGTTTATCTTAGTGACCTCTATCATTCTCTGTGCTCAGTGTCTCATTATTCACTGACCTCTCTATCATTCTGTCCTCAGTGTCTCATTATTCACTGACCTCTCTATCATTCTCTGTGCTCAGTGTCTCATTATTCACTGACCTCTATCATTCTGTCCTCAGTGTCTCATTATTCACTGACCTCTCTATCATTTTGTCCTCAGTATCTCATTATTCACTGACCTCTATCATTCTGTCCTCAGTGTCTCATTATTCACTGACCTCTATCATTCTGTCCTCAGTGTCATTATTCACTGACCTCTCTATCATTCTGTCCTCAGTGTCTCATTATTCACTGACCTCTATCATTCTGTCCTCAGTGTCTCATTATTCACTGACCTCTCTATCGTACTGTCCTCAGTGTCTCATTATTCACTGACCTCTCTATCATTCTCTGTGCTCAGTGTCTCATTATTCACTGACCTCTCTATCATTCTGTCCTCAGTGTCTCATTATTCACTGACCTCTCTATCATTCTCTGTGCTCAGTGTCTCATTATTCACTGACCTCTATCATTCTGTCCTCAGTGTCTCATTATTCACTGACCTCTCTATCATTTTGTCCTCAGTATCTCATTATTCACTGACCTCTCTATCATTCTGTCCTCAGTGTCTCATTATTCACTGACCTCTATCATTCTGTCCTCAGTGTCATTATTCACTGACCTCTCTATCATTCTGTCCTCAGTGTCTCATTATTCACTGACCTCTCTATCATTTTGTCCTCAGTATCTCATTATTCACTGACCTCTCTATCATTCTGTCCTCAGTGTCTCATTATTCACTGACCTCTATCATTCTGTCCTCAGTGTCATTATTCACTGACCTCTCTATCATTCTGTCCTCAGTGTCTCATTATTCACTGACCTCTCTATCATTCTGTCCTCAGTGTCTCATTATTCACTGACCTCTATCATTCTGTCCTCAGTGTCTCTCATTATTCACTGACCTCTCTATCGTACTGTCCTCAGTGTCTCATTATTCACTGACCTCTCTATCGTACTCTGTCCTCAGTATGTCTCATTATTCACTGACCTCTATCATTCTGTCCTCAGTGTCTCATTATTCACTGACCTCTATCGTACTCTGTCCTCAGTGACTCATTATTCACTGACCTCTCTATCGTACTGTCCTCACAGTGTGTCTCATTATTCACTGACCTCTATCGTACTCTGTCCTCAGTGTGTCTCATTATTCACTGACCTCTATCGTACTCTGTCCTCAGTGTCTCATTATTCACTGACCTCTCTACCGTACTCTGTGCTCACAGTACGTCTTTCATTGACGCCTCAAACCTTGGCTCTTCTCACTATTATCCTTTCCTTTCCTCTGTAGTAGGGATGCACCGATCAGACTTTTTCAGTCCCGATACCTGAGCTTTGGGTATCGGGCCGATACCGAGTACCGATCTGATACCCATTGTTCAATTAATAAACTGTATGCCTCACTGTGTGGAAGAGACTGGGATCATTATTTTGTGCAAGGCAACATCAGGCTTGACTTAAAACATTACTTTCCTAACTTAGTGAAACAAAATGTAACAAATTAACACATAGATATAAATGTACTGAATTGTTATTTATTATTCAAATTAAATAACAAAAAATAAGTAAAACATACTCTCCGATACCCGATCTAGCTATTTTAGTCATATGCCGAGTACATCCCAGTCGGTGACCCCTCCCTCTGTCCCCCCTCTCCCCCGTAGACGGGGCGAACTGGCTGGGCTCGTTCTGTGCCCCGGTGCGGAGCTGGAGCGGCCTGCTGCTGCGTCGGCCCATCGACATGGACAAGAGGGACGGCATCCAGCGGGGCGAGGCCAGCCTGCTGGACCTCCGGAGCTACCTGTTCTCCCGCCAGTGCACCCTGCTCATCTTCCTCCAGAGGCCCTGGGAGGTCACCCAGAGGGCCCTGGAGCTGCTGCACAACTGCGTCCAGGAGCTCCAGCTGCTGGAGGTACGTCATCCTCTGTGTTGGTTGGTTTCCTCGTTGGAACAAAAAAGTAAATTAATTTTTACATTTTTAAATAGTTGTCATTTTTCCATGGGACATGGAAGCACGAAATACAGTACGACGGGTCTCGGTTATATAGCCATTAAATACTAAAATAACTAAAACTAAAATAACCTTTCACTACCACACTACAGACAGTTAACCTTTCACTACCATAATACAGAAGGTTAACCCTTTCACTACCACACCACAGAAGGTTAACCCTTTAACTACCACACTACAGACAGTTAACCTTTCACTACCATAATACAGAAGGTTAACCCTTTCACTACCACACCACAGAAGGTTAACCCTTTAACTACCACACTACAGACGGTTAACCCTTTCACTACCACACCACAGAAGGTTAACCCTTTCACTACCACACTACAGACGGTTAACCCTTTCACTACCACACTACAGACGGTTAACCCTTTCACTACCACACTACAGATGATTAACCCTTTCACTACCACACTACAGAAGGTTAACCTTTCACTACCACAATACAGAAGGTTAACCTTTCACTACCACACCACAGAAGGTTAACCCTTTCACTACCACACTACAGACGGTTAACCCTTTCACTACCACACCACAGAAGGTTAACCCTTTCACTACCACACTACAGACGGTTAACCCTTTCACTACCACACTACAGACGGTTAACCCTTTCACTACCACACTACAGAAGGTTAACCCTTTCACTACCACACTACAGATGGTTAACCCTTTCACTACCACACTACAGAAGGTTAACCTTTCACTACCACACTACAGAAGGTTAACCTTTCACTACCACACTACAGAAGGTTTCACTACCACACTACAGAAGGTTTCACTACCACACTACAGACGGTTAACCCTTTCACTACCACACTACAGACGGTTAACCCTTTCACTACCACACTACAGATGGTTAACTCTTTCACTACCACACTACAGAAGGTTAACCTTTCACTACCACACTACAGAAGGTTAACCTTTCACTACCACACTACAGAAGGTTAACCTTTCACTACCACACTACAGAAGGTTAACCCTTTCACTACCACACTACAGATGGTTAACCCTTTCACTACCACACTACATACGGTTAACCCTTTCACTACCACACTACAGAAGGTTAACCCTTTCACTACCACACTACAGATGGTTAACCCTTTCACTACCACACTACAGAAGGTTAACCTTTCACTACCACACTACAGAAGGTTTCACTACCACACTACAGACGGTTAACCCCTTATGCTGATGGCACATTTAGCATAAACGATGCATGACTATTGCATACCCAAAGTAATTTGCGATGTATTACTTGAACCACTTATAGCACATGCATGAGTCTGGTCTCTTTTGGAAAGGAAACATTCTGCAATTTCTTCCACAACAGGAGAAGAATCACTTGGAGTGCTAATGTAATAGAGTTAGCGGTCTGAACACACTGAAATAAAGATGACTCACTTTTGCCAGATGCCTGTTTTTGAGTTCCAGCTGAGAGATAGGAGCTGGAAAACATAATGGTTCCATAGTCTGAAGTCTTATCTACAGTACAGGTCCAAAGTTTATATGGCAGACCACCGCTCATTCATTTGGACGGCGAGTGAGAAATTCTCCAAACAACTTCTTCGTCCTCTTCTCTCCCTTTACCGTAGGAATCGGAACCATTAGCTCCAAAATTTCACTGGCTACAAAAATGGTCAATCATTCATTTTCACCGTCAGAGGTGACTGGTCCGTTCAGGACCAGTCGAAACCGGATGTGGTCACTTGTCCAAAACAGACGCTTGTTTGGCCTTGTAACCCGAGATTGGAAGCACGTAATAGGTTGAGTAGGGTGACGACCGAAAGGCGACAAATTAAACTTTCCAACAATGTATTGGTTGATCGGCAAAAACGCAGCCCGGAGCCTGCAGACGAGAGCAAAGGGCCACAACGTGCGCGCGCACCGAATGTTAACAGGTTAACCGTCTGTAGTGTGGTAGTGAAAGGTTTAAAAAGACAACGGAAAACGCGTCTGCACAGAGATGCTAACAAACATTAGCTGCTGGGCTAATCTCTCCATACATCCTGGGCTGTTATTGATTCCCTTTGTTTTCTTCTCTAGTGTGTCTTTCTCCCCATGAGAGCAGGAAAGCATTTCAGAAAGGCATCCACTGTACTGCATGTTAAGGCTGTCCCCGAACCCTGTTTGTAGGGTTTCTAACGTTCGCGAGGGTTTTTCCGAACGGACGTTAGAACGTTCGTTTTTTTTAAATTAATTAATTGTATTATTATAGATCCTACGGAGGGCGGCGTTGCATAGTCTATCGGTGAAATTTTTTTTGTTTACAGTGGTGGCTGTTCATGTAAACATGTCATTAAACAAAGCACTCAGAAGAAAATAAAGGGAAAAGACAGCAGTCAAACATAATTAATATCATATAATAACGCACAAACTTTTTGTCCCCGGCCCAGTAGAACATCACCGTATGAATTGGAATAACCGAAGCTTTCTGGTCTGGCGGGCTTGACATTTCCATAAATGTGTATCCAATCCATAAATCCATTTAGTTAGATCCAGTATTGACTGAATGTATCTGTGATTATTATAGATTTTCGACAACAACCATTAGCACTGCAGTCATTTGAATTTCCTGGTTGACTCTCCCGCTCCCAGACGTGATGTCACACGAAACTAAGCCAGCCGCACTCACCCAATAGACTATTCTATTCTAAACGGCGCCTCCTCACCTCGACTCAACCCCGCGCGCCTCCTTTTTTTTTCTCGAACGTTCGAACCCATTAATTAAAATCCGAATGCCAGCGTAACGAACGAACGTTCGGGCTCAGCCTTACTGCATGTCCACTTTTCTCACTAACGTTGGTTAAAGAGGACATTTACAATTCTCCTGACACGGCAACATATAGCGTACAATGTTTGAACCTAAATAGGTTTTTGTCCAGTGTGGTTGTTTTTTTCTATTATTATTTTAGTTATTTGTTAGCAGTCTTCCCATTCTGGTCATTGAGAACCTCTCTCGACTGTGTATTTGTACTCTACTAGAGTCCAGTCTTTGCTGCAGCTATAGAAAACGGCCTATTAATAGATGGTTCCTGGCTTCATCTGTGGTTCATGCAGCTGTGTTCCTGTTAACAAGGCCTTCTGATATTCATCTCTCCCTCCGATAAGGCGGGGGGTTTAGTTCAAACCTAAGTGTAACATTGCAGATCAAGTCACTCACTGTCCCGGTTTAGCTTTTAAAGATTTGAACGTTAACAAAACATGAAGCTAAAACCTGTGGGTTCGAGTCCCTGTGATCATACATCACTAAAGCTAAAGTTAAAACGATACTGTGGGTTCGAGTCCCTGTGATCATGCATCACTAAAGCTAAAGTTAAAACGATACTGTGGGTTCGAGTCCCTGTGATCACACATCACTAAAGCTAAAGTTGAAACGATACTGTGGGTTCGAGTCCCTGTGATCACACATCACTAAAGCTAAAGTTGAAACGATACTGTGGGTTCGAGTCCCTGTGATCACACATCACTAAAGCTAAAGTTGAAACGATATTGTGGGTTCGAGTCCCTGTGATCATACATCACTAAAGCTAAAGTTGAAACGATATTGTGGGTTCAAGTCCCTGTGATCACACATCACTAAAGCTAAAGTTAAAAGGATGTGTATCGGTGATGATTAAGCCGTGAACAGAAAGGCCTGTTGGGATGTTAGATACTAATGTGGAAAAAGTGTGATTTGATGTTCTGTGCTTTGCCTTTTCTGTTTTGCTGCTATCTATTTTATACTTATTTTATGTCTGCACTTTTTGATAAATTGTATGCCAGTTTTGTATTTTTGTACTGCTGTGGAGCACTTTGAGTTGCAATTCTTGTATGAAAGGTGCTATACAAATAAAGTGTATTATTCTTCTTATAAAATCCTTTGGTGTAATGCAACCTTCCCATTAACCCCACATGCAGTATCAAGGACAAAATGACTGGTAAAGGGAAACAAAATTCTGCTATAGCACTTGTCATGATGAGAGTGAGAGGTGTATAATAATGTTGAAATAAGGGGGGTATAGTACCTTGTTGTCTGACCTTGTTGTCGTCGTGTAGGTGTCGGTCCTGGAGGGGGCGCTAGACTGCTGGGTGTTCCTGAGCTGCCTGGAGGTTCTTCACAGGATCGAGGGCTGTTGTGACCAGGCCCAGCTGGCTGCCAACTGCTCCCATACCGTGGGCCTCTGGGCCTATGCTACTGACAAGGTAACCATAGCAACTGCTCCCATACCGTGGGCCTATGCTACTGACAAGGTAACCATAGCAACTGCTCCCATACCGTGGGCCTATGCTACTGACGAGGTAACCGTAGCAACAGCTCCCATACCGTGGGCCTATGCTACTGACGAGGTAACCGTAGCAACAGCTCCCATACCGTGGGCCTATGCTGCTACTGACGAGGTAACCGTAGCTACTGCTCCCATACCGTGGGCCTATGCTACTGACGAGGTAACCGTAGCAACTGCTCCCATACCGTGGGCCTATGCTACTGACGAGGTAACCGTAGCAACTGCTCCCATACCGTGGGCCTAGTATGCTACTGACGAGGTAACCGTAGCAACTGCTCCCATACCGTGGGCCTATGCTACTGACGAGGTAACCGTAGCAACTGCTCCCATACCGTGGGCCTATGCTACTGACGAGGTAACCGTAGCAACAGCTCCCATACCGTGGGCCTATGCTACTGACGAGTAGTTTGCTTCTCATCTGTGACACTGTGTTTCCTTGTTACCTGATCGGTGTAGGGCTTGGTATCGAAATTCAATACTCGTATTGGTATTGATTGAATTTCTTAAATTCTATCGAGTATCGAAAAATGATTTATCAAATGTTGGTATCAAAAGACACAGTCAGTCGAAATTGTACTGCTCTGTCCTCATCATGTCCTCTGTGCTCCTCCCTCCTCACTGCTCTGTCCTCATCATGTCCTCTGTGCTCCTCCCTCCTCACTGCTCTGTCCTCATCATGTCCTCTGTGCTCCTCCCTCCTCACTGCTCTGTCCTCATCATGTCCTCTGTGCTCCTCCCTCCTCACTGCTCTGTCCTCATCATGTCCTCTGTGCTCCTCCCTCCTCACTGCTCTGTCCTCATCATGTCCTCTCTGCTCCTCCCTCCTCACTGCTCTGTCCTCATCATGTCCTCTGTGCTCCTCCCTCCTCACTGCTCTGTCCTCATCATGTCCTCTGTGCTCCTCCCTCCTCACTGCTCTGTCCTCATCATGTCCTCTGTGCTCCTCCCTCCTCACTGCTCTGTCCTCATCATGTCCTCTGTGCTCCTCCCTCCTCACTGCTCTGTCCTCATCATGTCCTCTCTGCTCCTCCCTCCTCACTGCTCTGTCCTCATCATGTCCTCTGTGCTCCTCCCTCCTCACTGCTCTGTCCTCATCATGTCCTCTGTGCTCCTCCCTCCTCACTGCTCTGTCCTCATCATGTCCTCTGTGCTCCTCCCTCCTCACTGCTCTGTCCTCATCATGTCATCTGTGCTCCTCCCTCCTCACTGCTCTGTCCTCATCATGTCCTCTGTGCTCCTCCCTCCTCACTGCTCTGTCCTCATCATGTCCTCTGTGCTCCTCCCTCCTCACTGCTCTGTCCTCATCATGTCCTCTGTGCTCCTCCCTCCTCACTGCTCTGTCCTCATCATGTCCTCTGTGCTCCTCCCTCCTCACTGCTCTGTCCTCATCATGTCCTCTGTGCTCCTCCCTCCTCACTGCTCTGTCCTCATCATGTCCTCTGTGCTCCTCCCTCCTCACTGCTCTGTCCTCATCATGTCCTCTGTGCTCCTCCCTCCTCACTGCTCTGTCCTCATCATGTCCTCTGTGCTCCTCCCTCCTCACTGCTCTGTCCTCATCATGTCCTCTGTGCTCCTCCCTCCTCACTGCTCTGTCCTCATCATGTCCTCTGTGCTCCTCCCTCCTCACTGCTCTGTCCTCATCATGTCCTCTGTGCTCCTCCCTCCTCACTGCTCTGTCCTCATCATGTCCTCTGTGCTCCTCCCTCCTCACTGCTCTGTCCTCATCATGTCCTCTGTGCTCCTCCCTCCTCACTGCTCTGTCCTCATCATGTCCTCTGTGCTCCTCCCTCCTCACTGCTCTGTCCTCATCATGTCCTCTGTGCTCCTCCCTCCTCACTGCTCTGTCCTCATCATGTCCTCTGTGCTCCTCCCTCCTCACTGCTCTGTCCTCATCATGTCCTCTGTGCTCCTCCCTCCTCACTGCTCTGTCCTCATCATGTCCTCTCTGCTCCTCCCTCCTCACTGCTCTGTCCTCATCATGTCCTCTGTGCTCCTCCCTCCTCACTGCTCTGTCCTCATCATGTCCTCTGTGCTCCTCCCTCCTCACTGCTCTGTCCTCATCATGTCCTCTGTGCTCCTCCCTCCTCACTGCTCTGTCCTCATCATGTCCTCTGTGCTCCTCCCTCCTCACTGCTCTGTCCTCATCATGTCCTCTGTGCTCCTCCCTCCTCACTGCTCTGTCCTCATCATGTCCTCTGTGCTCCTCCCTCCTCACTGCTCTGTCCTCATCATGTCCTCTCTGCTCCTCCCTCCTCACTGCTCTGTCCTCATCATGTCCTCTGTGCTCCTCCCTCCTCACTGCTCTGTCCTCATCATGTCCTCTGTGCTCCTCCCTCCTCACTGCTCTGTCCTCATCATGTCCTCTCTGCTCCTCCCTCCTCACTGCTCTGTCCTCATCATGTCCTCTGTGCTCCTCCCTCCTCACTGCTCTGTCCTCATCATGTCCTCTCTGCTCCTCCCTCCTCACTGCTCTGTCCTCATCATGTCCTCTCTGCTCCTCCCTCCTCACTGCTCTGTCCTCATCATGTCCTCTGTGCTCCTCCCTCCTCACTGCTCTGTCCTCATCATGTCCTCTGTGCTCCTCCCTCCTCACTGCTCTGTCCTCATCATGTCCTCTCTGCTCCTCCCTCCTCACTGCTCTGTCCTCATCATGTCCTCTGTGCTCCTCCCTCCTCACTGCTCTGTCCTCATCATGTCCTCTCTGCTCCTCCCTCCTCACGCAGCTCAAGTCCCTCGGTGACCTCTGCGGTCTGGTGTCGGAGAAGGAACCCACCTCGGAGGATCTGAACAGGACCGTGGATCTACTGGCTGGTCTGGGGGACGAGAGGCCCGAGACCGGTGAGAGAGAGAATGGATTGCGAGGCGCTAATGGCACCCATAACCCTTTCTCTGCCACACTACAGAAGGTTAACCCTTTACTATCACACTACCGGTGGTTACTGTCGTTAGTGTGATAGTAAAGGGTTAACCTTCTGTAGTGTGGCAGTGAAAGGGTTAACCTTCTGTGTATTGTCACAGTGAAAGGGTTAACCGTTTGGTAGTGCGGCAGTGGGAGGGTTAACTGCGTGCGATTAGCGCGTGGTATCTGCTCCGTCTTTGCGAGCTATTCACTAAAGATATTGCACGGATGATACACTAGCACAAACACGCCCATAGGTGTGCAATTTGCTCCTGATTTGCTCTAGTGCAGTTTGCTCGCGGAGCAGTTTGCACCTGGCAGCGCTGTTGGCAGATATCAGGAAGGGGGGAAATAAACCCGAAATGAGGCAGAGGGAAGCTCTTAGGCCTAACAAAAATAATGGTTGGTTTCAGGTTGCCGACCGACCCTGCCGATTTAGGTGCGACCCAATATATTTTATGAGTTTTAAAAAAAAATTATATATTAAAAAAAAAAAAAAACATTTTTTTTTTTTTTTTTTTTTTTTTTTTAGAATAAAGTTTCATAGAAATCTTAGTCAAACATTTAGTATTATGGATATTAAACATGCTGGCAGAGTACATGCATCCATGTTGTTGTGAACATTTTAACCCTTTCACTGCCACACGACAGCCGGTTAACCCTTTCACTGTGACAATACAGAAGGTTAGCCCTTTACTATCACACAACCGACGGCGATGCTCCATCATTAGCATCATTAGCTCCGCATCCGCGGAGCTAATGATGCTAATGATGGAGCATCGCCGTCGGTTGTGTGATAGTAAAGGGCTAACCTTCTGTCGTGTGGCAGTGAAAGGGTTAATTAAATAAAGAAATTCCCTATCCATAGTCGCCGTGGGAAAGAATAAAATTAAAAAAAAATAAAAAAAAATTCCATACCTACCCATGGCCAAACTGACAACCAACCTGAAACCAACTATTATTTTTGTTAGGCCTTAAATCCACTGCACACGGAGGGCGATTTTTGCAAGGCGACCGATGGAATGTTGAGAACCCACACAGCAGGAGATTTTCGAGCGACAATCGTGCAGCAAGTTCACAATGAGGAAATAACATGTCTTCTACCGCTGTATCATTTGTAATATAAATTTATTTATCAATACATTCATTGATCAATAACCTATGTATTATTACCATGCTATTTATGTTAGTTATTAATTAACTAAGTTGGTTATTAATATGTGCTGCTTGATATAGCCTCCATAAACAACACATTTGTCTATTTATCGATACTCTCATCAATTGACAATCATGACGTTGCATTACTGCTGATCAGCACGCCTTTCAGGTTAACTGGTGAAAAGGAAAGTTTCATTGGAAACGTTAGCAAGCTATAATCTCCAGACATGTTTTTGCTATTCGAGACCGTTTTCAAATGTCCAATCTAACGAATTTCGTTTGCTCATAAAATCCTTAAAATGTTTTTTTTTATCCACTTTTTCTCCTTATTTTTCTCCCATCCAAATTTCGCCTTGCCAATTCTCCCTTCAATTCTCCCCTCCCCTGTCTCGAACGTTGCTAGGCCATGCCTCCCACTGGTCGGCTGCAATGTGGACCAAGCCTTGCATCACGTGTCCCCTCCGGTACACGAGGAGGCAGCCTGTCGCATCTTTTCACCTGTACAGCGCAATCTCTCAGCGGCGAGGAGTAACGCGTGGGAGGCTCACGCTGCCCCCGATACTTCCTGATTCTGCTGTACAGGCGCACCAACCGACCTGTAGGAGTCGCTGTCCACAACGTCCAATCCCCACCCACCGGCTTTCCCACCCCTAACACTGCCAATTGTGTTAGTATGAACGACCAGCCAAGCTGGTAGCAACGCAGAGAGCTGGGCTCGAACCCAGCATATCCTGCGTTAGTGGCGAGCGCCTTGCCACTTAGCCGCCCTCAAATCCTTCAAATGTTAAATGTGATTATAATAGACGGCTGTCAATGTATTGCGATGTGCACAGGGCCGACTGCCTGCAGACGGGCCGTCTGAATGTTCATTTGGGATAAATAAATAATAATGGGTTAGATGCCAAACTTATTTTCGTTGTATTGTGCTTGTGCAAATGTCCAATCTAATTGTTCTATTCATGAAAATATTTGAAGCATTTTTTTGTTGGGTAAATAACCTCTCAAGCACTCATTTGTCATGTTATTCAATATAGGCAGTGTTCTGAAATAACTTCATTTATCAGGAGTGCCGAATTGATCAGTTCTCTGCTTGATATAATTAATCAAAATGTCCAATCTAACTAATTTTGTTTGCTCATAATAGCCTACTGCTGAATAACATGGACAAACAATTATGTTCCATGATTTTATTAAAACACAAACTGCCTATAAATGGTTATCGAGCTGCGAGCCCCCTGTGAGTTTTATCATGTTGTATATTACAATAAAGCAGTTTAATTTTAGCCCAAGTTAAATCGTTGGTCTTTCTCTCTGTGTCGTCTCAGTCAACAGCCTGCAGAGCCCGTACAAGAAGCTGAAAGAGGCCTTATCGTCTGCCGAGGCCTTTGAGAGGCACTATCTGGTAAGAAGGTCAATTCAGTGCCAATTTGCTGTTGTGTTTTTTTTATATTCATAAAAAAGAGCTGTGGCAATTGGGAGGTGTAGTCTGACGTCGCTTTGGACCGCCCGCGAGGTCCACCCGTATAGGGATTTATCATTGCGAAAATGGATTATCGGCTATTGTAACAATTCTGCCTCATGAACATTGGCAAGCTTTCCATTTTTGCACAAAATGAGTTTCCTTCTATATCACTAACATTATTGTTTAAGCATTTTTGGTTGAAATACAATTTGACATTATTTTACGATTTAATTGCGAATATTTTCATGTTGAGCTATAGATTGTGGATGAATACACACAGAAAGGTACACCATGCAAATGTTCATGCTTTATTTGTTTTAAACGAGACTATTTAGAAATGGGCCATGGGGGGAAATACGTTGCAATTTTGCGAGGTGGACCGGCCGGAAACGGCAATGACGTAACTACTACACCTTTTGCGGACCTCCCAAACTTTCAAACTTTAGACTGTTTTCTTTATACGTTTTTCTTTTTCTTTCTTTCTACCACAAGACGCGGCCACTGATGGGTCCATGGGACTTGGATAAGTCCTGTGGACCCAACTCTGGCCACTGACCACATGAGCGAACGGGTACATACGCACACAATACACGGCCACTGATGGATCCATGGGACTTGGACCCAACTATGACCACTGATAAAAACGTAACTACACTAGCATTATAAGACCTAAACATTGCTACCTACCATACAAGTGCATTGGTTTAGTGCACTTCCGGTTGCCACTGAGCGGAAATGTTTGTGCGGACCTGTTCTCCCAAACTGGTAAGCAAATGACTGTTTTTACGTTATTTTCATTTTTACGTTACTATTATTATTATTATTATTATTTTTTTTTAACATTGATCTTAACTGATCACTATGACTTTATTGCTTTTATCGTTATATATGCCTATAATTGTGTACAGCACTTTGAGCTACATGACATGTATGAAAGGTGCTTTATAAATACTTACTTACTTACTTACTTACTTACTTACCTCCCTATAGAGACCAGATGTTGTTCCTCAGTGGAAACTTCCATTCACACTGTTACCAACCCCACCCCCACCTCCTCCTCTCCCCTCCCTCTCCCCGCAGGAGCTGTGTCATGCTGCTATGGAGATGTACCGGGCCATTGGCAGGCTGCGGTCAGCGCGGCTGGTGGGCAAGAGCCTGGCAGAGTTCTACATGTGAGGACTGTCTTTTAGTCCCACTAGGCCTAACAAAAATAATAGTTGGTTTCAGGTTGGTTGTCAGTTTGGCCATGGGTAGGTAGGGATTTTTTTTTTTTTTTTTTTTTTTTTTTATTCTTTCCCACGGCGACTATGGATAGGGAATTTCTTTATTTAATTAACCCTTTCACTGCCACACGACAGAAGGTTAGCCCTTTACTATCACACAACCGACGGCGATGCTCCATCATTAGCATCATTAGCTCCGCGGATGCGGAGCTAATGATGCTAATGATGGAGCATCGCCGTCGGTTGTGTGATAGTAAAGGGCTAACCTTCTGTATTGTCACAGTGAAAGGGTTAACCGGCTGTCGTGTGGCAGTGAAAGGGTTAAAATGTTCACAACAACATGGATGCATGTACTCTGCCAGCATGTTTAATATCCATAATACTAAATGTTTGACTAAGATTTCTATGAAACTTTATTCTAAAAAAAAAAAAAAAAAAAATGATTTTTTTTTTTTAATATATAATTTTTTTTTTAAACTCATATAATATATTGGTTCGCACCTAAATCGGCAGGGTCGGTCGGCAACCTGAAACCAACCATTATTTTTGTTAGGCCCTATTAGATGAGATTCAAATATATTGTCATCATACAGTACAAGTACAGTACAACGGAAAGAAGTTTGGCATCCAACCAGAGTGCAACAGCAATATACAATCTACAGGTGGTTAAACTGGGTACAAAGTATACAAATTAATACTACTGAGTGTAGTGCTAATCGGATGCATGTGCAGAGTTGTATTATATACATAGAGACAGTATGACTACTGCTAGTAAGAGTAGGACATGTACAGATATATATATAGTAAGGGACTATGTGCAGGTAAGTACAGACAGATGATAGGTATATATGCGGTGTGAATAAATATATATATATATATAGTATATACAGCATTATAGTACATGCTATCATACAGAGCTATGGGTTATGTGCAGGTGTATAAGCAAGTATATGAGGGGTTATACGCAGGTATATTCAGACAAATATGGGTGGATATATATATATATGCGCGGTAATATAAATATGTAAATGTAATTATGCTGTATATTCAGCACTGTTGTACGTCCTATCATACAGAGTATATGGGTAGACGGTGAAAGCAGTTGGTAGGTATAAATTGAGTAGAAGCGACAGAGTTCAGAGTCGTACAGTCTGGGTAACGGAGCCTATATAGGGTGTAGGCAATGGAGTCAGAGTTCAGAGTTTATATGGTGACATCATCGCTTTTCTTTTGTTTAGCTTAGTCTCTATAGGCAACAATCTTTCACAGCTTTAACCCTTTCACTACCACACTACAGAAGGTTAACCATTTCACTGCCACACTACAGACGGTCTGTAGTGTGGCAGTGAAAGGGTTAACCTTCTGTAGTGTGATTGTGAAAGGGTTAACCCTTTGTCATGTGGCAGTGAAAGGGGTAACCTTCTGTATCGTCACAGTGAAAGGGTTAACCCTTTTGGTAGTGTGGTAGTGAAAGGGATAAGATATTCCTTTATTGAGGCATCATAGCAGCATAGGGGAGGGGAGGTACAGGTAATAATAAACAGCTTTAACAGTCCTTTGGAATATGGTGTGTGTCTTGATTGATTGAAAACTTTAACAGATTGCAGAATGGGTACAATACAGTATGGCTCAATATACACACAATTGTTAAGGGGATGCAGACCAGAGAAAGACTTTCGTCTTGTTTACATCAGGGTCCCCCATTTTCAATTCATTGTGATTGTGATTGTGATTGTGATTGTGATTGTGATTTTGTGTGTGTGTGTGTGTGTGTGTGTGTGTGTGTGTGTGTGTGTGTGTGTGTGTGTGTGTGTGTGTGTGTGTGTGTGTGTGTGTGTGTGTGTGTGTGTGTGTGTGTGTGTGTGTGTGTGTGTGTGTGTGTGTGTGTGTGTGTGTGTGTGTGTGTGTGTGTGTGTGTGTGTGTGTGTGTGTGTGTGTGTGTGTGTGTGTGTGTGTGTGTCCATCAGGAGGAAGGGGGACCCCGAGCGGGCGGAGGGCTTCCTGCAGGACGCTCTGAGGTCGTACGTCTCCGAGGGGTGGAGCTTGCTCGTCACTCACACCAGGAAGCAGCTGGCGGCGTGCCAGAAGCTGCTGGGCCGGATGGAGGAGTATCCTTTACACCGTGACCTCGAACGCCTTCCAAGCATGGAGCTGTTGTTGTTGTTTAACGGTGTCTGCTTCCCCAATGTTGTCTGCGCTATTTATTGATTGATTTTGTAACGAGATTTCGATTTTGCATCATGCTGCAATTATTTTTATTTGTGTTATGCATTGCTCTTGTTGCTTGTTTTATTATGTAAAGCACTTTGAACTGCAAGCGCACATTTGGCATCTTCACTAACTCTTAACATTAAATACAACGTTCTCACTGGCACAGTGCCTAACTTCGGTCTAAAGATTCAGCACCATGGACAGGTCTGCTCAAAATTATTTATTTGGGGATGACATTAATTGAAGTACACCCAATTCACAGTAAAAGCTTTTTGTAACGGCTTCTCTTGTTGGAAAAGAGAATTTCAATTTGAAGTTGAAAGGAATATATAGCAGCTATACGAGAAGGGATTATTGGGTTCTGGCCAGTTGGGGAGACATGTGAAATGATATCGTCGTTCCCCTGTTTATGTTGTAAAAGGAATCGGGAGAACGATACGATTTCAACCCCACAGACTTGAACTCCCAATAAATGATGGAACGTATTGTTTTTTTTAGATGGGAAGCACCTCTATGGCGGGCAATGTCACTAACTCACTCACACATTCACTCACTCGCAGTTAGCCGCTCTGCCCCTAGTGGAGGCGCACAAGTATTGCACTTTGTGTAAGATGAGTTTGCTTCTCACCTGTGACACTGTTTCCTTGTTAACTGATAGGTGTAGGACTGGGTTACCTGATAGGTGTAGCCTCCGATTGGCTCACACAGCACACATTTTGGATTGTGGTTTTGGATTGTGGTTATATATCTTGCACATAACTCTGCAAAGTAAGGTATTGGAAGGGGGAAAAAGTATCTTTTTGATATCTGTACCGAATCCCAGGTATCGTTATTGGCACCAATTATCAAACGATACCCCTAGTAAATGTCGTTTCAAAATCGTGGTAAAACAACATTTTCAACCAAAGAAATTGACATTCCCTAATAGATAGTGTGTACGTAAATGAAAATGTATGTGTCTGATAAAGAGATAGGTATATATGGATGAAAAGGCATGTGTCTGATAGGGATATATTATTAAAATATTGTATAATTGGCTGATATGAACATAGATAATGTATGTAAAAGCTAAATAGTATATTATGCTGTATTGTATTATGAATTAATTATGAGTAGGTATTATTGTATTGTATTATGATTATTCATAAGGAGTATATATTTGTATATTGTATTATGAATTTGATTAGGGTTTTTATTGTTTTAATTGTCTGTATGACATGTAAATGGTATGAGTGTATAAGGGTTTTTATTGTTGTTTTAATTGTCTGTATGACATGTAAATGGTATGAGTGTATAAGGGTTTTTATTGTTGTTTTAATTGTCTGTATGACATGTAAATGTTGTGAGTGTATAAGTCTGTAACTGTATTTTATGTGTTATGGACCCCAGGAAGAATAGCCCCAGCACTGCTGTGGCTAATGGGGATCCAAATAAACTTAAACTTAAACTTTAGATAGGTGTAGTTCATGCCTGAAAGATGCTGTGTGTATACAAACTGCATTTGCTCTACCCACACATAAGGTGTCCTGTGGTCCGTCTTTTACTGGCCTCTGGTTTCCTTGACGACCCACCTTAGCTACCTGCAGACCAGTGCCTTATTGGCAGGTGACGTGAATCTGACCGATGAGGAGAGGAAGCACTTTTGTCAGGAGATCCTGACCTTCGCCAGCACATCCACAACAGACGAGCGTAAGCATTCATGCATTCAATCTTTATTTATACTCCATAAATACACTTAAGTAGTTCAACTAATTTACAGTGTCGTTGAGATGTTACATTCACAAGTGACAATCGGAACACGTAAGAACACATTTTAAATAATAAAAACTAAAACGGAGGTAAATGGTGCATTTATACAGCGCTTTTAGCCAAAGCGATTTACAATTTTGTTCCTCACATTTTACCCATTCACTCACACATGCAAGGTGCCAACCTGCTCATCAGGAGCAGTTAGGGGTTAAGTGTCTTGCTCAAGGACACTCCGACGCCCCGTTAGGAGCAGGAATCAACCTCTGGATTACCTAACGACTGCTCTACCTCCCCCAGTTCGCCCCCAGTTTAAATGATTACCCCGAGATTAAATCACTTAAAAACAATTACATATTGTGGTGACCTGTTAGGCGGACACAGTCATTGTCCAGACGAAACGTTTTACGTTTAATGTTTTTGTTAATATATTGACTCCTCTCCTCCCTCCCCTACAGCCCAGAAGGTGACCATCAGCATGAGTGCGTTCGTCCAGCTCACGCAGCTGCAGTTCCGCCCGGCGACGGCCTCGGTGCACTCCGGCGCCGCCCTGCAGGTGGAGCTGAGCCTGCGCTGCATGATGCCCGTCTCCGTGCGTCTGCAGCAGCTGTCCGCCAGCATCCACTTCAGCCTGGAGCGCGGAGGAGGAGGAGGGACCCACGGCGGCAGGGCCACGAAGGGACCCCAGAGACAGACGTACCCGGGGACTGTGCACTTCTCCCCGGGTCGCCCCGCGGGGAGCCAGGCCGCGGCGGGGCCTCCCTCCTCCTCCGGGCCCTCGCTGGAGCTGGACGAGATCCAGGACCGGAGTCCCTCGGACGGCTCCCTGAGCTCCGTGGGCATGGTGTGCAGGAACACGCACCTGGTGATGCGGCGCCACGACAGCAGCTCGTCGCCCGACACGCCCGGCTGCGTCAGCCCCCCCCTCGCCGTGGACGACGCCGCGCAGATGCTGAGGGTCCACGACTTCACCCTGGAGCCCGGGAGCAACACGGTGGTGTTCACCGCGCCGGTAAAGACCTCTTGTTTATGTCACCGCGCCGGTAAAGACCTCTTGTTTATGTCACCGCGCCGGTAAAGACCTCTTGTTTATGTCACCGCGCCGGTAAAGACCTCTGTTTACGTCACCGCGCCGGTAAAGACCTCTTGTTTACTTCACCGCGCCGGTAAAGACCTCTTGTTTATGTCACCGCGCCGGTAAAGACTTCTTGTTTATGTCACCGCGTCGGTAAAGACCTCTTGTTTACTTCACCGCGTCGGTAAAGACCTCTTGTTTACTTCACCGCACCGGTAAAGACCTCTTGCCAGCTGGACCAGCTACCCTCCCCACTCCTCCAGACCATAGCACCAGACATCCTCCCATTCCTAACTGCAACCATCAACTCCTCACTCAACTCGGGGGTGGTCCCCACCTCCCTAAAACAAGCCAGAGTCACGCCGCTCATAAAAAAACCAACCCTGAACCCTACCGTCATAGGCAACTACCGTCCTGTCTCTCTTCTCTCCTTCCTTTCTAAAACACTTGAACGTGCTGTATCCAACCAACTTACTGCTTATCTCTTACAGAATGACCTCCTAGACCCTAATCAGTCAGGCTTCAGGACTGGTCACTCCACAGAGACAGCCCTCATTGCGGTCACAGAGGCACTTCACTTAGCAAAAGCGAAAGGCCTCTCCTCTGTCCTGATTCTCCTAGATCTATCTGCAGCCTTCGACACAGTCAACCACCAGATCCTCCTTGCGGCCCTCGCAGGAATGGGAGTGGCTGGCTCTGCGCTGACATGGCTGTCATCATACCTCAATGACCGCTCCTACCAAGTGTCATGGAGAGGGACCCTGTCGGCCACCCGCCCCCTGCGGACGGGTGTCCCCCAGGGCTCGGTTTTAGGACCCCTTCTCTTCTCCCTCTACACTAAATCACTGGGTAACATTATCACGTCTCATGGCTTCTCCTACCATTGTTATGCCGACGATACTCAACTCTTCCTCTCCTTCCCTCCCTCAGATATCCACGTCTCTGAGCGGATCTCGGCCTGTCTGTCCGACATCTCAGCCTGGATGACGTCCAACCACCTCAAACTGAACCTAAGCAAAACAGAATTGCTCCACCTGCCGGCCAAATCCTCCCCCCTAACCGACCTTTCAATCACAGTCGAGAATACAGCTGTGACTGCGTCCCCGACCGCCAAGAACCTTGGTGTTGTCCTCGACGACCAGTTGAACTTCTCTGCTCACATCGCAGCGACGACCAGAACCTGCCGATTCCTCCTGAGCAACGTCAGAAGGATACGCCCCTTCCTGACAAAAGAAGCCACCCAACTCCTCGTCCAATCAACAGTCATCTCCCGCCTCGACTACTGCAATGCACTGCTCGCTGGCCTCCCGGCCACTGCCACTAAGCCTCTTCAACTCATTCAGAACGCAGCGGCCCGCCTGATCTCAAACCTACCGAAGTCGGCCCATGTCACCCCACTTCTTAGGGACCTGCACTGGCTCCCCATTGCTGCACGAATCCGCTTCAAGGCCCTCGACCTAGCGTACCGTGCGGCAAAGGGAACCGCTCCCGCCTACCTCCGGTCAATGGTCTCTAACTACACACCCTCAAGACCCCTACGCTCTGCATCTTCTGGCCGCCTCAGACCTACTCCTATCCAAGCTCCGGGAGGGTCATCAAAGAGAAGTCGCCTATTCTCAGTCCTTGCCCCACAATGGTGGAATGAACTACCCACCCCAGTTAGGACAGCCGAATCACGTCCAATCTTTCGCCGTCGACTAAAGACGCACTTCTTCAACCATTATCTGAATTAAATAAAAAAATCTAACCCTAACTAACCGTACTGTCATGCACTTGTCCTAATAAACTAACCTACACTGTAGCACTCAACACTTTGATGAACATTGTTGCTCAGCTGATAGAGTTGTGCCCTTCCTGATGGCTTGTCGTACAGAACTTGTAAGTCGCTTTGGATAAAAGCGTCAGCTAAATGACTAAATGTAAATGTTGTTTATGTCACCGCGCCGGTAAAGACCTCTTGTTTATGTCACCGCGCCGGTAAAGACCTCTTGTTTATGTCACCGCATCGGTAAAGACCTCTTGTTTACTTCACCTCGCCGGTAAAGACCTCTTGTTTACTTCACCGCGCCGGTAAAGACCTCTTGTTTATGTCACCGCGCCGGTAAAGACCTCTTGTTTACTTCACCGCGCCGGTAAAGACCTTTGTTTACTTCCACTGTCCTACAGAAAAGTTGTTAGGAATATAGCTTGAGTTGAGTGTTACCATTATGTGACCGGGGCCCAGCGGTAAGAGACTATGGGGGAAAAACATTTCATTAATTTGATTGCAATCTGACTTCCAGTTTAACCTCTGTAGTGTGGTAGTGAAAGGGTTAACCGTCTGTAGTGTGGTTGTGAAAGGGTTAACCTGTTGTGTGGTAGTGAAAGGGTTAACCTGTATTGTCACAGTGAAAGGGTTAACCATTTGATAGTGTGGTAGTGAAAGGGTTAACTTGCACCGTCCCGAAATCGGGCCTCCATGTACGCAAGTCACGGCACTTTGCGAGTGCCTGCTCGGGGCTGCATTTTTCGCCAAACATAAATTACCGTTCGAAAGATCTATTTGTTGCCGTTCGAACGCCACCTCACTCGACCAAATCCGTGCCTCGGTTCTCCAGTTACATGACATATGTCAGGCGAGTGTCTTTTTACGCGGCACGCTTCAGATGACCACCCCAGACTCCCGACGCTCCAGAACTGCCAATCATCTGCTGATGGCAAACATTATTGGTCAGCGTTGTAGCCAACAAGTGTAGGTTTCCAACGATACCCCATGTGGGGGGCGTGCGAATAAGGGAACTAGGTGAAAGTTGACGGGCGAAAACCATAAGTGGTTCAGAGATGAGATGGGTGTCTATCTTCTTGTCTGACTCTGGGGAAGACGGCAAATAAGCTAATTTACCCCAAAAGTTGGCGTGTTCCTTTTAAATCCCTCCCTCCCCGCTCTCTTGTAACAATAAAAGACGATACAAAAAAAACTCTTCCCTCCCTCTCTCCCCGTGTGCAGAGTGCTGACCCGGGCACCTACACGCTGCGTCAGCTGTGTGCCACCGTGGGGCAGGTGCAGTTCCTGCTGCCCCACATCTACCCTCTGGTCCAGTACGAGGTCTACTCCCAGGAGCCCCAGCTCACCGTGGAGCCCCTCTCAGGTCAGAACCATGAACACCGTTAATACACTGATGGCCTGTTCACCACCTCTGTGAAGTACGCAGGGTTTTACACTACTCCTTTAAAGGTAGAGTCTGTAATTCCCTCAAACAGTGACAAGAGCCCCGCTTGGTTTTAAATGCCCCACATTGGATTTAAAATGTTCTTGTTTTGGTCTGATGTGTGTGAATGAATGAATGAAAACTTAATTTAACAGATTGCAGAATGGGTACAATACAGTACGGCTCAATACACACAATTGTTAAGGGGATGCAGACCAGAGAAAGACTTTCAGCTTGTTTACATCAGGGTCCCCCATTTTCAATTCATAGTGACATTTATGACATACACAACATATCATGACATTTATGACATAGGGACATACATGACATACAGGTATATAGTACTGTTACATTTGTGACATACGATATGCAAATATACAGTACTGTTACCCATAGATCCTGACAGAGAGTATATACATATGATGGGGAGGAGACTGTACATTAGGAGCGTGTGGGGGGGTTTGGACATTTACGGTGGCCAGTTTCGAATTGCAGCCTCCCGTGGGTAGGGATTCACATTCCTTTACAGCTTTAGGTAGGGCGTTCCACATTGATGTGGCATAATTGCGAATCGTGTTTAGTCCCTTGTTTGAGCCGAATCTGGGTTTAACATGATTTGTGGAGCTCCCTCTGGTGTTGTGGTCGTGGTATTCACTGACCTTTGGGAAGTATTTTGACTAGTGACATTGCACAATATATAATATCGGCCGATATGGCAGTTTTTTTACACATCGGTATCGGTCCGATATCAAGATAGGGCCGATATGGGCAGATATTTAAAAATATATATATATTATTATTATTATTTTTTAATCTTTTAATCTTTTCTTTTTACATGTTTTGGCCTTAAATAGTTTCAAAATATCAGTAATTTCTGAAAATAAGTTACAAAAGTAAAAAATAATTATGCGTTTTGGAAAATAGCTCTTTATTTGATTATTATAAAAAAGTGTTTTCTATACAGAGATATCGACATTGGTAAATATCGGTATCGGCCAGAACAGCAATATTAATATCAGGTATCGGTATCGGCCACAATTTTCACATCGGTGCATCACTAATTTTGACATGTACATGGGTACCTTAGTCGTATAGTGTATCTTTTATTTTTGTATCCACTTTTTCTCCTTATTTTCTATTTTTCTCCCATCCCAATTTCGTGTTTCCAATTCTCACCTCCCCTGTCTTGAAACGTTGCTCGCATATGCCTCCCACTGGTCGGCTGTAGGGAGGATAGAAGCCTTGCATCACGTGGCCCTCCGGTACACGAGGAGGCAGCCTGTCACATCTTTTCACCTGCCAGCGCAGACTCTCATTGGCGAGGTGTAACGTGTGGGAGGGTCACACTACCTTTGCCATTTCCTGTCTCTGCTGTGCAAGCGTCCCCCAACCGACCTGTAGGAGTCGCTGTCCACAACGTCCAGATTACCACCCTTCGACTTCCACCCGCTACCTCTGCCAATTGAGATAGTATGACGACTGGCCCAAGCCGGAGGCAATGCTGACACCCGGATTTGAGACCGGAGTCTCTTGCATTGGTGACGAGCGCAATCTCCGCTGCGCCACCCAGCCGCCCACTCGTATAGTATCTTGTAGACCAGGCCCATTGCAAGTTGCTGTACTCTTGTCGTCTACTCTAAGCCATCCTAGGTAGTCAAAGTGGGCAAGGGTGAGGTGGGTTCTAGGAGTAAGGTAAAGTAGTAGTCTGACCAGTTTGTTTTGTGATGTTTGTAATCTTGTTTTTAGCGCCTTTGAGGTGCTTTGGTACCATGAGGTGCAAGCATAGTCGTAGTACCCTTGAATGAGTGCTCCTGCCGGAGTCTTCAGGGTATTCTTGTTTACCAGAGAGGAGATCCGGTACAAGAATCTAGTTTGTTGGTTGACTTTTTGTATTACCTTGGATGCCATTTTGTCACAGGAAAGATTTGCCTCTAGGATGGAACCTAGGTATGTAATTTCATCTTTCCTTGTGACAATATTGTCACCCACTGTAACTGAGAAGCCGTCGGTCTTGCTGAGTTTGTTATTTGATCCGAAGAGAATGGACTGTTTTACCCAGGTGTAATGATAGTTTGTTATCAGCGAGCCAGGTGCAGATTCTGCCGAGTTCTGAGCTGAGGGTTTTTTCAACCTGTAACTTGTTCTTGTCGGAGACCAGCAGGGCTGAGTCGTCCGTGAACGAGAACAAGTTGCAGTCACAAGCTGACGACATGTCATTTGTATAAATTAGGAACAGTAGCGGTCCTAGTATGCTTCCTTGTGGAACACCACAGCTCACTGTGAGGGGGGGGGGGGGGGGGGGATAGAGTACCGTTTACCTCTACCATCTGTTCTCTCCCCTCAAGGTAGGATTGCATCCAGCTCACTGATAAACTATCAAAACCAATTGCTTTTAGCTTGTCAATCAGAATGGAGTGATTGACAGTGTCTGAGGCCTTTTGTAGGTCCAGCATGACCATGCCGCAGTATTTGCCCGCGTCCACCTATTGTTTGATGTGGTTGTTCAAATAGAGAAGGCATGTGTCAGTGGAGTGGGATGTTCTGAAGCCAGATTGGAAATCGTAGATTCGATTTTTTTCCGCTAGGTACTTTTCGACCTGTTCGTAGACTATTTTTTCCATGACTTTCGAGATGGAGGTAAGGATAGAAACAGGGCGGTAATAATAATGGATTAATAATGGATTGGATTTATATAGCGCTCTTCTCTGACTGACTGTTGCTCTGACTCAGAGCGCTTCACAGAGTCCATTATTCGTTCATACACAGTCATACCAGTGGTGGTAAGCTACAATTGCAGCCAGAGCTGCCCTGAGGCAGACTCACGGAAGCGTGGCGAATAATCAACGCCTACGGCCCCTCCGACCACCACCAACATTCATTCACATGCATACACATTCATACGAGGCAAGTAGGTTAAGTGTCTTGCCCAAGGACACAACGGCAATGGGATGGACATGGGCTTGAGCGGGATTCGAACCACCAACCCTTCGATCATTGGACGCCCCGCTCTACCCCTGAGCCACGCCGCTGAGGTAGTTGCCTGGGTCTAATTTGCTGCCCTTTTTGTGCAGAGGGGTCACTCTCGCAATTTTGAAGTCCTTGGGGACATGTCCCTGTTCTATGGAGAGGTTTATTATGTCTTTATGTGTGTGATGACTGGGGTGATGGCGGCTGCTGAGTCTCTGAGGAATTTGGAGGGAATCTTGTCATGGCCAGTGGCCTTGTTAGGTTGGAGGGCGCTCAGTTTTTTGAGTACCTCATCTGTTGTTACCATTTCCAGTTTGAAGTCTTTGCGGACCCCTAGGTTTTTGTAGTATGCTACTATGTGTTCTACCCCATGTAAAATGTGTTGGAGTTGAGTCGGGAGAGGGGAGGGGTTGAGTGGGGATAGGGTCGGGGGAGGGGTTGAGTGAGGGGAGGGGAATGGAGGGGTTGAGTCGGGAGAGGGGAGGGGTCGGGAGAGGGTTGGGGAGAGGGGAGGGGTTGAGTCGGGAGAGGGTTGAGTGGGGAGAGGGGAGGGGTTGAGTTGGGAGAGGCGAGGGGTCGGGAGAGGGAAGGGGTTAATTGAGGGGAGGCGAGGGGTTGAGTCTGGAGAGGGGAGGGGTTGGAGTTGGGAGAGGGGAGGGGTTGAGTCTGGAGAGGGGAGGGGTTGGAGTTGGGAGAGGGTAGGGGTTGAGTCTGGAGAGGGGAGGGGTTGGAGTTGGGAGAGGGGAGGGGTTGAGTTGGGAGAGGGGAGGGGTTGGAGCTGGGAGAGGGGAGGGGTTGAGTCTGGAGAGGGGAGGGGTTGGAGTTGGGAGAGGGGAGGGGTTGAGTCTGGAGAGGGGAGGGGTTGAGTCTGGAGAGGGGAGGGGTTGAGTCTGGAGAGGGGAGGGGTTGGAGTTGGGAGAGGGGAGGGGTTGAGTCTGGAGAGGGTAGGGGTTGAGTCTGGAGAGGGTAGGGGTTGCTATTGCTGTACATATCTCAGGCTCTGCCAAGAGAGGTCTGGAGACATTTACAGTGTAATAAGTTACTAAACTATTTTGCCTTGAGGTCACTGTTGATAATGTTTTATGTTATTATGATACATGTTATTATGTAAAATAATATATAAAAAAGCACCATACATGCTACTTCTCTCTCTCATTGGCTTCAGTTCATGCAGGTTCAGAACTGTACCAGGTATGATGGCGGTCATACAGTTCATCCCAGAATGGCAATTCATTATGACATGTTGCATCTACTAGGGATGGGCATTTGAAAGAAAAATCCAGATCGATTGATCGCATGCTATACTCGATTGATCGTGTATTACTCGAAATGGGGTAAAAAAAAAATTTTACTCTATTTTGTTCATTCACGTATATATGTTTAAGGAAACCAACAAACAGTTATAATCTTACACATACATGTGAAAAGATATGTAAAAAATAAAAAAAATCTTACAAATTTCGATTTTTCTCATAGAATAGAATAGAAAACTTTATTGCCATTTCAACACATGGTTGATTGGGATTTGTCTTGGTGCCACATACAGTACAGAAATTATAAAAACATACAATATAAAAACACAAGAATACATGCAATACAATCTCCACAATAAAGGTTTTACACAAACAATTAAAAAGAAAAAATGCTACAGTACCTCAAATAAATTGCTCTGTGTTCCAGTTTAAAGTGCATATTGCCTTAAAGTGCATGTCGGCTGGTGCTAGCCCTTGTGGTGCAAAGTGCCTGTACATTTGTACTTTAGTTCAGGTGACGGACAGCCTCGGGATATGTACTGTTTTTAAAACGGGATGTCCTGCACCTGAGACTTTGGGGTCTTCTGCCAGAGGGAAGGGGGTTAAAGAGGTCGTAAGCAGGGTGAGAAGGGTCCCCGATCACCTTCTCCCCTTTCCGCCTGATTTGTGTGGCATAAATAGAGGCCACAGAGGGGAGCTCACAGCCAATGATTTTTGACGCTGTGCGTACAGTTCTTTCTAGATGTCCCCTATCATGGACGGTGGTGTTTCCGTACCACACAGTCATTGAGAAGGCAAGGACACTCTCCACAGTGGCTCTGTAAAAGCTGAGCATCGCCTCCCTGGACACACCAAACTTTTTAAGCTGGCGCAGGGAGTGGAGCCTCTGGTGGGCTTTGCTAATTATGAGGCTGGTGTTAACTTCCCATTTTAAATGATCACATATGGTGATGCCGAGGAATTTAAAACTGTCTACCCTCTCCACCTGCTGGCCGTTTATGTACAGAGGAGGGTGGACTGCCTCCCCGCGCCGGAAGTCAACTATAATGTTTAAAAGCAGGTCGTTCTCCTTGCACCATACAGCAAAGCTATCGACTTCAGCTCTATAGGCCGATTCATCCCCGTTCTTAATTAATCCCACTACTGTTGTGTCATCCGCGTATTTAAAAAATCGGACAGAATCAGAGTGGGAGGCACAGTCATTAGTGTATAGACAGTAGAGCAGAGGAGAGAGGACACAGCCCTGGGGGGCCCCGGTGTTCAAGGTCCTGGATCTAGAGAACAAATTACCTATTTTAACCACTTGTTCTCTGTCTGAGAGAAAATCTAGAATAAAATAGCACAGAGACTCATCAATTCCTAGCAATTTAAGTTTTTCAAATAGTTTAAAAGGCACAATCGTGTTAAACGCTGAACTAAAATCAATAAACAAAATTGGTACATAAGTGGCAGAGGCCTCCAGGTGCTGCAGGATGGTGTGTAAACACATAGATACAGCATCCCCTACAGACCTGTTGGGCTGATAAGCAAACTGATACATGTCTAATTTAACAATACTAGATAAATGATCACAGACAAGCCGCTCGAACACCTTCATAATGACAGAGGTCAGAGCGACGGGCCTGTAATCTTTCAGACAAGCAGTGCTAGATTTCTTGGGCACAGGTATGACTATGGCAGATTTATAGCATGCCGGGACTTTAAGTGTGCTGAGAGACCAATTAAAAATATCTGTAAAAACAGTAGCAAGTTGGTCAGCACCATTTTTCAGGGTAAAAGTAGACACATTGTCTGGCCCTGCGGCCTTCCTAACATTTTGTTTGCGGAGTAAAGGCCTCTACATGCTACAGTAACTTCAAAGCAACTGCAACACAACATCAGCACGATTTCAACGCGGTTGTTGCAGAGGGTCTTGTAGACTGTGTTGCGAGGATGTTGCGTACATCTCCCCAAAATCTAATCTAAACAACCGTTGCGTTGATATTGCGTAGCAGTGATTGGTTGGTAGTGAATGGGGGCGGGGCTGTCATAGAATAATATTGGTCCCGCAGCGAGGAATACCATCCTCCATTGTTGTAGCCAGCCAGCTAGCGTTGATGATGCTATTCAATGCTCTATCATACCCAACTAACATTAATGCCATTCAGAATTTATTAACATAGCTACAACAACACACAGTAACGTTAATATAATTACATGCATCATTGTTTACAATGAATGGTGGGGCAGTTCGAAAGGACTGGACACGGACAAGTTGTTAAACAGCAATCAATTAATTTAATATAACCGGTAGTTCGAGCTGCATTTTCGTGCCTACAACCACAGCCACAGGGATATATCCAGCTTTGACGAGCTCTCTCTCCTCCTGCCGTTTTAAATTCAGCAGCTCTTCCTTGACCTCGAGTGCCTGTAGCTGCCTGCATTTGCACAAAGGCGTCCATCCCTGCTGCTAGCGAACGTTAAAACTAACCTAAAGTTACACAAGCAGAATACATCAAATACTTCCGGTCGGGGGATTTCAAAATAAAAGAGCGACGTCTAAAAGCACCAGAAATACGTTTATTTTGTACATTATCTAACGTTAACACGAACCTAAACTAACTTTACAATGTTCATGCACATCGATGTTGCAGAAGCATAAAGGCAGAGTGTCTGCAACACCGTTGCTTTGTCGGTGTTGCAGTTGCTGTAGCATGTAGAGGCCTTAAGGCTCTGACTTGGTGCTCCTCGACTACAAAGGGGGGGGTTACAGGACCCATTCTATCAGCTACCCTAGGTTGATCACC
The DNA here is from genome assembly GCF_963971535.1 of Notolepis coatsorum. NCBI lineage: Eukaryota > Metazoa > Chordata > Actinopteri > Aulopiformes > Paralepididae > Notolepis > Notolepis coatsorum. The sequence continues at coordinate 202,793,648 of NC_140169.1, read as the reverse complement.
TGAGTGCACATCAAATCTGCAATAAAATTCATTAAGCTTGTCAGGGAGTAGGGGGTCCGCATTCTGAGCTGACTGTTTATTCTTGAACCCAGTAATCATATGTAGACCCTGCCAAACCCCTTTTGTGTCCCCAGCTTTCAATTTGTCCTCAAGACTATCTCTGTACTTAGCCTTAGCTGTTTTCACACTTCGTTCAAATTCATACCTGGCAATTTTATAGAGATCTGCATCTCCACTTTTAAAAGCCTGATTCTTCTTAACCCAGAGACTTTTAACCTCTTTATTAAACCATGGCTTATTATTGCCATAGACAGTCATCATCTTTGATGGAATACACCCGTCTTCCGAGAAGTTGATGTATGAGGATATTGTGTCAGTGTATTCATCCAAATCATCACATGCTTCACTAAAAACAGACCAGTCAGTGAGCTCCAGACAGTCGCTGAGCATATCAGCAGCCTCAGTCGACCACTGCCTCACAGGCCGGACAGTCCTTTTAATAGTCTTTAACTGCTGACGGTATTGAGGGATTAAAAAGATCATATTATGGTCAGACTGACCGAGAGGGGAGCGCACCACGGCATGAAACGCCTGAGAAATTGTACAGTAACATTGGTAGAGTGTTTTTTCGCCTCTGGTAGCAGCGAATATTTGTTGTTTGTACCTGGGTGCTGACTTCCTCAAGTTGACGTGGTTAAAGTCACCCATTACGAGGAGGGCAGAGTCCGGGTGTGCATTCTCCATCTCCGTAATCCATGCAGCCAGTTGCTGGGACGCCGACTTGGCCTCAGCTTGCGGGGGAATATATACCGCCCCTATAATAACTGAGGCGAATTCCCTCGGTAGATAAAACGGTCTGCATCGGATGGCGAGTGTCTCTAGTTCAGGGGAGCATGACCGGTTCATAATTTTCGTGTCAGTACACCACCTTTGATTGACGTAACAGCCAAGGCCGCCGCCCCGTGTTTTCAGCGACTCTGAAGTGCGATCCGCCCGGTGGAAAGAGAACCCGTCTAGCTGCAGCGCGGAGTCGGGTATGCCAGAGTGAAGCCACGTCTCGCTGAAGCACATGACAGAACAGTCTGCGTAGTCCTTCCGAGATGATGTTAACATGGCCAGCTCATCCAGTTTGTTAGATAGGGATCGCACATTTGAGAGTATTATACTCTGTAATGCAGAGCGGTGCTTGCGCTTTCTGTGACACACAAGAACGCCAGCCCGTCTGCCGCGTCTCCTAGGCGCAAAGCCGCTGTGTGGACCCGAGCCGGTTTGTTGAACGAAGTCACTCGAAGAATAAAGTAACTTGGGTTCAATGTCCGGCAGCACAGCTAGCTAGCTATGAGTAATCGATTACTCACGCCCATCCCTAGCATCTACTGTTTCTTAATAGTTTTAGGCAAAATAATGCTAATGAATTGTGTCATGTCCTCTCAAAAGGAATAGGAATATTTTTAGAGAGAAATTAAGTTGTATTTGATGTTTACTAGTTAAGAGAATATAACCCGCATTCTCATAATACTCCAGAATAAACTTTTCATTGACCGTGTTTCCAGCGCCTACTCCGCATGGACCAGATGAAACGTTATAAATTAAACGTTTATTCTGGAGCATATGCCTGTGCGGGTTCTATTCTCTTTATTGTGATTATTACCTAACCCACCGGATCACCGGAGACGCTGGCCATGACACCCCTTGTAACTGCGCTTAGTTACCACCAACTCTCTGAAGACGTAATAACTTCACTTTAACTGCGTGTGGCAATTAGTGCCGATCTTTGTGAATTGTGTGTTTTTGCAATGAGGCTCATTTGCATAGAAAGGGGCACATTTTCTTCCCATATTACCCAATTTAAATACCCGCAAATAGGCACGGACGCACAGAGACGCAATGATGACGGCAACGCAGTTAGCACGGTATTTCACCCTTTGCGAGTGCTTTGTGAATAGCAGGGTTTGTTTTGGGGGGTTATTTGCACAGACATAGCGCCAGAAAAAGCCGCACAATCCCTTTGTGAACTCGCCCCCCTGAGTGTGCAAATAGCCAACGCAAAGGTGGAATGTTGCCGGCTCCGGTTCCAAGAGTTTTTAACAACTCTATAAACAAGACTGTATTTCCTTTGATGCTATGTTGTGCCGACCGACCCGTTGGCAGGACGACGGGGGTTCACGCCAGGTTCACCAGAGTCACATGGCAGACTGGGCCAATAGCGGAGCATAGCCTGCATGTCACGCATATCTGACTAGGTGACCGGACTCACCGTCCAGTGAACCACACGTAAGCCAGTCGTTGATAAGACCAGGAGGAGTGATGTCACCGGCCACTCCGTCCAGTGAGCCACACGTAAGGCCAGGAGGAGAGATGTCACCGGCCACTCCGTCCAGTGAACCACACGTAAGGCCAGGAGGAGAGATGTCACCGGCCACTCCGTCCAGTGAGCCACACGTAAGGCCAGGAGGAGAGATGTCACCGGCCACTCCGTCCAGTGAACCAGGAGGAGTGATGTCACCGACCTCACCGTCCAGTGTGTCACACATAAGCCAGTCGTTGATAAGACCAGGAGGAGTGATGTCACCGACCTCACCGTCCAGTGAACCACACGTAAGCCAGTCGTTGATAAGACCAGGAGGAGTGATGTCACCGACCTCACCGTCCAGTGAACCACACATAAGCCAGTCGTTGATAAGACCAGGAGGAGTGATGTCACCGACCTCACCGTCCAGTGAACCACACATAAGCCAGTCGTTGATAAGACCAGGAGGAGTGATGTCACCGACCTCACCGTCCAGTGTGTCACACATAAGCCAGTCGTTGATAAAACCAGGAGGAGTGATGTCACCGACCTCACCGTCCAGTGAACCACACATAAGCCAGTCGTTGATAAGACCAGGAGGATTGATGTCACCGACCTCACCGTCCAGTGAACCACACGTAAGCCAGTCGTTGATAAGACCAGGAGGAGTGATGTCACCGGACACACCTTTTGAATTTTTTTTAAACTAATTTGTTTTGGACTGAGTGCATTTTTGTTTCATAAATGTTTATTTTTTATTTATAACTCTTAAGCCCTAGCCATTATTTTCAGAAAACTCGCCAAAAAATGTGTGCTGTCAATCGATTAAAATATTTAATCTGATTAAAAAAATATATATATTCATCTACCTTAAACAGATCTTTTTCAAGTTCCAAGTTTTAATACAACATGAGAGTCAACAAATGCTTGCTTTATGCAGCCATTTAACACAAAAGGATGACCCTCATGCATTGCAAATTTGCATCAAATTCAAAACCGAGTGATGCACAAAATAACTTAAAAGAAAATAATAATTTAAAACAATGAATAAAGTGTGCATGAAATAATAGGGGAAAGAAAACGTTAGGAACTTGTTACATTCACACACACAAGGCCTGAGGACTCACCCCCCCCTCTCTCTCACACACACACACACTCTCCCACCTCTCTTTCTCTCTTGCCCCTTCCTCATCTCTCTCACCCCCCCCCCTCTCTATCTCTATCTCACACACACACACACACACACACACACACACACACACACACACACACACACACACACACACACACACACACACACACACACACACACACACTTTGAGTCAGAAACATGAATTTCAGTGTGAGCTGGGTAGTGTAGTTTTATGAAATTCGAAAGCCCTGGGTCTCCTCTTTCATAGGACTACAAACATGAATGACGCCGTAATCTCCTTGTCTACATCCGCTGGTTTCCGATGCAATGCGCAGAGAATTTTACAAGGTCATATTTCGCTAATAACCCTTAAAATCATTGGTAAACAAACGTAGTGCTGAAAATATACACATTGACTGCTGTTTTGATAGGGTCTTTAGTCTTAGCTACTTAGTCTGCTGGCAGGCCTACCTCAGAGGCTTAATGGGTTAACCTTGCTCACTGTGTGTGTTTCAGACGCCCCCTGCTGGCAGGCCTACCTCAGAAGGTTAACCCCTTGCTCACTGTGTGTGTGTGTGTGTGTGTTTCAGACGCCCTGCTGGCAGGCCTACCTCAGAAGGTTAAACCCCTTGCTCGCTGTGTGTGTGTTTCAGACACCCTGCTGGCAGGCCTACCTCAGAAGGTTAACCCCTTGCTCACTGTGTGTGTTTCAGACGCCCTGCTGGCAGGCCTACCTCAGAAGGTGAAGTTCACGCTGCTGACCGGTCACTACACTGTGAAGAAGGGAGATGCGCTGCAGCTCAGCAACACTGACACCATGCCCATCCTGCCCTCCTCCACCTGCACAGCCACTGTACTCAACCCTGCAACCGGTCAGTCACACACACACACACACACGTGTGGCTGGATAGATAGATGGATACCGATAGATGGATAGATTGGGCGATATGAAGATGTTATCATGCACGTGGCCATGATAATGACCCTCATGTGTCCTCAATAACAGTGGCATTCAATTGAGTACCTCAAACTGAGAACCATGTAACTTTTAGAGGAATAATGTATTCAAATTGTATTATCTAAATATGGTGAGTTAGTGTTGTGTTCATTCATAGTTAAAGACTGTAGAGGTTGAGTACTTTATTATCTAAATATGGTGAGTTAGTGTTGTGTTCATTCATAGTTAAAGTACTTTCTTGTGATATATCACATTCACACTCAAGTGATTTGGATTCACTTTACAACTGCAAATACATGTACTGTCCAATAAAATGTCAAACTTGAGTTATATGGTTCTTCAGTGCAAGGGTTGAATTATGCAACGCCGGTTATGAATTTCTTTCCTTTCGTTATAGTCATTCTCTCTTGTTCCTTTTCTCTCTGGCTTTCTCTATGCTTCAACGTATTGTTGTAGCCTATCTCTGATCAATAAAACGGTGACATTATGCGATCCTACGTTCTGACCCTGTACATAACTTTACCCCATGTAGCCTAACTTAGTGGAGAAAACTTTGGACAGATGTCTGCTCTCGTTGGCAAAAATAATACAAAAGTGCCTAACGTGATGCAAGGCTGTGTACCAGGGTAGTAGCCTAACGTGATGCAAGGCTGTGTACCAGGGTAGTAGCCTAACGTGATGCAAGGCTGTGTACCAGGGTAGTAGCTTGGTACGTTGGCAAAGTAATGGTTTCTATCCATACAGTTGAAAGGTAAATACATTGTATTCGCAATATGACTTACCAAGCTGCACATACGTCATTTCAGATGTGAAAAAGGCAGCCTGGAATAGTTCTATGACCACAGACATGTAGGATAGTTCTATACACTGACCACAGACATGTAGGATAGTTTTATGCACTGACCACATACATGTAGGATAGTTCTATGACCACAGACATCTAGGATAGTTCTATGACCACAGACATGTAGGATAGTTCTATGACCACAGACATGTAGGATAGTTCTATGACCACAGACATGTAGGATAGTTCTATGACCACAGACATGTAGGATAGTTCTATGCACTGATCACAGACATGTAGGATAGTTCTATGACCACAGACATCTAGGATAGTTCTATGACCACAGACATGTAGGATAGTTCTATGACCACAGACATGTAGGATAGTTCTATGACCACAGACATGTAGGATAGTTCTATGACCACAGACATGTAGGATAGTTCTATGCACTGATCACAGACATGTAGGATAGTTCTATGCACTGATCACAGACATGTAGGATAGTTCTATGCACTGATCACAGACATGTAGGATAGTTCTATGCACTGATCACAGACATGTAGGATAGTTCTATGCACTGATCACAGACATGTAGGATAGTTCTATGCACTGATCAGACATGTAGGATAGTTCTATGCACTGATCACAGACATGTAGGATAGTTCTATGCACTGATCAGACATGTAGGATAGTTCTATGCACTGACCACAGACATGTAGGATAGTTCTATGCAGGGGAGGAAATTAGGCCACTTTACTCGCCAATTGCGAGTATTTTTTACGTTTGGCGAGTAATTCATGAAGAGCACTCGCCAGTCTGGCGAGTACTAGTAATTACAAAACAAAACAAAAAAATCATTCTGCAATCTGCTGATTCGCTCACTGACACAAACCGAACTCTGACTCCCCCCTTGATTCCTCCCATTTGCGCCACATAATAATCAGACCATAACCAATGAACATCATCGTTGTACAGATGCGCTCTAAGCTCCTCCAATGAACACTCGTTTTCTAGAAGATGCCGCCCATCTAGGGGAAGTGGACAGACCACTGACTGCGCGCAGACCTACAAACTCCTGCCACCGGCAGCCGGCTTGACAACGTAGACAAACTTACAAAAACACATGAGTGGATGAAAATAATTGCATGTAGAGTCGTCGCTTTCGGATATCGGTGCGGTCTGACATGGGGGCGAACAACAGCACGCGACGCGTCTCCTTCGAGTCGGATGAGAATGACAAGTCAACAACATTAGCCGGCTAGCTACCTAGCATGTAACAAGCTACCATAACGCGCATTCAACATAGTGGACTATACTGAGCGGCTTTGCTTAAATGCAGCCGAGTGACATTTTATTATTACCGGGTTTCCCAGCATATCACCACTCGCCCATATGCCCTTCACAACGGTGATGTTGTCATATTTGGCATTCAGAATACACCCGCTGAACCCCTAGCGTTGTCGATTCGGTTCCAATGTATTGTCATCTTACAGCACAAGTACAGTACAACCAGAATACATTTGGCATACAACCAGAGTGCAAATGTAACAAGTCAAGTTCAAGTTGTTTTATTTAGCTATTACATTACAGTGAAATGCTTGGTTCTTTCACTGCCCAACCCAGTATTGATTGAAAACTTTATTAACAGATTGCAGAATGGGTACAATACAGTACAGCTCAATACACACAATTGTTAAGGGGATGCAGACCAGAGAAGGACTTTAGTCTTGTTTACATCAGGGTCCCCCATTTCAGTCCTGTTTGCTTAATGCCTTGTCCACTTCCTCCACACTCCAATATGTTATGATGAATTGAAAATGGGGGACCCTGATGTAAACAAGACGAAAGTCTTTCTCTGGTCTGCATCCCCTTAACAATTGTATGTATTGAACTGTACTGTACCCATTCTGCAATCTGTTAATACACTTTTCAATCAATCAATCCCTTCAACCCTGCTCCTGTCAAACCTGCTCTTTCCATTCCCTCCATCATGTCCCCCCTTTCTGATTAATATTTCCTGCACTTAAGAGTCAGACACACATTCCTAGTAGTTGAGCTGTGATGAATGAAAACTTTATTTAACAGATTGCAGAATGGGTACAGTACAGTACGGCTCAATACATGCAATTGTTAAGGGGATGCAGACCAGAGAAAGACTTTCGTCTTGTTTACATCAGGGTCCCCCATTTTCAATTCATCATTCAGTATAACCTAGACCAGCCCAACCCAGCATCTTTCACTACCCAGTTCAGCCCAACCCAGTCCAGAATAGTTCCCTCTTTCATGTTAATATGTGATTTAATGATGTAATATTTTGAAGAGTAGAGACAGTGTGATTAATTTACTATGATTGAAAATCAATTTAGACGAAGACGTACAAAGAAGTAATTATCACAATTAGCGATTTTTTTTGTCTGGTAAAAAATCTATTTGGCTGGTAAAAAAAATCAGATACCCGCCAGTTGGCTGGTAAGCCAAAAAGTTAGTTTCCTCCCCTGGTTCTATGCACTGATCACAGACATGTAGGATAGTTCTATGCACTGATCAGACATGTAGGATAGTTCTATGCACTGATCACAGACACGTAGGATAGTTCTATGCACTGATCAGACATGTAGGATAGTTCTATGCACTGACAGCAGACATGTGTTTGGGTGTTAATTTACAGCGCTATATGTCTGTCACCGCTCACTTTATCAATTGTGATTGGAAGCTGGAATGAAATCTTCAAAATGCTTGAATCTTCTTCTCAGAGATTGTAATGTTAGCTTTGTAGCAAAGGCCTGTGTCCCGATAGCAACAACAACAACAACAACAACAACAATTAAACAATAAGGTCAGAATCTTTCAGAATAAAACCTGCCACACATTGTAATTTCTGTTTCCCCTATCGTCAGTAGGGGAATTTCATTACAGCCCAAGCCTACATCTTACTACAGATAATGTTTCATACATAAAGTTATACTTATGCCAGGATCAGACTACAGGATATTTTGGTCTTCCATGAAGGTCGCCGTATCAGACTAGGCGATCATAACATCATAAATTCTTACTGCTTTTTGGCCGGGACGGGAGACTAGGCTCATGGCAGATCTTCAACCACCTGGCGTTTAGGTCACCAGGGATGAGGGATGAGGGAGGAGGGGTTTGGTTTGGACTTTTAGGACCATGGAGGAGGGGTTTGGTTTAGACGATTATTCGAGAACATCAAAATGTTGAGGCTTCTGTAGGCTTTGCAGCTTCCCCAAATGAAATGTAATTTTGTGCTGCTAGTTAATTAGTTAGTTATTTATTTAGTTGGCTCGTTGTTGGTCGTTGATTAATTGGTAACATGCTCTCTTTCGTCCCATACTAAAAACCCACTGAAGTCGGTTAAATATACAACTATACACCATGTAAACAACATTGTTACCCTCATTTCCCTATCGTAACCGTTACTATTTAATTAGTCTTTTTCTCTCCTCTTATTTTCCTTATTTTATTTTGGGTTATATTTTGTGATGTTTGACGTCTCTCCGAATGACAAAAAAATTATAGTTTCCCCCCCCCCTAAACAAACGACAAACAAAATCATATCTTTATTTTTCTCTCCTCGGCACAGGAAGTCCTTCATTCCGACAGCCATCAGACTTTACAATGCATCACTGTGCCTCACTGCATCACTGAGCACAGGGTGACTGTTACCATCTTCCTGGATTTTTACTTTTAAAACAACATTGTTCAATATTACACTTACTGTACACTTACTGTAGATTTCTGTATATTTTTACTGTATATTTTATATTAGAATGTATATACATAACATAGGAAATGTAAATCCCGGAGCGTATTTTATTATTATTTTATTCTTAGGCTTATTTTATTCTTTTTTCTTAGGCTTTTTTTTTTTTTTTTATTATTCTTATTCGTGACTTTGTTTCGTCTACCTAAATGTTTACTGTGAGTGATTTGTAGTGCCAAATTTTCCCTCGGGATGATTAAAGTATTTCTATTCTATTCTTTTCTCCTCTCCTGGACCCAGAGCGCGTGGGCGAGAGCGTTCTGTCCATCCAGTCGTCTGAGAAGGTGACCAGCATCAGCCTGCCCCCCACCCCTCCCTACCACACGCTGGAGTTCCACCTGGAGGTGCTGTGCGTCATACCGTCCGGACCCGACCGTCCCCCCAACGAGCGGCTGACCAACGGGGAGGTCCGCCACCGGCCACGCAGCTACAGCCACCCGGACACCCTCATGACCGCCATCGACCAGAGGGTGAGAGACGTTCGCCAGATGCAGAAATAAATGCAGGGTTTGCACAAGGTCCTTGAAGTGCTTGATTTTTTACAATAAAAAGTCAAGGCATGGAATTCCTTGAAAACAGACAATTTTTTTTACAAGGTGCTTAAAAAGTCCCTGAAATTAAAATCGACCATTCGCATTGACCATGATCAAATTGTTCTGAATCAAGAAATTGATTTTTTTCCGTTATGTTTTAATATTAATAAAACCTGACAAGTCTCTGTCTCGCGTGCTCCAACTGCTTTTCCTAATTTCTTCGCGTGTGATGCTCTAGCTTGCTCTAGCTGGCAAGCAGGCCAAGAAGATGCTTAGAAAAACAGCATTTAAAAATGTATTGTATCCTTCGAGTGACATCGTTGAAAATTAAAAATAGTGCTTGGAAAAGTACTTATATGTCCTTGAATTTCATTTTGCAATGTCTGTGGGAACCCTGTAAATGTGACCGAGCCCAGCAGTTCGTGACACAAGTCTCCCTCTGTCATTTTTCGGATTTTCTTTTTACGGATTATGAAAGTACAGAATGTAAGCTTTCAAAATGATGTGTGAAAATATTTTGAAGAAGAGATGCTTATTTGAATCTAGTTAAAACTCAAAGTCTCAGAGCAGAGAAAAAAATCCAATCTAAAGTTTGGCTGCATTTTTAACACCTTGGCAGTCAGGTACTAGTTCTCACAAACTGTCTTTTTTAAACAAAGGTTTTTACTATTTAGATATACTATATACTGTTACAGTAAATATGTTCTTAACACTTTGAGCGCCCAAGGTTAATTCCGTATTAGTCCCTTGAATGCCCAAGGCCACTTCAATGTTAACGTTAATATCGCCTAATCTATGTTTTAAATTATGTGTCTAATTATTTGTCTAATCTGCCCGTTGCTTATCAAAGACTCATTTTCCAGTCAACATTGTCGTAGCAGATTGTTTTTTTATCGCTTCATTTCCGTTTGATAGCATTTTGAAAATCACTTGTTTTCACGGAAAAAACAACACATTCTATGATAATCGCCTTTTACTGGAATATTCTAGAACATTGTCATTTTTCGGCCTATTTATTAATCGTTTTCAAATAAACGCTAGATGATCGATAGTATATGTGTACGCATGCACGCTCGTGCCGCCAGTTGAAAATCGATTCTCCTATTTCCTGACCGCGAGCAGAGTCAAACAGCCTATCACCATAATCACATAAAAGCTTATCCGTGAAATCGGGTCTGATTATCCTAATACTGATAACATAGATTCCTTACCTGAGATCAGATGGTATCCAAATGGATTATTCCAATTCCTGATCGCCATTCGAAAAAATCGCTCATTTGATTGATCTGTGTATACAGTAAAACACATATTCTCCGAGGCTTCAGAGTGAACTCTGGTAGACCCCGGTTACATGAGTGAGAAGTAAAATGTGGAGTGCAGGTTTTTTTTTCATTTCATTTTCATTGAGTCCAATCCAAAAGGGTGATTTACCACCTGGGAGACGATAGGGGGCGCTTTTTTCACATCTGAGCGCCTGGGGTGACTGGATCTCCAACGGTAGACACGCTTGATGCAATATGATTTCAGATCGCTAATAAAAAAATAAATAAAAATAAAAATAATATTCTCGTGATGGGCATTCAAGCTCACTCGGGTAAACCCGAGAAATCTCGGGCGTGGCAATCAAAGTGTTAAACATTCTAACAGTTTTTCTCACAATCTGACTTTCAGACACAAGTCTCTTACCGCTGGGCCCGGTCACAAATACATATTCGTTGGCGTTTTCAGCTCCACTGCTGCGCAGTAAAAACATTTGAAAGTCAAGTAATGTCAACGGTATAGTTCTTATTTTAATCCTACTTACCAGTGATGATGTCGATTGATAAGTGTCCATTCTCAACTAAATCCATGCTGTAACTGATACAAGCTAGTTAGCCGCAGAGCCAACGGCGACGAGTAGGCTTGGGTACCATTCCCATTTGAACCGGTACCGGTACCCAACGTTACCTTTTTCGGTACTTTAGTTTCTAAAAATGTAATCTACCTACCTCGGTTGTAAAAAATTATTTATTATCATTATTATTTATTTAGAACAATTTGTTAATATATATATATATATAATATTGCAGCGAGCGTTGTCTGCATCTAGCTTTGTAAAGACCGTTTTCGGCTTGCCATTGCCCCGACTGCTTTGTTGAATCAAGTCAAATCCTAGGTAAGCGTGTATTGTGCGCGTGAACGTGCGGCACACTTCATAGGTTTCGTTTTGCGGTAAACAAAACGTTGATGTCATCTGACTTTTTTTTTTTATTAAATTTTTTATTACCAAAACGTGGCACCGAAGGATCTCACGTGAATCGGTACTCTGTAGTACCGACGTGATTCGGTCGATACTAGGGATGTCCGATATTATCGGCCTACCGATATTGGCATAAAAATTTGATATCGGAAAATATCGGTATCTGTTTTCAAAAAATTATAATTTTTTATTTATTTATTTTTTACATTTATTTACCCAGGCAAGCAAGTAAGAACAAATTATTATTTTATTTATTGTCAAAGTATGCATAATGTTGTGTTAATTATACGACAAGAGATATGTAATGTTAATTACCTGAAATTATTCCGTTTTTTTGGGGGGGGAAACCCTGCATATATCGGTATCGGTTGATATCGGTATCGGAAATTAAGAGTTGGACAATATCGGTATCGGTAAATATCGAGCATCCCTACTACCCTTAAAAGTACCGGATTCGGTACCCATCCCTAGCGACAAGCTCCACTATGTACAAGCTGACTCTGACTGGCTCACTGGCATCTCCTCCACAGTGGACACGAGGTCGATGTCAGCGAGCTCCAACTGGCTCGTTCACACAGGAGCTTGACCTTCATAGTGAATGAATGAATGAAAAGTTTATTTTTGAACATGTACTTCTCCATATTCCTCCAAACAAATCACGGTATCTTGTTCCGTCAAACCAAACAATAATAACAACAAATTAAAAAACATTAAAAAAAAACATTAAAAAAATAAAAAAGGAATTGTAAACAAAAGGTCAAGAGCAATGTGTTTGGTTAGCAGACATGTCCAAAAAAGGAGTAGAGGGAAGCTAAGCTTATTTATCCCTACCCCCTTACATTTGTATTTGTTCTTCCATTAATTTTACTAGATATAACATAATTTAGTATATTACAATATAGAATATACTTTTACTTATTGTAACTGAGGGGTACAATTCCCTGACTGTATTGATAAGTATGGTATCATTAAACCACTACCGCTTTATGTACTTTAATTACTGGCCATACAGTACATGATATATAAATATGATGAACACTTCCCACAATGAATCGGTTCCACACCAAGTGGTAATTAAGTATTTATTGCAGCAAAAGGTACATAATATACTTCTCTATTTTACTTTGGATGCGCTTATAAGGCAAAGGAATGTGCGTAGGCAAATCAATAATGAATGTCCATTCTCTGGTTACGCAGGAGGTAATTATACAACCTGAATCTTAGGGAATTATATCTATGGTACACTAGTAATATATAGCGGGAGATACTGGAAGGGTCCCCCCGGTTGTAAGCCAGCAGGGGTAGAGGATCTGTCGGTAGTAGAGAGTCTGGTCAACGATGACTAAGGAGACTCCAAGTACAGGAGACGGTGCAATAGTCTCTTGATCCACAGACGAATACAGCTGTTCTCCGTAGACTGTAGCTCCACAGTGAAGAAAGCTAGCCGGCCTCAGGCTCTCTGAGGCGCAGACTCGACGTGGCTCCTCACAGGGTAAATCCCACACGTGTCGGCGATTCTCCGCTCCATAAATCACAGGACCAAAACAAATATAATCCAGCCGCAAAGGGCTATGTAGTCGTCGGGTAGATTAATCCAGTGTACATGTCCACACGGTTCTCGTCTAGGTCTCCTCGGGTGAAAGCGCCATGAAAGCAGCCCAGCCTGGATAAGCACTCTAGCTGGTACGAGGAAGCGTTGGTGATGCTGGTCACTGTAGAACTTTAGCCGCACGATACACTATACACAAATAGACTATTACTGACTTAATAGAAATATGTCGCACTCGACGGTATAGCGCCAAACTCTGACAATTCAGTTATTAATTCGCACGCGGTCTCAATGCTCTATTTGGGGCCAAAACAGGCCATACTTCACCGCACGGAGTATCGTGGGTGAGGCTTCAACTTATTGGGTAACTCTACTTCTGTATTCACCTGCGCCATATTTATATGCACGGCGAACAATCTAGTGCCAACCTCATTTCTGTCTCGTATTCCTGGGCAAGGCCGGGCATGTACAGACATGTCCTGACGGTAGCCTTGAACCTGACTCTGGAGGCATGGCCCTGGCGCCTGTGGACCGCTGTCCAATAGGAGAACGAAACATCATGGTCCGTACTAGGCTAAAGGGATATTCCGTGTATATGTACAAGGAATATACAAGGGATATCAAACGATATACAAATACTATGCAATATATATCAATCAATAAATATATATATTCGGTTTAATCTGATCCTTTGTAACACTTATATTAAAAAAAAACGATCCAGAGCTAGTATGAGGAACGGCATGGATTGTGCTGAGAGAGGATTCTACCGTTCAACATTAGATTAGATTCAAATGTATTGTTGTCATCGTACAGCACAAGTACAGTACAACGAAAAGAAGTTGGCATCCAACCAGAGTAGAACAAAAAGTTTGGAAATTTGTGTTTGGTAGATTATTTCTCTGTTGTAACAATGCTTCTTGGCAATACATTTTATACCGTTGGAAAGCCTGTTTATTTACCTTTTTAAATGGTGCCCCATTTGTAAGGAACATGCATTTGTGTGATGAGCAGCACAGCTCAGTATGTGGGTTGCACCCATGAAAGATTTGCCATATTTTATTCAAACTGCTTATTCTACTGTTGCTATTGACTCTTGTTTGGTGTTGTTTAGTGGATTGGATGATTGAAGTCTATCAGTAACGAGGAAGAAACAAGACATATTGGCAATTTTACAATTAATGAATTTAACAGTCAAGACTAGGGTTCCAAAGATCCGTCTCTTGAGATCGTCTCGTCTGTCTGTCAAACAGATGTCTATAGACTGTCCCTGGTCCATCTACTCCACCCTGCTGGCCCTGACCTTCTACATCCCCTTCAAGACCAAACACTCGCTGCTCTCTGCTGGGAACAGGTGAGGAAGGACTTGTTTTCTCATTAACGTTCCTCTTTAGGAGGCAGTGTATCAGTGGTAATCAAACCATAAACAAAGAGGCCTATGTTAACACTTTAATCGCCGAAAACGCTGGGCAGCGTCTTTCCCCGCCATGCTCATTCTGCCGAAGATGCTGGGCAGCGTCTTTGATATCAATATTTCAAAAATATGTGATCGAAATCATATTTCTCCCCCGGAGACATGCTATGTACTGTTGAGCCCCTCTCAACTCTCCAACGGTTCAAGAGCGCCATCTGGTGGCCGATCGGCGGATCGCCCAAACAGGAAGTGATGCGGATGAAGTGGTGCTCACCCATATTTCGTCCGGGCACTCGCTATCGTTAGCGGGACTCCATCTTGACACAATGGATAGCGATCCGTTACCAATAACTCGATAAACAACATGATTTGGACATATATATACTATTATACAACCTGGAAATGGATCGGATATTTCTACATCCCATAATAGGAATATTTCAGTTCCACGCTCATCGTCCAACGGCGTGAGGAAGATACGGTAAGATCCAGCGTTATTTTTCAATGTGTTCGATACTAACTGCTCTAATGATCATATCACCCACACTAGATGAATGATATAACGTTTGCCACGGAATTATAAACGACCCCCCGCCCATCCGGTCAACATCAGATCATACTTAGTAACTCCTAGAAGCACATCCAGTTGAAATCTTTTATCTCGCACAGATTCCTATCAAACTGTATTTCATCATCAATATAATGCATTTGGGGCTATAAATCAAGTTCTGGAGAAAGCTGCAGAAAACGATAAAAACATACTTATACTTTAGACCGTATTTTAGTATGAATATGTGAATGAAAAAGTATAACGTTGCTACACCCTGAACAATAGATATAGGACGTTGAATGGGCCATAGTAATGTCAATTTAGCAATACAATTTAAAAAGTTATAGCCCTGCAAAGAAGGGGAACTTCTCCATGTTAAATAGGGCTGGCGAGGGATGGTAAATTATGAATTTAACCCTGGCGATCAAAGTGTTAACACGATCAGTGCCGACCTTGTTTACCTTTTTACCCGGTTGAATGCCATCATCCACTTCAATGTTGGCGTTAAAAACGCATAACCTATGTTTTAAATTTTTTAAATGTGTCTAATCTGCCCGTCGCTTATCAATG
The DNA here is from genome assembly GCF_963971535.1 of Notolepis coatsorum. Taxonomy (NCBI): domain Eukaryota; kingdom Metazoa; phylum Chordata; class Actinopteri; order Aulopiformes; family Paralepididae; genus Notolepis; species Notolepis coatsorum. The sequence goes on along the minus strand of NC_140169.1, from coordinate 202,777,848 downwards.
ACTTGTTTGCAGTCAACATTGTCGAAGCGGATTGTTTTTTAATCTGTTCATATCCTTTTTATAGCATTTCGAAAAGCTATCGTTCTCTCGAAAATTTCCGGGAAAATGGAAAGATTCCCCCAAAAACGGCATTTATTGGAATATTCTCGAACACACTAGACACGTTGTCATTTGTCTGCCTATTTATGAATCGTTTTCAAATAAACGCTAGATTATCGATAGTATATGTGTACTTATGCACGCTATAGAGGCGGGCTGAAAAATCCATTATTATCCATTTCCTCAAGATCACACCAGCACAATGGAGCCAGTTGGCTCCACCTCTACAGATCCCCACAGGGATCTCCCAGTCTAATCGACTGACCTGCAGTTACACAGGGATAGACGATAGGGTTTTTTTTCCCCCCATCTGAGCTCCTACAGGGGCTGCTGTACCAACGGGAGACTCGGTTGATGAAATATGAATTCAGATCGCTAATAAAAAAAATCAAACGACATTTCTCATACAATTGTTAAGGGGATGCAGACCAGAGAAAGACTTTCGTCTTGTTTACATCAGGGTCCCCCATTTTCAATTCATCATAACATATGACATACACGACATACAGATAGACAGTACTGCTACATCTATACATTTATGACATACCAGATTTGCAAATACAGTACTGTTTGTGATACAAAAAGAGTCCAGAAAAGAGAGTATATACATTTGACGTAGAAACTGTACATTGGAGGAGGTTGGGTAGGTGGGGTGGGGGGGGGACTGTACATTGTAGGTGGTTGGGTGGGGGAGGGGGGGGTGGGTGGGTAGGAGGGGTGGGTGGGTGGGGTACACTGTACAACTGTACAAGCAAAACTGTACATTGGGATATTTACAAAACCATACTTGGTCATTTACTGTACATTGGAGGGGGTTGGGTTAGGCCATTTACAGGGGCCAGTTTCGAATGGCAGTCTCCCGTAGGTGTTCTTTGAGAGTGGTTTTGAAAGTGGGTAGTGATTCACATTCCTTTACAGCTTTGGGTAGGGCATTCCACATTGATGTGGCATAATTGCGAAACGTGTTTTAATCCCTTGTTTGAGCCGAATCTGGGTTTAACATGATTTGTGGATCTCCCTCTGGTGTTGTGATCGTGGTATTCACTGACCTTTGGGAAGTATTTTGACATGTACATGGGTACCTTGGTCATGTAGTGTATCTTGTAGACCAGGCCCATTGCAAGTTGCTGTACTCTGTCGTCTACTCTAAGCCATCCTAGGTTGTCAAAGTGGGCAGGGGTGAGGTGGGTTCTAGGAGTAAGGTCAAGCAGTAGTCTGACCAGTTTGTTTTGAGATGTTTGTAATTTTGTTTTTAGCGCCTTTGAGGTGCTTTGGTACCATGAGGTGCAAGCATAGTCGTAGTACCCTTGAATGAGTGCTCCTGGCTGCCAGAGTCTTCAGGGTATTCTTGTTTACCAGTGAGGAGATCCGGTACAAGAATCGAGTTTGTTGGTTGACTTTTTTTATTACATTGGATAGCATTTTGTCACAGGAAAGATTTGCCTCTAGGATGGAACCCAGGTAGGTAATTTCTTCTTTCCTTGTGACAATATTGTCACCCACTGTAACTGAGAAGCCGTCGGTCTTGCTGAGTTTGTTATTTGAACCGAAGAGAATGGACTCTGTTTTGCCCATGTGTAATGATAGTTTGTTATCAGCGAGCCATATGCAGATTTTGCCTAGTTCCGAGCTGAGTTTTTTTTTATCTACTTTTTCTCCCATTTTCAATTTTTCGCCCATCCCAATTTCGTATCGTCCAATTCTACCCTCCCCTGTCTCGAACGCTGTTAGGCCATGCCTCCCACAAGCCGGCTGCAATGTGGACGAAGCCTTACATCACGTGTCCCCTCCGGTACTCGAGGAAGCAGCCGTCGCATCTTTTCACCTGCATAGCGCGATCTCTCAGCGTCGGGGGTCTGCGTTTGGAGGGCACGCCGCCCCAGTCGCTTCCTGATTCTGCTGCGCAGGCGCACCAACCGACCTGTAGGAGTCGCTGTCCACAACGTCCGATCCCCACCCATCAGCTTCCCACCCCCTAATACTGCCAATTGTATTAGTATGAACGACCAGCCAAGCTGATAGCAATGCGGAGAGCTGGGCTCGAACCCAGCGTCTCCTGCATTGGTGGTGAGCGCCTTGCCCACTGCACCACCTAGCCGCCTCGAGCTGAGGGTTTTTTCAACCTGTAACTTGTTCTTGTCAGAGACCAGCAGGGCTGAGTCGTCCGCAAACAGGAACAAGTTGCAGTCAGAAGCTGACGACATGTCATTTGCATAAATTAGGAACAGTAGCGGTCCTAGTATGCTTCCTTGTGGAATACCACAGCTCACTGTGAGGGGGGGGGATAGGGTACCGTTTACCTCCACCATCTGTTCTCTCCCCTCCAGGTAGGATTTGTAAGATTCTGATCAAACTGGCCAGTATCACGTCTTCGTCTGTTTGGCCCTCCATCCAATTCCTCTGCGTTGTGTACTTTTAATGGTCCTGACGTCTCCGATACTGGTAGATAAGATCCCTATCTCCCCCCGTTAGTGCAATCCATAAACCATAATAATTCTCCACCTCCATAAGAATTCGACACTTCGACACCGTGAGATACCTTATGAGGAAAAGCGTTGTTTTATTGCTATAAACAGAACCTCATAATCAGATGTTGTCAGATGTTATCAAATTGTATCGTCCTTGAAGAGTCTATTCTAATGATCTTTCGGTGTGTTCGTCTATCGTCCTTTTGTTATTCAGTCCAATAGTGGTCAGGCCGGTTCGTTAGCCAAGACCATCCTCGTGGTAGCCGAAGCTACTGGTGATGTGGCATTCTCCCCCCCCCCCTCTCTCTCTCAATGAGAGGAGAGAGTGTCTGTGTGATCTCAGTCCTACTCGCTCTTGGTCAGTTTCTAGTCTGCCTTACACCCGGAAACACCGTTCGACTCATAGATGTTCGCCTTCTGGTTGTCATGCGACGTCAACTGTCATGACAACTGCTAAATAACCTTTAACACCATTAAACTTTCATTAAGATGAACCTCTCTCCCTCCTGCTCTGGGAGACACCCTCTTATCTCAGATGTTCTTAAAAGGAATGTCAACAAACATTCTCTCGCTGGCAGTGTGCCTCACAACAATCACCCTGCTCTACTGAACCACAGTCTCCTGCTTCCACCGTCCGCATGCACTTCGACCTCTCTGACCCGGCACCGTTTTAGCTGTGGTCACTCCCCCCAATCTATACATCACATACATTGAAAAAGCACCCCAAATCCTTCATTCCCCCCTTTGATTCTTAATCAACCTTCAGAATCAACAGACTACTTGGTTTTTCAATTAATTATACACAAAAATAGACTCATAACAATGAGGGCCCCGCCGTCTGCTGTTTTTCCTTTTGTTTCCCATTACCCGCATCACACCCAAACCAGAAAGGATAAACAACGGTCATGGAGGAGAGAGAGAGAGAGACAGAGAAAAACACAGATTGCAACTTTTCAAACGACACACCTAAACCCTTCGGCCCCCCTATTAGGTACCCCACGTCCAAATCAGAGCGCTCCCTTCCCTCTTACAGTACACCTCCCATCTTGGGCCGGTCCCGTCTTCTAGGGCAAGGGCCCCTTTCAGTGACGGCTCCTTTCCTGAGCTGGTCCCCCTCCCAGGGCGCGGTCCCCTAGGCAAAAATTTCTCCCCTGGTCTGCTACTGCTCAGTGTCTCTGGCTGTCCTCTCCACATCTGCTCCTCCACCGCCGCCGTCTCCTCCCTCTCGTCGTGGATCATCTGTGTACCAGGCTGCGGTGCCTGGCCCCTGCGGCTTCCTCCTCCTCCAGTCTGTCTCCTGGTCATCTCCATCACTGTCGGTGTCATTCCCCCCTTGAAAGCAGAAACACAACACCGGCAGTCGTCTGTACATTCGACTTCCCTTGTTTTGCTGTTAGTCTACCACCTTCTCCACACCTATTATCTATCTTACAGGGCGGTTCCCTGTTTGTTGTCTTCCGGCGTGACACTTGCAGTTTCCGATACCCACTCCGCGCAACTCTTCATCCCAGTTTGACCCCCAGCGCGCGCCAGTTCTTCTGGTGACGTGTCTTCTGAAGACCCTGCCTATCTATTAGGTGTGAGAAGGCCCCACTGGAATTCAAACTCCCTCTTTATTCCATAATTAACCCATTCAAATAACTGCACCATCTTTCTGTGCAATTCTTATTTAATCCATTGTATAATTAAACTCTCTATCTAATATTATTATTATAATAATAATCCACTCTCTGTGCTCATTAGATTCACTATTGAATCACTCCCCCACTCCGCCACTAGATGGTAGTACAGGCCTATATCTAAATATTCCCCTATGGGTAATGAAAACTCCTCAGCACTACCCCCCCTCCGCCACTAGGTGGCGACCTACTCCTCCTCGATGGTGTTTTAGTTGACGTGTCACTTCCTGGTTCTTTATCTGTTGTTATCCCCTCGTGGCTCACGGCCATCTTGTATCATCCCCCTCGTGGCCCCTTTTGCGGCCATCTTGTCTCGCTCATAATGGCTACTCTCTCACAAACAAACGCTGCCCTCCTTTTTCAAGGCCTAACAACAAAACAACTTCCTTAGAGTCTCGTCGGCCAAACAGGTCATAATGATGTCTGCAGGTCACATGACAATAGATGATCTACTAACATGCAAGTACTGAACAGGTCAAAAATAGACTGAATGCCAAATGACGGTAGGTCTGAAAAACGTAGGTAGATTCTCCCGACTCACAGTCCCGCGTTCCCGCCTCTTGCGAGGAAAACAACCCTTATATTACAGACCAACAAAAATGGAATTAACCCCTTAGAACACTGCCTTCCTTCACCGGCCCGTTTGTTTTTCATTCCCTGTAGATAAAACCCATCTTGGTTTTTCAAAACACCATGGCTCTCTGCTCATATTATTACAGCTGGCTTCTCTGTCGCTTCTTATTTACGGATGCACTATCTTCGTTCGTTTTTATTTGGCTTAAAAGATCAAAACAACCATGTGTGCACAGTGAACTCGCATCTTTCTCCGGAGCGCTGTTTCTCCTACAGCGCTGGTCCGCCTCATGACCGCTCGACTCGACGCTCTCTCCCAGGGCTGGCCGGCCTTGCTTCGATCATGATTCTCCCACACATTGATGACTGTTGTCCACTGTCGCCCCATTATTGAAAAAGTCTTTATCCGTTGTTCTTATCTCTTGCAAATCCGGCTGTCATCAACAACCAACTGTTCCTGTTGTTTTAATCTCTTGCAAATCCGGCTGTCATCGGCACCAACTGTAAGATTCTGATGAAACTGGCCAGTAGCACGTCTTCGTCTGTTTGGCCCTCCATCCAATTCCTCTGCGTTGTGTACTTTTAATGGTCCTGACGTCTCCGATACTGGTAGATAAGATCCCTATCTCCCCCCGTTAGTGCAATCCATAAACCATAATAATTCTCCACCTCCGTAAGAATTCGACACTTCGACACCGTGAGATACCTTATGAGGAAAAGCGTTGTTTTATTGCTATAAACAGAACCTCATAATCGGATGTTGTCAGATGTTATCAAATTGTATCATCCTTGAAGAGTCTATTCTAATGATCTTTCGGTGTGTTCGTCTATCGTCCTTTTGTTATTCAGTCCAATAGTGGTCAGGCTGGTTCGTTAGCCAAGACCATCCTCGTGGTAGCCGAAGCTACTGGTGATGTGGCATTCTCCCCCCCCCCCCCCCTCTCTCTCAATGAGAGGAGAGAGTGTCTGTGTGATCTCAGTCCTACTCGCTCTTGGTCAGTTTCTAGTCTGCCTTACACCCGGAAACACCGTTCGACTCATAGATGTTCGTCGTCGCAACGAAGGCCCCGCCTTCTGGTTGTCATGCGACGTCAACTGTCATGACAACTGCTAAATAACCTTTAACACCATTAAACTTTCATTAAGATGAACCTCTCTCCCTCCTGCTCTGGGAGACACCCTCTTATCTCAGATGTTCTTAAAAGGAATGTCAACAAACATTCTCTCGCTGGCAGTGTGCCTCACAACAATCACCTTGCTCTACTGAACCACGGTCTCCTGCTTCCACCGTCCGCATGCACTTCGACCTCTCTGACCCGGCACCGTTTTAGCTGTGGTCACTCCCCCCAATCTATACATCACATACATTGAAAAAGCACCCCAAATCCTTCAGATTGCATCCAGCTCACTGATAGACTATCAAAACCAATTGCTTTTAGCTTGTCAATCAGAATGGTGTGATTGACAGTGTTGAAGGCCTTTTGTAGGTCCAACATGACCATGCCGCAGTATTTGCCCGCGTCCACCTCTTGTTTGATGTGGTCGTTTAAATAGAGAAGGCATGTGTCAGTGGAGTGGGATGTTCTGAAGCCAGATTGGAATTCGTAGATTCGATTTTTTTCCACAAAGTACTTTTCGACCTGTTCGTAATAAAATTTTTACAACATGACTTTCGAGATGGAGGTAAGGATAGAAACAGGGCGATAGTTGCCTGGGTCTAATTTACTGCCCTTTTTGTGCAGGGGTGTTACTCTCGCAATTTTGAAGTCCTTGGGGACGTGTCCCTATTTTATGGAGAGGTTTATTATGTGTGTGATGACTGGGGTGATGGCGGCTGCTGAGTCTCTGAGGAATTTGGAGGGGATGTTGGTATGGCCAGTGGCCTTGTTCGGTTGGAGGGCGCTCAGTTTTTTGAGTACCTCATCTGTTGTTACCATTTCCAGTTTGAAGTCGTCTTTCTGGACCCCTAGGTTCTTGTAGTATGCTACTATGTGTTCTACCCCATAATGCCCTGAGTGGGAGGGTAGTTTGTTTACCAGTGTTGTGGCTATGTTTGTGAAGAAGATGTTTAAAGGGGAACTATTTTACTATTTCTTTCACTATTTGGGCACTTTTACACAATTCCTGTGAGTCTATGGAACACCTCTGTAATATATATATTTTTTTTATTCATTGTTTTGTATTTCTAATCAAGTCCTCAAAAACAGCATTTTTCTACCTCAAGATCTCGAGCCGTTTTGAGGCTGGGCTCCTAAACCACTGCGCAGCGGCGTCGCCGCCTGAACATTAACATGCAGCGGTGTCTCTCTGACATCACATATCGCGCACATTTTCAAATGACTCAGTTCAGTGAGGGTGAATATTGTGAGAGGAGAATTGGAAGAATGCGCCAATATGAGAATTTTGAGACATAGATCATATTAATATAAGTTCACATAGCTAGGAAACAATGCTAAACACTCAAAAAGGCCATTTATAAGATAGTTCCCCTTTAAGTAATTGGCTACATCCAGCTTGTCTGTGATGAGCGTGTTGTCCGTCTTTATGTTTATGTTTGAGAATCTGGTTTTAAGTTTTTTACTGCAGCCTAGTTGATTATTGAGTAATTTCCAAAGTTCACGTGGTTTGTTTTTGTTTTCCTCAGTTTTGTCATTGATAAAAAAAAAGATTTGCTGTTTTGATCATGGAGTTTACGTCATTTCTTAGTCTGTTTCTTTCCAGTTTGAGTTCAGTCACGTGGGCTTGGAGTTCACTGCTCGTGCTTTTGGTAAGCTTTGACTGACTTTTACGAACTTAGAGCATTTTTTGTCTCTGGTTTTCATAGCGGTCAGTATTTCAGTGTGCATCCACGGCTCAGCATGTTTTTTTACCCTGGTGGTTCTTAGGGGGGCCATGTTGTTTAGTATTGTTGAGAATTTGGTTTTGAAACCAAGCCATGTTTCTTCAACCAGTGTACCATTGAGCTCATCTGACCAGTCCAGACTCTCCAGTTCAAGGTTAAAGGCCTCGCTAGAGTAGGTTTTGAGGTCTCTAGATGTGACTGTTTTGTGACAGCCAGCCTTTTGTTTTAGCTTTTTGCGGGTACAGAATATCATATAATGATCACTTAACCCGCATGCTATAACCCCTTTGTTGGAGATCTTGGACTTGTCAGAGGTCAGGATCAGGTCAATGGTAGTCTGAGTTGACTCACATACACGTGTGGGTTGGGTGATTAGCTGGCTGAGGCCGTGCAGATCACAAACCTACTGAAGGATTTGAAGACGAGTGCATCTTTTTGTTGCATATCCGTGTTCCAATCCACAATAAGAATATTTTCTTTTAATGTTCTATGCCTTACTCCTCAAGGGGATATATCTTATCTTACCTTGACTCTATGTCTGCACTTTTTTGTAAATTTTGTGCTCATGTTATGCCAGTTTTTTTTGCTGTGAAGCACTTTGAGCTGCAATTCTTGTATGAAAGGTGCTATACAAATAACTAGGGATGCCCCGATCACGTTTTTTGCCACCGATCACCGATCGTCGTGAGCCATATCGGCCGATACCGATCCGATACCGATCGTTTTTGATTAAAAAGAAATTAAAAATTATTTTATATAATTTTTTTTTTTTATAAAATATATATATTATATAATTAGACTTGTACTTGTATTATCTGCTAGACATCGCCACCACGCAACAAGTCAAAATGCTCGCTATCTGCAAACGGCTCCACTGTCTGTGTGTACTCTAGTAGCCTCCAGCTCCAAAAAGGATTCTCCTGTGCTGCAGCTGGACCCTATTGGTAACGTTACTGTGCTTTGGTCATATCACATTCAGCAAGCCCTCAGCTCGAATACGCATTGAATCAATGTTATAAGACATTGATATCAGGAGCTATCTGTAGCTACTGCTAGCCGGCTAGATGACGTTAAGACAGAACTTTTTAGTTCAATGGGACATTTCGTTTTGAACAGTGAACTAACGTCAGCTAACGCAAGCTAACGGAGGTATCAACATGGACTACTAGACTTGCTGGAGCATTTGTTGATATCAGGAGCTATCAGTAGCTAGCCGGCTAAATACCGTTAGACAATGCCTACTAAAAGTGAATAGTTGACTGGGTAATTTTGTTTAAACAGTAACGATAGCTAGGTAGCTAACGTTAGCTCAGGTCGAATGCACTATAGACTCGAGCAGAGGAGCCGCCTCTCAGTCCTCTGTGTTTACAAACTGTACACGGGTGCGGGCGGGGCAAGGGAGCAGCGGCAGTTTGCAGGTCCTGTGTGTCTGAGACAGACAGCGAGTGAGATCTCCGCTTGATCGGTTTCCGCGATCTGCGAATATGACTCATTATCGGAATTCACAGATCGCATATTTATACTGATTATCGGCCGATAACGATCGGTGGCCGATCGATCGGGGCATCCCTACAAATAACGTTTATTATTATCATTAAGATATGGGTTAATTACATTACATTTACAATTTCAGACGTTTTCCCTGTTATGCGGGTGTAGGGCTTAAAGATTCAGTACAATGGACAATTGTGTTTTTAAATCGTGTTGCTTTGTTTAACAGAAGGTGTGTCGATGTAACATTCCCTAACATGTTAGAACTGTTGTTGTGAAAGTGACGACCAAAGCCCTTTGATCTCTATCCCTCTGGAAATCAACACAATCAAACTACTTCAGATATCCAATCTCCTTCCCTGCTGAGATTGCATAATCTACTGGGGTTATCCTGATTGGCCCATCAGTCAGTCTGTCAGTTATCAGTTGTTGTGTAGCTAGTCCACAAACAAAGTAATGAACCTAGTGTGCTATAATTTTGCTAATTTTAGTGGTTCAAAAACATCCAGAGCAACAGTGACGAGGTATTTATCACCTTTTGTTTACATTTGAAAGCGTCCTGTATTACGATGCTAACTTGACCTTCTCCTTTCAATGATCAGAGGGCCACGCCCCCCTCAACATACCGGCTATGCTCAGAGAGGGTGAACTAAGCCACGCCCCCTCAACATACCAGCTGTGCTCAGAGAGGGTGCACTAAGCCACGCCCCCTCAACATACCAGCTGTGCTCGGAGAGGGTGCACTAAGCCACGCCCCCTCAACATACCAGCTGTGCTCAGAGAGGGTGCACTAAAACACTTCAGACAATGATACATCTGAATTTTAAGACAATTACACTTAATGACATTAATAATAACTTTATTTGTATAGCACCTTTCATACAGGGGATTGCAGTTCAAAGTGCTTTACATCAGTAAGAAATAAGACATCAAATCAGTGTAAAACAAGCAGCAAGAGCAAAGCATAAAGTGGGATAAAATAATGCAGATATATTAATCAAATCATATCAGAACCTCACGTTCCAATTGGACATTAACATTCCACAATTGTTTTTGACTGAATTAACGTCATTGTACTGGTCCTTTTTTTAAGGACAGAAATATTGTGTATTTGAAGATGGATTAGCCTATCTTCTAATGTGTCACAGATGGTGTTCTGTGTGGGCTGAGCAGGATGCAGAGTAACCCAGAGGAGAGTGGGTTATTATTGCAGGATTCAACCCATGGCTCAGTGCCGGGTTAACACATGGGCTACTAGGTCTGTGGCCCTGGGGCACACAGTTTGCAAGGGCCCATGCTTAAGACTGGACTGGAGTGGGGCGGGGGCAGGGGACGGGTCATAGCCTATTTGTGCCTGTTTGTCCATAGAGTAATGATTTGTGCTTGTGTGGTCGGGGATGGGCTGCCACTGGCTTCATATGGTATGGAATCATCCAGTAGTTGGGAGAAAACTATTTATTTCTACATTTTAATCAACAGGCACTTTCATAACCATCACTACACCATCTCTGGTAATGTTTCTTTACCTTTCTCCCTCCCGTAATCCCCCGTTTTCTGACATGTGACCTTTTGACCCCTACAGGAAGTACATCCAAGTGTGTGTGCAGAATGTGTCGGAAATTAACTTCCAGCTGGCGGAACAGAAACTGGCAGAGAAGCAACACGCCTCTCTGGAGCTGCAGTCCCTCAACACTAAAGCACAGCAGGTGAGGAGGGTTCTGTCGGTGGAAGGTTTTCAGCCTGGGAGCAGGGAACGTTCTCAAGTTCAAGTTAGTTTATTATTAGTCACAACAAAATACAGAATACTTTATGATGAAATGCTTGTTTCTGTATGAGCCCCTGAGAGTGTGCTACATACAGTAAAAAGAAAGTAAAATTACCAAAGGAGAAAGGAGGGATGGCAGTACCCAGTTTAGAAAGCTATTACTATGCAGCACAGCTTAGAACAGTAGCATGCTGGTGCAATGTGAACTATGAGGCCAAATGGAAAGATATAGAAACCAAAAGAGAGGGATTCAAAGTGCAGGCACTGATGGGAGATAGGGAGCTGTTCAGAAGACAGGAACAACTACTAGATCCAATTACCAGATTCACTATAAACATATGGAACACAATAGTAAAGAAATACAAGCTAGAAAAAGAATCTAAGATACTGAGATGGATAGAACACGACAACAAATTCAGACCAGGGATAGAAGACCATGGGTTCAAGAGGTGGGAACGGGGGGGTATAACAGCAATATGCACGATGACAGAAGGAGGGGAGATGCAGACTCTACAAAAATTGAAAGAAAGATACGGACTAGAGAATATGGACCACTTTAGATATTTACAGATTAGGGACTACTATAACAAGGAAATAAAGCAAGATAGAGACAAAGAACAGAATGGGGTAATTAAGATAATGGTAAAGTCATACGAAGGACGGAAGGGGAGGGTGATATCAGCACTATATCAGGCAATAATGGACAGTAAGGGAAATACAACATTGTATGTAAAAGAAAAGTGGGAAAGAGAGTTGGAAATAGAGATAACAGAGGAGGAATGGTATGACACATGTAAGACACAACAAACAACCACAGGATCAAGGATATGGAGGGAGTTTAGGTGGGAAAATATAATTAGATACTTTATAACACCAGAAATACAGGGCAATTACACACCAGCAAAGAAAACATGTTGGAGGGAGTGTGGACAGGAAGGGGCGAACCATACACACATATTCTGGGGATGTCAGAAGATAAGGCACTACTGGGAAGAGATAGGAGGGATAATAAATGAAATAATAGGATACGAAATACCCCAGGGAGGCCAAGTGTTGTATTTGGGGAATCTGTCACAGGAAGGAATCAAAGGGGAAGACAAATATTTGATTAAGATATTGATAGTGGCAGCCAAGAAAGTTTTAACTAAACTGTGGTACAAGGTAGAAGTGCCGACAAAGGATCAATGGATAGAGTTGGTAGAGGGGATACAGGAAATGGAGAGAATCACACATCTGCTGAGGCTGCAAGAAGAAAAGTTTGAATGGAAATGGGGAAAATGGGAAGAATACAGGAGGGGAAGTAACGACATCACAGGTTTGAAAAGGATACAAGGAAATGAATAAAAATGTAAATAAATAATGCAAATGTAGAATGGACCGAAGGACCCATGTCACACTTTTTCTTTACTCATTTTTTGTCTATTTATTTTAATTTATGTACTGTGTATTGTCTATGAATGTTGTCTATGTATGTTGTTGAAAAAATGAAAATAAAAATGTAAGTTAAAAAAAAATTAAAAATTAAGAAGTAAGTAAAAAGTAAGTAAAGTCAATATATACAATACAGAGTCAAATGATTAACAGTGAGGTACAATGCAGAGGTACAAAACTTAGGGTAGGGTGCAAATGAGGTATGAATGTGGTGCAAATCTCTTTAGAAAAATTATAGAGTGTTAAAGTGAGTGGTAAGGTGAGTGTTTGTTTAAAGTGTGTGTGTACATGTGGAAGTGTGTGCAGTGAGTGTAGATGATGGGTTGTCACCAGGGATGCGTTCTTCATGGGACGGGATTGCACTCCGTGCACCCAAAGATTTGAGCAGAAGCGCGTGCACGCACATGCACGGATGTGCGCGCACATGCGCGTGCACTCAAGAACGCGCTGCACTCGACTCTGCGTCGTGTTTACCTGCCTGCCGGCGCTACCTCGCATTATCATAACAATAGCCGCTCGTTAGGCCGGTGTCTACTACTGTCTTCAACTACGTCCGTTTGTTTTGTGAGACAATGAGACTAATTGCCTCTAGGGATGGAATGCAACCCATTTCATGGCAATCACATTCACAGGTGTAAACGGTGCTCTGCCTCAGAGCCATATTCTATGACTGCTCTGCCTGAATCAGACCATCGTTCACACCAAACCTGAGGGGTGGGGGCAGGTAGGCAGGGAGCTGTGTCTACCACACTACACAGTGGCTTTTTATTATTGTCTATTTAAAACTGAATCAAACCATAAACAAGGTGGCCTGTTGGGATGTTAGATCCTAATGTAAAAAACTGATTTTATATGTCTGCACTTTATGTGCTCATTTTATGCCTGTCTTTTTTCTGTTGTGAAGCACTTTGAGCTGCAGTTTCTGTATGAAAGGGCTATACAAATAAAGTTTATTATTATACATGTGCGCGAGCCGCGAGGTAACATTTATGAGCGCCATTAGCGTGCGTGCAATCAGTGTTGGAACATATGAGGAACGCACCTCTGGTTGTCACATAGTGTCATTGTCGTTGAGCATCCTGATGGCCTGGGGATAGAAGCTCCTTCTGAGTCTCTGTACTGGCCATGAGACTCCGGTAGCGCTTGCCTGACCGCAGCAGTTCAAAGAGGCAGTTGTTTGGGTGACTAGAGTCTTTGGTTATTCTCTTAGCCGTGGTCCTGCAGGGAAGCCTGGTTATCGGTCAGTTCAATATTTTTCTAAAATATTTTGTGCTTATTGATAGACACATTGTTACGTCCCTGTTAAAAAATTAAAACGGGATGAGGCGACTAACACTAATTATTTACTCAGAGAAAAGGAACACAGACAGCGGATATGCATAAACAATTATGATTTATTACTATTACAACTAAAAGCTACTTTCTAACAGAAGAAATGTGTCAAATGAATGATTGATCAAATATACAAAGCAGACTGTCAATTACCTTTTGGAATGAACAGAGCCAAACACAACATTGGAAATCACACTCCCTGCAGTAGGGAGTCAAGCCAATCCCGGTACACAAACCACTCAAACGGATGGTATATGTACACTATATGTGTATATATATTGTTATTTAAATTATTTTATTTTTTATTTTGTCAAATGTATATTCAACAAGGTTATTCATATCTGCTGTTAACGGAATAAGAGTATATATGAATGAATAATTATATACAATGATTTTCTTTGGTTGTATTGTTAGTTTTCCAGTGTGATCAGTGTGTTAACCCTTTCACTACCACACTACAGACGCTTAACCTTCTGTAGCGTGGTTGTGAAAGGGTTAACCTTCTGTAGTGTGGTTGTGAAAGGGTTAACCCTTTGTCGTGTGGCAATGAAAGGGTTAACTTCTGTATTGTCGCAGTGAAAGGGTTACCCCTTTGGTAGTGTGGTAGTGAAAGGGTTAAGGCTTCTACAGATGAGCACGGCTGAGCCATTGATTTCCTATGGGGAGAGAGCCGTGGCGCCCAACTAGGCGGCAGTGATGCGTGTATCACTTCCGCAACGGATTTAGTCGGATTTCGGTTTCCGGGTTGGCCTGATTGGCCACGTGACCCCCGCCGCTATACGCCCCTCTCTGCCCCTGCCGCTGCCTGTGTGTTGACGCGCGCGCGACGCGGACTTCACTGCCGCTTTCCCACTTCAACGCCAGAGCAATATTGTCGCGCCATCTTCTGAGTGCAGACGCGCTGCTGTTTAATCACTTTTCCCACTTCAATGACAGAGCTGCTGTTTAATGCTCACTTTTCCCACTTCAATGACAGAGCTGCTGTTTAATGCTCACTTTTCCCACTTCAATGACAGAGCTGCTGTTTAATAATATTGTCGCGTTGTGGAAAGCAGGATGAGAGAGCGTAGATTTCAGTATCATTTAATCATTTATCATTTAACATTTGAAAGGCATACATTGTTGTCATACAGAAGTACAGAATACTTTTATCCAAAATGCTTCTTACTGTTACTGTTAGAGACTGTGCTAGACAAGATAAGTATGAAATAAAATAGTATAGCATGTAAAATAGAAGTAAAAATAGAGGTCACGCTGTTCAGTATAGACATATGTACAATGTTCGATGCAAAATAGAAGTAACTGAGTTACCATACAATATACAATATACTATGCAATGTACTAATATACAATACGCTATAGTGCAAAGCAGCAATGGGATGAGGTACAATTTACAGTAAGTTGTACGAGTTGCAGTGCAAATGCTTCTTACTGGTGCGCTCCGCAGACTGTTACCATACAATATACAATACGCTATAGTGCAAAGCAGAAATGGGATGAGGTACAATTTACAGTAAGGTGTACGAGTTGCAGTGCAAATGCTTCTTACTGGCGCGCTCCAGAGACATTTACTGTACCATACAATATACTATGCAATGTACTAATATACAATACGCTATAGTGCAAAGCAGAAATGGGATGAGGTACAATTTACAGTAAGGTGTACCTCTAATGCAGTGGTGCCCAACCAGTCGATCGCGATCGACAGGTAGATTGCGGGCTGATTTCAAGTAGATCTTGATTAATTAAATTCGATTATTAAAAAAAAAAAAAAAAATCTAAATCAACTCTTCCTCTCCTTGTTAACTACAACAAGCAATTATTTAAGATGAGGTCGGACTCGGCACTGACAGATTTGTGTTCATTATGCTGCTTTTATAAAGCCTCAAATGACTGCTTACAATATACAATCTTGGCTGGTAGCTCTCGGGCTAGGTGGTAAATAAAAAAGTAGATCTTGGTTCAAAAAAGGTTGGGCACCCCTGCTCTAATGTATGCCTTTCAAATGTTAAATGATTAAATGATACACACTGAAATCTACGCTCTTTCATCCTGCTTTCCACAACGCGACAATATTATTAAACAGCAGCTCGGCAACGCTGCCGCGGGGGCGTGCCACGTGGCCGCCGCGGCCAATCAGGCGAACCCGGAAACCGAAATCCGACTAAATCCGTTGCGGAAGTGATACACGCGGCAGTGATACCCTTTGGCGAAATGTTTACACTTTCAACACATTCAGCGGTTTTGCGTTGGAATTCACAAGGATGTTTGTTTATAAAGTCATATAATATTCTACTTATGAAGTTCCCTGCTGCTGTCGTATGCCGTTTCATTTATCGTCCTAATCCTCATCCTGTGTGTGTGTTTGTCTCCCCCTGCAGGTGGTGTGCAGTAAGCAGTGTGTGTTCTGCGTCTGGGAGGTGCGGTGGCAGGCAGACCTGCCCTCCTGTCTACAGTGCGTGTTTTCGGCCAACTTCTCGCCGGTCAACGAGGACATTTCCGCCTTCAAACCCTTCTACTATGAGTTCCAGTTGGAGCGAGTCACTGTGAGTGTCTTTACCCTTCTGTACCTCCCCCTAGTGGTGCCTGTATACCAACATATACATATACTGTATATACAGAACTGGTCATCTCTGCCCAGTAACCTTATTCATGTCACCGACATCTTTAAAGGAACACCGTAACATTATGGGAAATGTGCATACCGTCTTCTCCAGAGTCAGACAAGAAGATAGATACCAGTTTCCTCTCTGTGTGTTCAGGAGAAAGCTACCCGGCTGCAAGCTATCCTAGCTTAGCACAAATCAACGGAAGCGGATACAAATCAACTAGCCTAGCTGTTGGTCAAAAAACACCTCTCCTGGAGTTTTAAGCCAGGCTAGTGGTCTTTATGCGCTTCCATGAAGTCTTTATTTCTAGTGTTGCCTCGTGTCATCTTCACCCATCTCTGTCCTCCAATCAGACACTGTACAGCGTGCGAGCAGAGATCCTGCCCGCCGCCGGGGAACAGCACTGTCGCTCTGGCGCCCTCTGCGGGCTGGAGGTGTCCATCACACGGCTGACGGAGCCCGCCGAGGGCGAGGCTGGGGAGGAGGGCAAGGCGGAGACGGAGGGACTCCGCACCACCAAGCTCATGTATGAAGGTGAGTCTGAAGGGGCGTGTGTCTCCCACCAGCGTGGGCCACCAGAACGCTTTCAGTGCCGTGCCGTAGACTGTACAAGTCTCAGGAGCCACTGGACTGGAGGGACGGATGGAACACCATTACTGTTAACGGATCCCCATATATTAAAGTGTCTGGAAACTTACTGCTTGTAAAATCACTTTATTTCTCGTTTTACATAGTATTACATTGGAAAAAAATAATAAAAGAATAACCATAACTAACCTTACTGTGATGCACTCATCCTAATGTACTAACCTACAATGTAGCACTCAACACTCTGATAGAGTTGTGCCCTTCCTGATGACTTGTCGTACAGAACTTGTAAGTCGTTTTTGGATAAAAGCGTCAGCCACCTTTTGGCGAATTAAAATGTTCATCTGTTTTTCCTCATCCTTGCCGTGCAAATTAGCATCAGGTCCCTCCATTTCCGTGCCTTTTTCCGTTGCTCCTTTTACCACGTCGTCTTCAGCTCAACGCTGCTCCTTATCCCTTTCGTCCGTATAAAAGTATTCCTGTCCATTCATAAAAGTGTTCCTTTATATGCGTACAAATGTCCCTTTATCCGTGGAAGTCGTCCTTTTCGTTGTAATATCCGATAGAGCAGACCGTTGGCTGGAGAGGTGAAGCTCTTACTAAAAAAAAATTATTCCAAGAGATCATTCCTCATCTGGTGTGTTGATGATGATGAGCAGCACTGTCTAACACTAAATCTCCCATAGGTGTTCAACCGGGTTGAGATCTGGTGACTGTGAAGACCATAGCATATGATTCACATCATTTTCATTTAGTGGCCTGTGGATGGGTTAGGGATAGTGGCCTGTGGATGGGTTACGGTTAGTGTCCTGTGGATGGGTTAGTGTCCTGTGGATGGGTTAGGGTTAGTGTCCTGTGGATGGGTTAGTGTTGGTGTCCTGTGGATGGGTTAGTGTCCTGTGGATGAGTTAGTGTCCTGTGGATGGGTTAGGGTTAGTGTCCTGTGGATGGGTTAGTGTCCTGTGGATGGGTTAGTGTCCTATGGATGGGTTAGTGTCCAGTGGATGGGTTAGGGTTAGTGTCCTGTGGATGGGTTAGGGTTAGTGTCCTGTGGATGGGTTAGGGTTAGTGTCCTGTGGATGGGTTAGTGTCCTGTGGATGGGTTAGTGTCCTGTGGATGGGTTAGTGTCCTGTGGATGGGTTAGTGTCCTGTGGATGGGTTAGGGTTAGTGTTCTGTGGATGGGTTAGTGTCCTGTGGATGGGTTAGTGTTCTGTGGATGGGTTAGGGTTAGTGTCCTGTGGATGGGTTAGTGTCCTGTGGATGGGTTAGTGTCCTGTGGATGGGTTAGTGTCCTGTGGATGGGTTAGTGTCCTGTGGATGGGTTAGGGTTAGTGTCCTGTGGATGGGTTAGTGTTCTGTGGATGGGTTAGGATTAGTGTCCTGTGGATGGGTTAGTGTTAGTGTCCTGTGGATGGGTTAGTGTTAGTGTCCTGTGGATGGGTTAGTGTTAGTGTCCTGTGGATGGGTTAGTGTCCTGTGGATGGGTTAGGGTAGGGCTGGGCGATATGGAAAAAAATCATATCGCGATAACGATATGATAATTTTATTTTATTTCTCGATATCGATAATTATCGAATTGTTATAAGTATAAAAAAAAAATTCCGGTTTAGCGTAATATGTAGCAGACGCATTTGGCAACTGCTCCGCTCCCACCAACGGTAATTTCGTTTAAAAACATTATTTGGACAATATCAAAAGAGATTAGACCACATCGTATGTATTGATAAGACCTTCTACTGGCTATATCAAAAGACAACATGACTAAGAGTAGAGGAAATCAGGGAAAGAAACAAGATACGGTAACTCCAGGGTCGCAGAAAGATACTCGCTCAAGAAGACACGCACCAGCCGACGCGGGTAAACTGCTATCGGAGACAAGCTCCGACGTGGAGAATGAAGAGGAAAATACACCGGGACCATCGACTACGGTCCCCGACAGAGAGTTAATAGATGCCAACATAACAGAAGAGACAGAATCAAGCTCCGTGAAAGAGAGAGCAGCCAATCTGGATAAGAGAATACTAATAGCAAAAAATTCCACCGTCACCGTCACTGCATCTATGTCGCCAATTGAAACAAGCAGTTCTACCACTCCACCCGATTTCAACACACTGACTAACCTGATGATAGAACAGTCTAACCTGATGAAAGAACAGATTACACACATCAAGGCGCTCGAAGCAAACGTCGATGCTAAATTCGATCGCATCGATGAGAAATTAGAAGAAGTCAAGAAAGCGATCGATGCACAGTCAAAGCGAATCACGTCAGTGGAGAATACGGTGACAGATATTACACGGGCAGTCAAAGCGAACGAAGGTGGCATGACAGAGATGGAAAAAGAGATAGAAAGTGTGAAAGAAGAATACCGGAGGGAAATACAAGTGGTTAAAAACGAAGCGACGGAGAGGCTACTAGAATCCCAACGCTACCACAGGCGGAATAACATCTGCATTGTAGGGCTTGATGAAGCAGTAAATTGCGAATATGCCAACTTTCCAACAGTGCTATCAGCGATTTTGGGTAACAACGATCCAAACACAGTGCCAGAAGTGGACCATGTTTACAGAATCGGTCCTCGGGGGCAAAGAAACATCGGGACAAGAGTCATCATTGTTACTCTGCGGAAGACTACAACAAGGGATGACATCATCAAATTTGCTCGCATCCAACGTGGGAATCTGAAATATGGTGATAAATCAATATTTATCTACGAAGATTTGAGCAAAGAAGCCATCATTCGACGTCTACCATACAAGGAGGTGATGCAAAAACGGTTCAAATCTGGTCACAAGCCAAGGCTATCATACCCGGCGCTGTTATCATTCGTGGGCAGTGACGGCCACAGGTCTGGTGTATACACACCTAAAGAAGCTGAGGATTTTCTGAATCGAAATGGAGCAAATACCCCAAGGCAGGACGACAATGCCGAAAACAGATAAGCCTCTTTCTCAATGTATACCAGTGTTAGAATGACTTTATTGTGTTCATCAAGGTAGCAGACGATATGCAAGCCGTCTATAACAATGTGTACTGTGTATAATACGATTCGTAATACATTATAATTTCAGACTCTGGTCTCTGGGGAGACAAATACATATCATTGCAAAAAGATCTATCTGGAATATTCTGGGTTTATCGCTCAAATGCCCTGGGTCTCTTAGATCATTCTGGAACATAAAAATAGTCTATTGCACTAGTATACTCTACAACCTTCTAGAATATAAGGCACCATGACAACGAAGGCCTACAACTCTAACAATAAACATCCGGTGTGTATACACATAGCAGATAATCAATTGAATGAAGTTCAATCAGTCCTTAATAATACTTTAAAAATTAACCACACCTAAACGTATGAACACTACAAGGTTATTCTAACAATTTAAGTAATCACTCCATTGATGAAGTGACTGGCACATTGAAGCTCTAAAAGGCTCTGCTTTTCTATTTTATCGAATCTGTTAATTCGGTTCTAGTGGCTTCTCCACGTTGATTATTATTCTATCTCTCATTCCTTATCTATAAAAAGCGACATTCTATTGCAATAGAATGGAAATGTTAGATCCTATGGCAATTAGCATAGGAAGATTAGGATTACAATGCTCAGTTTGGGCAATCCGGTGGACTATGGGAGAAAGTCAATCGCGGAGGATGTGTTTTTGGAACACAGGCCTGTACGACTTTCTGGGTGAGGGGAAAATAGGGGATTTTTATTTGTATATATATATGTTTTTAAGCTCGGCTCTCAACGGGACCTCATTAATTGGATGTACATCTATTGTAGCTTTGCACTCCAGAAGCATTACCAAAAACTACACAAAAACATGCATAGATTATGGCTAGTTTGAATATAATGGTATGGAACACCGGTGGGATAAACAAACAACACAAACGCAAAAGCGTGCTCACGCTGATGAAAAAAGAACATGTGGACGTGGCTCTATTAAGCGAAACGCACATTTTAGAGGAAGACATAAATACGTTAGCGGATAACATATACCATAATATTAGTCACTCTTCTTTTGTTACGAGAACTAGAGGGGTAGCCATAGTCGTCAGACGCAAATTAAATATCGAATTGAAAGGGGTATGGTCGGATGCTGAGGGGCGCATAACTATAGCTAGGATTATACATAATAACAGGAAAATTGCGTTGGCAGCGGTATATGCCCCAAATTTGTACGAAGTGGGTTTCTTCACTTCACTAACCGGAGAAATGTTAAACCATCCCGAGTACTCATATATAATAGGTGTGGATTTTAATGCCATTTGGAACCCAAGGATGGACAAAACTTACCTTGCCTTTTCCAGCGAACAAAAAAATTCATCTAAAGCATTAAAAGATTGGTCAAAATCAACAGGGGTAATTGATTTATGGCGTTCACTTAATCCCATGACCCGTAAGTACTCCTGTCGTTCGGCGAGACACAACACACTATCCAGAATTGATTACGTCTTTGCATCCCCGAGAATATTTGATAAATATGAAGTGGAAATGACACCCAATGCGCTATCAGATCACTGCTACTTAATCCTGAAAGCAACATTTGGTACACTATCTTCCCGGGCCCCAAGATGGCGTTTTAATTCTATGCTGCTTAACAACAAGGAATTCATTACACAAATTAAAGAAGCTCTCACAGTATTCCTACGGGATAATGCAAACGCGGAGCAAGATCCCAGAATATTATGGATGTCGGTAAAGGGTATGATCAAGGATTTCACGGATAGATTTTCCTCCATATTGCGCAAAAATCAATGCACAAAACTGTCTGAAATGGAAACGCTTTACTCAACGCTTTTTAATTCTTTAAAATACAACAACTCTACTAGACTAGAAAACCAAGTTAACATTCTAAAGACAGAGATCAAAGCAATATACAGACAAAAATCGGAATTGCAAATACGCAGCACAAGACAACAGCAGTACTTCCAAGGATCTAAACCTAGTCACCTATTAGCCATGCGATTAAGAATTAATGCAAAATTTGCAGATATAACTGCCATTAGGAAACAACAAGCTCTAGTAACAGAACCCAAAATAATAAACGATACATTCAAAGAATTCTACTCCGATTTGTATAATTCAGAAACGACCTTTGATCAAGACAAATTAGACACATATCTTAATCAAATTACTCTCCCTAAACTTTCGGAGGACGACGCTAAACAGTTAGAAGCACCGATCACATTAGAAGAACTCAAGAAGGCCATATCCGGAATGAAAAACGGTAAGGCTCCGGGAATTGACGGTATCCCATCAGAAATGTACATTTCTTGCTGGGACATATTTGGACCCTTATTACTAAATATGATCTTATACTCAGTCAAAGAGGGAAGCTTCCATAAACACCAAAATATCGCACTCATTTCAGTTCTTCACAAAAAAGACAAAGACCCCACTGAGTGCGGTAGTTACCGACCTTTAAGCCTCCTCGGAACCGATGTCAAACTGTACTCTAAGATATTAGCCATCAGATTGCAAAAGCATATGACGTCTTTAGTTCATCCGGACCAAACAGGCTTCATAAAAGGTCGCCTGATCAATGATAACATAAGGCGAATACTGCACGTACTAGATGCAGACAAAGAGGACACCACCTAAGGCGATGCTATCCCTGGATGCTATGAAAGCATTTGACATGTTGGAATGGTCGTTTCTATGGGCAGTATTAGAAAGGATGGGGTTAGGAAAAGGATTCATTGATATGATTAAAGTACTATACAAGGACCCATCGGCCAGGATTACAACAGGCACATTCATCTCCGATACCTTTCCGGTATCACGCTCAGCCAGACAGGGTTGCCCTCTTAGTCCCGGACTATTCGATCTATCATTAGAACCTTTAGCACAATTTATAAGACAATCCCAACACATAGAACCAATAGTAATCAAGGGCACACAACATAAAATTAGTTTATATGCGGACGACGTAATATTGTTCATGCAAAACCCCAACAACACATTGCCGCATATACTCAAGTTGATAGAGAACTTTGGTGATTTATCGGGATTTAAAATAAATTGGCCGAAGTCGGCTTTTCTTCCTCTTAACTCTTTCAGTGCCACTCACGAGATTTCTCGTGTTTTTTTATAGGTGGTTGCTAGCCACTCACGAGATTTCTCGGAATAATTTTTTTTTTTTTTTTTTGCGATCTGAAAAATTATTGCATCACCCGAGCCTACCCGAGTATTGCCGAGCTGCGCCGGTGATCACTGTGGAAAAAAGCGCCCCCTGTCGTCTCCCAGATGACATAAGTGATTTTGGAATGGACTCAATGAAAATGAATGGGGAAAAAAATCCGGTACTCCACATTTTCCAGTTCACTGATCCAGCCGGGGTTACTAGAGTTCATTCTGGAGCCTCAGATCCCCGCGGATCATGGAGATCCACTGTGTCGCGTTGGATCCATACACGTATCGATTTTTTCGAATGGTGATCAGGAATTGGAATATACCAGTTGGATACCATCTGATGTCATAACTCTATGTTATCAGTGGTAGGATAATCAGAGTAAGTTTGATGAAGTTATAAGCTGTTTTGTGAAATGTCTTCTTTCGGTTTCAATGTAAAACTCCGAGAGGAAATCAACGAGGCGATTATCCGCGCGCGGCCGTAATGTGCGTGCGTGCACGTATAATATTGATCATCTAGCGTTTATTTGAAAACGATTCATAAAAAGGCTGACGAATATCAACGTTGTGGAATATTCCACTAAAAGACGATTTTCATAGAATGCTCCAGAATGAGCTGTTTTTTATATCAAAACGGGGGCTTTTCTAACTGCTCTGAAACGGCAACGACGCGATAAAAAAACAATCTGCCTTCACAGCACTGTCTGGAAAATAGTCTTTGATAATGCGATGGGCAGATTAGACACATAGCCATAATTTAAAACATAGATTAGGCGATATTAACGTTAACATTGGCGCGGATGGTGGCATTCAAGCGGTAAAATGGAAAACCAGGCGGGGCACTGAAAGAGTTAACATCAGTGCAAAAAAAGACACAACCCTCCCAGGTGCGATACCCATGGTCAAACATTTTAGATGCTTGGGTGTGGAAATATTATCCACCATAAGACAAACGGTGAAGCACAATTACACAAAAATACAGAACAAAATCAAAGACGACCTGGACAGGTGGGCAAAACTTAAAAACTCAGTACAGGCAAGGGTATCAATAGTTAAGATGGATGTATTACCAAGAATCAATTTCTTCAGCTCAATGCTTCCGTTACCTCCTCCAGAGGGCTACTGGAAAAGATTACAAACCTCCACATACAAATTTATTTGGAATAACAAACCACCTCGCATAAAAAGATCCACCGCACAGAGAAATAAAGCAGACGGTGGCATGGCAGTTCCAGATTTCTTACAATATTTTAAGGCTTTCACATTAAGACCATTGAAGATATGGTTTGACCCCCAGGCTTTGGTATCTTGGAGAGAATTAGAAGAAAACATAGTAGCCCCACAGAGACTGAAAGACATAGCACACACTAAACTTTCAATCAAGCATTGTGAGCGAGAATTTGGCCCAATAATTACCCATGCAATCAGAACATGGCGGGAAACACAAAAGAAATATCCTAACCCTCAAGAATGGCATAATCACACTCCCATATTCAATAACAATGTACTCTTAATGGGAAAACGCCCTATAAGATTCCCTATATGGGAAGAGCAAGGCATACACTCATTAGGGGATATTTTTAATAACCAGGGCCTCTGTAGTTATGTCGAAATATGCACAAAGTTTAACCTCACCGAGTCCACATGGCTTTTTTACATACAGTTACGACTTTGTCTGAGGTCTCACGGTGTTCCATTACTCATACCAATTGAACACCACAGATACCACAAATTTTTCTATGAAAGAGAAACATTTGGAGGTTTTGTATCAGGTTTTTATTATCAATTACTAACGTCCTCGTATGAAACCCTTCAACTAGACACTGTCTGGAGGAGGGATATACCAGACCTGGAAAATGACTTTGATTGGCAAGGAGCCTGGGCAAATGTCCGACTTACATCAAGGAACCCGGATCATCAACAAATCAATCTGAACTATATTCACAGGACATACTTGACTCCTATAAGGCTGTGCAAAATGGGGCTTAAACAAGACTCCAAATGCTCCCAATGTACAAATGGGGACGAAGGAACATTTATGCACATGTATTGGGACTGCCCACCAGTTAAGGCATTCTGGAAAGATGTGTCCCAACAATTATCAATACTCGTATCTTGGAATATACCTGTACACCCCTCGGTATTACTATTGAATGATGTTTTTGAGTTTGCAGTGAATCCACAACTAAAGAGATTGGTTTTATCGGGTATCACAGTAGCTAAAAAATTGATCGCATCACGTTGGTTTCAACCGGAAAAAATGTGCCGAAAAGTGTGGTTTCTTACATATCTCGATGTGATATATCAAGAAATATCTACAGCAAGAATTCTGGGTCTCAATGAATCCAAAATGTCAATGTGGTTAGAAGTGGTGGAGAGAATAAAAGCTAGCTTATAATGGTAGTGTCTGGTTAGGAGTGAGGGATAATGGAGGTACTATCCAAGAGGGGGTCCGGGAGGGGGGGGTTCGAGCTGGAGCATATGTGTGTAGGGTTTTAGAAAATAGGTATTAGGGGTATATTCTATACTAACATTTATATAATTGTAATTTAGTGTCCTGTGGATGGGTTAGTGTCCTGTGGATGGGTTAGGGTTAGTGTCCTGTGGATGGGTTAGGGTTAGTGTCCTGTGGATGGGTTAGTGTCCTGTGGATGGGTTAAGGTTAGTGTCCTGTGGATGGGTTAGTGTCCTGTGGATGGGTTAGGGTTAGTGTCCTGTGGATGGGTTAGGGTTAGTGTCCTGTGGATGGGTTAGTGTCCTGTGGATGGGTTAGTGTTAGTGACCTGTGGATGGGTTAGTGTCCTGTGGATGGGTTAGAGTTAGTGTCCTGTGGATGGGTTAGTGTCCTGTGGATGGGTTAGTGTCCTGTGGATGGGTTAGGGTTAGTGTCCTGTGGATGGGTTAGTGTCCTGTGGATGGGTTAGAGTTAGTGTCCTGTGGATGGGTTAGGGTTAGTGTCCTGTGGATGGGTTAGTGTCCTGTGGATGGGTTAGTGTTCTGTGGATGGGTTAGGGTTAGTGTCCTGTGGATGGGTTAGTGTTAGTGTCCTGTGGATGGGTTAGTGTTAGTGTCCTGTGGATGGGTTAGGGTTAGTGTCCTGTGGATGGGTTAGGGTCAGTGTCCTGTGGATGGGTTAATGTCCTGTGGATGGGTTAGTGTCCTGTGGATGGGTTAGTGTTAGTGGCCTGTGGATGGGTTAGTGTCCTGTGGATGGGTT
Organism: Notolepis coatsorum; assembly: GCF_963971535.1. Lineage (NCBI taxonomy): Eukaryota > Metazoa > Chordata > Actinopteri > Aulopiformes > Paralepididae > Notolepis > Notolepis coatsorum. Next base: position 202,751,613 of record NC_140169.1, on the reverse strand, counting down.
ATAGTTAGTGTCCTGTGGATGGGTTAGTGTCCTGTGGATGGGTTAGAGTTAGTGTCCTGTGGATGGGTTAGTGTTGGTGTCCTGTGGATGGGTTAGGGTTAGTGTCCTGTGGATGGGTTAGGGTTAGTGTCCTGTGGATGGGTTAGTGTCCTGTGGATGGGTTAGTGTCCTGTGGATGGGTTAGAGTTAGTGTCCTGTGGATGGGTTAGTGTTAGTGTCCTGTGGATGGGTTAGTGTTAGTGTCCTGTGGATGGGTTAGTGTCCTGTGGATGGGTTAGAGTTAGTGTCCTGTGGATGGGTTAGGGTTAGTGTCATGTGGATGGGTTAGAGTTAGTGTCCTGTGGATGGGTTAGTGTTAGTGTCCTGTGGATGGGTTAGTGTCCTGTGGATGGGTTAGAGTTAGTGTCCTGGGGATGGGTTAGGGTTAGTGTCCTGTGGATGGGTTAGTGTTAGTGTCCTGTGGATGGGTTAGTGTTAGTGTCCTGTGGATGGGTTAGTGTTAGTGTCCTGTGGATGGGTTAGAGTTAGTGTTACGAAGTCAAAGTCACCGCCAAGGCTTGTCTGAACATGCCCGGTTCGGCGCAAGAATACGAGACAGGAATAAGGCTGGTACTAGATTATTCACCGCACGTATAAATACGTTGCAGGTGGATACAGCAGCACTTAGCCTAAAGTCAAGTTACTCTCGAACGAGTTAACCTAGAAACGTGTTACCCTCAAACGTAAAGCCTTCATCACGAGTCAACGACCAAGTGAAGTGAGCAACCGTGCATCTAAATAGAGCACTTATAACCGCGTGCGAATAGGATAGTAAAGTGTCAGAGCTTAGTGGAATAACGTCAAGTTCGACCTAGTTAATGTGAAGTGCCGCGCACCGGAGAATCTACACCGGTGAATGCAGAGCCCTTTCCAGCTGGATTATTGCTTTGGTCCTGTGGATGTTGGAGCGGAGGAGAATCGTCTACACCCACTAACTACTGTGTGGGATTTACCCGTGAGGAACATTACTCGAGCCCGTCTCTTGGAGAGGCTGGCCGGCTTTCACCTATGCTGCACGCATACTGGGATTACAGCTGCTGCTTTCGTCTGCCGATCAAGGGAGTAATATACCGCCTCCCATAGCAGGAGCTTATTGAGTCCCCGTTGATCCAGACTTTGCATTCGAACATTTCCTCCCCCTGCTGGCTTACAACCGGTGGGAACCCTACCAGTATCTCCCGCTGCCTTTACTAGAGTACCATAGATATAATTCCTAAGATTCAGGTTGTATTAATTATCTCCTGCGTAATATGAGAATGGACATACGTTATTGATTTGCTTACGCACATTCTTTTGCCTTATAAGCGCAACCCTACGTAAAGTATTGTTATATACTATCATTGCTGCTAATAAATACTCTTAAACCCAGTTTTGTGTGGAACCGTGTCATTGTGGAGGTGTTCTCATCATATACATGTGTACTGTATGGCCAGTAGTAATGTACATAAGACAGTAGTGGTTTAATGATACCATACTTATTTAATACAGTCAGGGAATTGTACCCCTCAGTTACAATTGGTCCTTCGAGCCGGAGGGTAATTAGCGTAATATTAATATAATATTAATATTAACATGGCCGATGATGAACACTCCACAAACGGTTCTCCTAAACTAGATCGCCCGCAGCGCAGACAGCAGCCACCTCCCTATCTAGAGGCATACGTTGTCAGTCCAATACCTAGCTTTAAAAGGAAGTTAAATGCGGATAAAATAACTAAAGCGGATAGTAAAAGTATGCCAAACCCTACCGACCAGGCGACCCCGCCAGTAGAGACCCTAGTGGGTTCTAACGTAACTGACCAAGCTCACGGGGGGGCCCAGGAGGGACATGACATGACTTTACCCCCCGACAACGCCAACGGGACAGTCCCCGGAGAGCTCCAGGATAAAGACAGCGCTCCAGGGACGGAACCCGACCCACTACCAGAAGAGACGCACACCCAGGAGATGGATCTCCTCGGAGCGCGACAGGAGAACGGATCTCCAACGAGCACTGCCAGAAGCCGATCACCTCCGCCTGTGTCTTCCCCCAGCGAAGCGGACAAGATGCTGGCGCAGGCACTCATCGCCACCCTGGCAGCCTCCACCGAACGCGATCGACTTCAGGGTGAACGCGATCGACTCCAAGCGCAACAGACGAGCGAGCGCGAACAAGCTGCAGACGAACGAGAGCGCCTTCACGCGCAACTCCAAGCGCAAGCCCTCAGTGAACGCGAACATTCTGCAACCGAGCGAGAGCGCTTCCAGGCGCAACAAAGGAGTGAAGACGACCGCATAAGACTGGAGACCAGACGCCTTCAGACGGAAGAGAACATTGAAAGGAGCCGCGCCGAGGCGCAGCATGCCGCCGCCAATGCGCAGCACGCCGCCGCCAATGCGCAGCGCGATGCCGCCAATGCCCAGCGCGAAGCAACGCGCGACGCCGCCCATGCCCAGCGCGAGGCAGAGCGCGACCGGCTGCAGGCGCAGCTGATGGACAAATTGATTACCATGGCGACACCCCCTCACTCCGCACGGAGCTCCCGGAGATCATCACGACAAGGGTCTAGGGCACATTCCCCTACCCGACCAAGCGACCCGGGACCCCGCCAACAGGAGGATCCTGTCCACGTCTCCAAACCCCCTCCCCGGCCGGTCCATACGAGACCCAGCAACCGGGAAGAACCGGACCACGCCGAGAGACTGAACAGAAGACTCCAGGACCTAGCAGAGGAAGAGGAGGAGGAAGAGGAGGAATGTCAAGCCGACCAGCAGCAACGTACTCTGGACCAGGAGGCCCAGTACAGCCCCGACCAGCAGCAACGTACTCTGGACCAGGAGGCCCAGTACAGCCCCGACCAGCAGCAACGTACTCTGGACCAGGAGGTCCAGTACAGCCCAGACGTCAGCCCCGAGGCACTGCGCTACAAACCCCCGACTCAACTCACGGGTGAGTTTGACGCACCGCCAGCCCCGAGGAACAGCACCTGGGTACCCGGGCTTCGGTACCCACCAAGTACCAGCCCAAGACGACACGCACGGGGAGACTCGCCCAGGAGGCCTCTCCCCCAACGCTCACCGATGTGCCAGCCATCCATGGCATCGTACCTTGGCACACCGACGTTCCCGGACTTCACACACGAGAACAGAGCACAGTACACAGAGCTACGAATGTGCTTAGAGACAATGATGTCCGATGTACCGGATGAAACGTACAAGTATGCTATCCTACTCAAGCACCTGAAGGTGCCCAGAGCGCACAATATAGCGCTGGCATATTCAAACTCTACTACCCCATACACCGCGGCTCTAGTAGCCCTCGACCAACGTTATGGACGCATATGGGACTACGTGATACAGGAGATAAGAGACATTGACCGTCTCCCCCCAGCCAGAGACAACAGAGCATTGGATGACCTCTATATCAAGGTACAGTCCCTGGTAGGGATGCTGGGGGCCCAAAAGGAAAAGGGGATATACGAACTGTACGCTAACTCTAATGTAGAGAGAATATTAGAGAAGCTCCCTCCCGCCCGACAAGAGCGTTTTCGGCGGCAGAGAGACAACCGCGACCCCAACGGTCCAGAGGCATCCCTCCTAGACTTGTCTGATTTCCTCGCCAGGGAGGTCAGCAGCCTACGACTGGACACGTTCGTATGGAGTGGACCAAGCCCAAGACCAGGACCTCGGGGATCAAATGATAACCGCCGGTCAGTGACCGTTATGCACCAAGCCGAATCAGTACCGCAGCACAAGAACCACAACACCCCCTCGACGAAAGAGGAGTGGAAGATTGAATGCCAGTACTGTGAAGGAGAACATCGGCTGTATCAATGCGACACTTTCGGGAAGCTGACCACGGATGAGGTGAGTCAGTGGATCAAGGACCACCGCCGCTGCTTCCGCTGCGCGCGCAGCCACCTGGCAGCTGAGTGCCGCTTGAAGAAGAAGTGTAGCAGGTGCGGCGGCACCCACTTGGAGGTCCTGCATGACATCAACAAGCGTCCGCCAGGACAACAAAGTGGGCCCGTCACGGTAATGTACCAGGCCGAGGCGGTGGCACCAGTACCAAAGATCCACCAGACCGCTCCCTACTGTCCCGACTGCTACAGCAGACACTGGGAGTCACGGTGCTACTCGGACGACCGCGAGTCGGCACCACTCCAGAAGATCCAAAGCAACCGACTAACAGGAGTGCTCCACATTGACCAGCATAGCGGGACCCCCCGAGTGCTCATCAAAGTGGTCAGAGTGCTCCTGAGCTACGAGGACAAGGTCCTGGACACTTACGCCGTCCTGGACGATGGGTCTGAGAAGACTCTCCTCCTCGCTTCCGCAGCAGCCCAGTTGGGCCTGCGGGGTGCCAAAGGTACCATGACCATACGCACCATCAGAAGGGACCAGAAGACCATAAAAGGTGAAAAGGTCTCCTTCAAGATAGCAGCGGTGGACCAGCCCGAGAAGCAGTATAGTATAACCAACGTCTTCACCAGCCACGACATAGGCCTGTCTCAGTACACCTACCCCATCCCACAGCTGATGGCCAAGTACGTGCACCTACGTCAACTACCTATACCGCTTATCGACGGCGCCACACCGACCCTGCTCATCGGCTCCGACCACGCGGACCTCATTCTCCCAATTGAGGCGGCCCACATCGGACCCAAAGGATGCCCAGTCGCGGTTCAGACCCGACTGGGATGGACGCTCCAGGGCCCCCTCTACGGACTTGACAGTCAACCCACGTCTACACGCTGCCTACACACAAAGGCGAGCGACACCGGCCACTCCCTCGTACAGCCCGTTGAGAGGCTATTGACATTAAGCGAGAGGCCCGTGAGAGAACCGTGGGCACAAGAGGGAGTTCGGAACTCCATCCCCCTCAGCTGCGCTCCAGACGTAGCTGACCTCGAACCTAGCACCCCAAGCGACTCCTTGACGGGGCGGCCAGAACCGGCCCCTCCTCAGACGGGGTACAGAGCAAACAAGAGAAACAGACGGAGGAGGAGGAGGCACAGCCAAGCACAGATCAAAGCAGTCTCAGGCCCGCTTCCTCCTAAACCCCCCTTCATCCCGTCCAGTCGTCATGATCATAGACCAGTCACTCCCCCGAGCTGCGTGGCCGGCCGGCCGCGTAAGCAAAGTGACCACTGGTGCCGATGGAAAGGTCAGAGCGGCAGAAGTGCTCGTCCAAGGGCGGACATACACCCGGCCCATGGCGAGGCTGATAGAGTTGCCAAGGCTCCCCGACACTATTGATGACGACCATGACCCCCTGACTTTGTGAACTGCCCTACCCTCACAACGGACATTGAGTAGTGGACAGTGCGGTTAATCTGTCTCTGCTTATCTAATTAGGTGGGACTAATTAGGAGGCGGCTGTTACGAAGGATCAGATTAAACCGAATATATATATTTACTGATTGATATATATTGCATAATATTTGTATATCGTCTGATATCCCTTGTGTATTCTTTGTACATATACACGGAATATCCCTTTTACCTAGTACAGACCATAATATTTCATTCTCCTATTGGACAGCGGTCCCTTAGGCGCCACTGCCATACCCCCAAGGTCTATTTCAAAGTCACCGCCAAGGCTTGTCTGAACATGCCCGGTTCGGCGCAAGAATACGAGACAGGAATAAGGCTGGTACTAGATTATTCACCGCACGTATAAATACGTCGCAGGTGGATACAGCAGCACTTAGCCTAAAGTCAAGTTACTCTCGAACGAGTTAACCTAGAAACGTGTTACCCTCAAACGTAAAGCCTTCATCACGAGTCAACGACCAAGTGAAGTGAGCAACCGTGCATCTAAATAGAGCACTTATAACCGTGTGCGAATAGGATAGTAAAGTGTCAGAGCTTAGTGGAATAACGTCAAGTTCGACCTAGTTAATGTGAAGTGCCGCGCACCGGAGAATCTACACCGGTGAATGCAGAGCCCTTTCCAGCTGGATTATTGCTTTGGTCCTGTGGATGTTGGAGCGGAGGAGAATCGTCTACACCCACTAACTACTGTGTGGGATTTACCCGTGAGGAACATCACTCGAGCCCGTCTCTTGGAGAGGCTGGCCGGCTTTCACCTATGCTGCACGCATACTGGGATTACAGCTGCTGCTTTCGTCTGCCGATCAAGGGAGTAATATACCGCCTCCCATAGCAGGAGCTTATTGAGTCCCCGTTGATCCAGACTTTGCATTCGAACATTTCCTCCCCCTGCTGGCTTACAACCGGTGGGAACCCTACCAGTATCTCCCGCTGCCTTTACTAGAGTACCATAGATATAATTCCTAAGATTCAGGTTGTATTAATTATCTCCTGCGTAATATGAGAATGGACATACGTTATTGATTTGCTTACGCACATTCTTTTGCCTTATAAGCGCAACCCTACGTAAAGTATTGTTATATACTATCATTGCTGCTAATAAATACTCTTAAACCCAGTTTTGTGTGGAACCGTGTCATTGTGGAGGTGTTCTCATCATATACCTGTGTACTGTATGGCCAGTAGTAATGTACATAAGACAGTAGTGGTTTAATGATACCATACTTATTTAATACAGTCAGGGAATTGTACCCCTCAGTTACAGTTAGTGTCCTGTGGATGGGTTAGTGTTAGTGTCCTGTGGATGGGTTAGTGTCCTGTGGATGGGTTAGTGTTAGTGTCCTGTGGATGGGTTAGGGTTAGTGTCCTGTGGATGGGTTAGTGTTAGTGTCCTGTGGATGGGTTAGGGTTAGTGTCCTGTGGATGGGTTAGGGTTAGTGTCCTGTGGATGGGTTAGGGTTAGTGTCCTGTGGATGGGTTAGTGTTAGTGTCCTGTGGATGGGTTAGTGTCCTGTGGATGGGTTAGGGTTAGTGTCCTGTGGATGGGTTAGTGTTAGTGTCCTGTGGATGGGTTAGTGTCCTGTGGATGGGTTAGTGTTAGTGTCCTGTGGATGGGTTAGTGTTGGTGTCCTGTGGATGGGTTAGGGTTAGTGTCCTGTGGATGGGTTAGTGTTAGTGTCCTGTGGATGGGTTAGTGTCCTGTGGATGGGTTAGGGTTAGTGTCCTGTGGATGGGTTAGTGTTAGTGTCCTGTGGATGGGTTAGTGTCCTGTGGATGGGTTAGTGTTAGTGTCCTGTGGATGGGTTAGTGTTGGTGTCCTGTGGATGGGTTAGGGTTAGTGTCCTGTGGATGGGTTAGTGTTAGTGTCCTGTGGATGGGTTAGTGTCCTGTGGGTGGGTTAGGGTTAGTGTCCTGTGGATGGGTTAGTGTTAGTGTCCTGTGGATGGGTTAGAGTTAGTATCCTGGGGATGGGTTAGGGTTAGTGTCCTGTGGATGGGTTAGTGTTAGTGTCCTGTGGATGGGTTAGTGTCCTGTGGATGGGTTAGTGTTAGTGTCCTGTGGATGGGTTAGGGTTAGTGTCCTGTGGATGGGTTAGGGTTAGTGTCCTGTGGATGGGTTAGGGTTAGTGTCCTGTGGATGGGTTAGTGTCCTGTGGATGGGTTAGTGTCCTGTGGATGGGTTAGTGTTAGTGTCCTGTGGATGGGTTAGTGTTGGTGTCATGTGGATGGGTTAGGGTTAGTGTCCTGTGGATGGGTCAGTGTCCTGTGGATGGGTTAGAGTTAGTGTCCTGTGGATGGGTTAGTGTCCTGTGGATGGGTTAGGGTTAGTGTCCTGTGGATGGGTTAGTGTTAGTGTCCTGTGGATGGGTTAGTGTCCTGTGGATGGGTTAGTGTTAGTGTCCTGTGGATGGGTTAGGGTTAGTGTCCTGTGGATGGGTTAGAGTTAGTGTCCTGTGGATGGGTTAGTGTTAGTGTCCTGTGGATGGGTTAGGGTTAGTGTCCTGTGGATGGGTTAGTGTTAGTGTCCTGTGGATGGGTTAGTGTCCTGTGGATGGGTTAGTGTTGGTGTCCTGTGGATGGGTTAGGGTTAGTGTCCTGTGGATAGGTTAGTGTTAGTGTCCTGTGGATGGGTTAGAGTTAGTGTCCTGTGGATGGGTTAGAGTTAGTGTCCTGTGGATGGGTTAGGGTTAGTGTCCTGTGGATGGGTTAGAGTTAGTGTCCTGTGGATGGGTTAGTGTTAGTGTCCTGTGGATGGGTTAGGGTTAGTGTCCTGTGGATAGGTTAGTGTTAGTGTCCTGTGGATGGGTTAGTGTTAGTGTCCAGTGGATGGGTTAGGGTTAGTGTCCTGTGGATGGGTTAGGGTTAGTGTCCTGTGGATGGGTTAGTGTCCTGTGGATGGGTTAGGGTTAGTGTCCTGTGGATGGGTTAGTGTCCTGTGGATGGGTTAGGGTTAGTGTCCTGTGGATGGGTTAGGGTTAGTGTTCTGTGGATGGGTTAGTGTCCTGTGGATGGGTTAGTGTTCTGTGGATGGGTTAGGGTTAGTGTCCTGTGGATGGGTTAGTGTCCTGTGGATGGGTTAGTGTTCTGTGGATGGGTTAGGGTTAGTGTCCTGTGGATGGGTTAGTGTTCTGTGGATGGGTTAGGGTTAGTGTCCTGTGGATGGGTTAGGGTTAGTGTCCTGTGGATGGGTTAGTGTCCTGTGGATGGGTTAGGGTTAGTGTCCTGTGGATGGGTTAAGGTTAGTGTCCTGTGGATGGGTTAGTGTCCTGTGGATGGGTTAGGGTTAGTGTTCTGTGGATGGGTTAGTGTCCTGTGGATGGGTTAGTGTTCTGTGGATGGGTTAGGGTTAGTGTCCTGTGGATGGGTTAGTGTCCTGTGGATGGGTTAGTGTTCTGTGGATGGGTTAGGGTTAGTGTCCTGTGGATGGGTTAGTGTTCTGTGGATGGGTTAGGGTTAGTGTCCTGTGGATGGGTTAGGGTTAGTGTCCTGTGGATGGGTTAGTGTCCTGTGGATGGGTTAGGGTTAGTGTCCTGTGGATGGGTTAAGGTTAGTGTCCTGTGGATGGGTTAGTGTCCTGTGGATGGGTTAGGGTTAGTGTCCTGTGGATGGGTTGGGGTTAGTGTCCTATGGATGGGTTAGTGTTAGTGTCCTGTGGATGGGTTAGTGTTAGTGTCCTGTGGATGGGTTAGAGTTAGTGTCCTGTGGATGGGTTAGGGTTAGTGTCCTGGGGATGGGTTAGGGTTAGTGTCCTGTGGATGGGTTAGTGTTAGTGTCCTGTGGATGGGTTAGTGTCCTGTGGATGGGTTAGTGTTAGTGTCCTGTGGATGGGTTAGGGTTAGTGTCCTGTGGATGGGTTAGTGTCCTGTGGATGGGTTAGGGTTAGTGTCCTGTGGATGGGTTAGGGTTAGTGTTCTGTGGATGGGTTAGTGTCCTGTGGATGGGTTAGTGTCCTGTGGATGGGTTAGTGTTAGTGTCCTGTGGATGGGTTAGGGTTAGTGTCCTGTGGATGGGTTAGGGTTAGTGTCCTGTGGATGGGTTAGTGTTAGTGTCCTGTGGATGGGTTAGTGTTAGTGTCCTGTGGATGGGTTAGGGTTAGTGTCCTGTGGATGGGTTAGTGTTAGTGTCCTGTGGATGGGTTAGGGTTAGTGTCCTGTGGATGGGTTAGTGTTAGTGTCCTGTGGATGGGTTAGTGTCCTGTGGATGGGTTAGGGTTAGTGTCCTGTGGATGGGTTAGGGTTAGTGTTCTGTGGATGGGTTAGTGTTCTGTGGATGGGTTAGTGTTAGTGTCCTGTGGATAGGTTAGTGTTGGTGTCCTGTGGATGGGTTAGGGTTAGTGTCCTGTGGATGGGTCAGTGTCCTGTGGATGGGTTAGTGTCCTGTGGATGGGTTAGGGTTAGTGTCCTGTGGATGGGTTAGTTTTAGTGTCCTGTGGATGGGTTAGTGTCCTGTGGATGGGTTAGAGTTAGTGTCCTGTGGATGGGTTAGAGTTAGTGTCCTGTGGATGGGTTAGGGTTAGTGTCCTGTGGATGGGTTAGTGTTGGTGTCCTGTGGATGGGTTAGAGTTAGTGTCCTGTGGATGGGTTAGGGTTAGTGTCCTGTGGATGGGTTAGTGTTAGTGTCCTGTGGATGGGTTAGGGTTAGTGTCCTGTGGATGGGTTAGTGTTAGTGTCCTGTGGATGGGTTAGGGTTAGTGTCCTGTGGATAGGTTAGTGTTAGTGTCCTGTGGATGGGTTAGTGTCCTGTGGATGGGTTAGAGTTAGTGTCCTGTGGATGGGTTAGTGTTAGTGTCCTGTGGATGGGTTAGTGTTAGTGTCCTGTGGATGGGTTAGGGTCAGTGTCCTGTGGATGGGTTAGAGTTAGTGTCCTGTGGATGGGTTAGTGTCCTGTGGATGGGTTAGTGTCCTATGGATGGGTTAGTGTCCAGTGGATGGGTTAGGGTTAGTGTCCTGTGGATGGGTTAGGGTCAGTGTCCAGTGGATGGGTTAGGGTTAGTGTCCTGTGGATGGGTTAGGGTTAGTGTCCTGTGGATGGGTTAGGGTCAGTGTCCAGTGGATGGGTTAGGGTTAGTGTCCTGTGGATGGGTTAGGGTTAGTGTCCTGTGGATGGGTTAGTGTCCTGTGGATGGGTTAGGGTTAGTGTCCTGTGGATGGGTTAGTGTCCTGTGGATGGGTTAGTGTCCTGTGGATGGGTTAAGGTTAGTGTCCTGTGGATGGGTTAGTGTCCTGTGGATGGGTTAGGGTTAGTGTCCTGTGGATGGGTTAGGGTTAGTGTTCTGTGGATGGGTTAGTGTCCTGTGGATGGGTTAGTGTTCTGTGGATGGGTTAGGGTTAGTGTCCTGTGGATGGGTTAGTGTTAGTGTCCTGTGGATGGGTTAGGGTCAGTGTCCTGTGGATGGGTTAGAGTTAGTGTCCTGTGGATGGGTTAGTGTCCTGTGGATGGGTTAGTGTCCTGTGGATGGGTTAGAGTTAGTGTCCTGTGGATGGGTTAGTGTTGGTGTCCTGTGGATGGGTTAGGGTTAGTGTCCTGTGGATGGGTTAGAGTTAGTGTCCTGTGGATGGGTTAGTGTTAGTGTCCTGTGGATGGGTTAGGGTTAGTGTCCTGTGGATGGGTTAGTGTCCTGTGGATGGGTTAGAGTTAGTGTCCTGTGGATGGGTTAGGGTTAGTGTCCTGTGGATGGGTTAGAGTTAGTGTCCTGTGGATGGGTTAGTGTTGGTGTCCTGTGGATGGGTTAGGGTTAGTGTCCTGTGGATGGGTTAGTGTCCTGTGGATGGGTTAGTGTCCTGTGGATGGGTTAGTGTTAGTGTCCTGTGGATGGGTTAGTGTTAGTGTCCTGTGGATGGGTTAGTGTCCTGTGGATGGGTTAGGGTTAGTGTCCTGTGGATGGGTTAGTGTTAGTGTCCTGTGGATGGGTTAGTGTCCTGTGGATGGGTTAGTGTTAGTGTCCTGTGGATGGGTTAGTGTTGGTGTCCTGTGGATGGGTTAGGGTTAGTGTCCTGTGGATGGGTTAGAGTTAGTGTCCTGTGGATGGGTTAGTGTCCTGTGGATGGGTTAGTGTCCTGTGGATGGGTTAGGGTTAGTGTCCTGTGGATGTGTTAGTGTCCTGTGGATGGGTTAGTGTCCTGTGGATGGGTTAGGGTTAGTGTCCTGTGGATGTGTTAGTGTCCTGTGGATGGGTTAGTGTCCTGTGGATGGGTTAGAGTTAGTGTCCTGTGGATGGGTTAGTGTTAGTGTCCTGTGGATGGGTTAGTGTCCTGTGGATGGGTTAGTGTTAGTGTCCTGTGGATGGGTTAGGGTTAGTGTCCTGTGGATGGGTTAGTGTTAGTGTCCTGTGGATGGGTTAGGGTTAGTGTCCTGTGGATGGGTTAGGGTTAGTGTCCTGTGGATGGGGGCGTTGTCATCCTGGAAGAGACCCCTCCCATCAGGATAGAGATGTTTCTCACAGTCTTTGTGACTGATGCTCCTGCCATCCGTGCCCCAATAATGAACCCACTTTCAAAGTCACTTTCTTTTCCTCTCGCCATCTTGATCCAAAACCAAGGTCAACTGGGCCTGCTCTGCATTTTAATACATGACACAGAGCATGATGGGATGTTAACTGCTTACTTGTACCATGCAGTGTTATGATACCTTTCTTGAATGTGGACGATAATGATATAAAAAAAAGGAATACTAAATCACAATATCAAAATATTTAATAACCAGGAGGCAATAACTATAGTTCACAACAGATATTTTATCATTAGCTAGGCCCACTACAACCCGACCAAGTGACAGGAAAGGGTAGAAGAGAGGAGAGAGACGTGAGCTAACCTTCACTTGTTCGGTCTCATATGGAACGACGTTCACATGTGGTACAACTTAGGACCCTCTTCTCCCAAAGCCTTCCAATCTCTTGATTTACACGAGTTGCAACGTACGTTGCTGCAACAATAACATAGACTGGTATGTGACCTCCAAGACATTTTAACATGTACAGTTAACATTAATATTCACAGGGAGGGGTAGAGGAGGACAGGAGACGGAGATGACCACCAGATGTGTTAGATTGTGTGCATGCAGTACACCTGTATGGAAGCATCTGCATTCATTATGTTGCTCGACTTGTTTATTCAGTTTTTTCCTTTAAATCCGCCACATCTCGCTGTTTACCCATCTTTACCACTCTCTGCCAGTGCTGTAAGCCTATGGAGTGGCTCACCTTCTTTGCAGGGCTATAACTTTTTAAATATTATAGCTATATCGACATTACTATGGCCCATTCAACATCGGGTATCTATCGTTCCGGATGTGGGAACGTTATATTTTTCCATTCATACATTGTCGTGTTAGTACCGTCGAGAATATAAGTATGTTTTTAGACTGTATAGCAGTAATTCCTAGAACGCGCTCTATAGGCCCCAACGTGTATTATACATTATTGATTGGCGTTTCGTCCCTATACACGCTATATTACAAATTTCGAATGCATATGATCGCTATACATTATGCTCCATCATGCGTGAAGGAAAGGTGGGTGGGTCGTTTATGATTCCTTGATTGTCACTAACGGCTTTCTTTAGTAAGACACCATACGTTGATCGGACATATTGCAATGAAATAAATGGACAATCGAGCTGGAATTAACGTTAGATTCCTCTGGCCGATGCGTCTGGAGAAAATAAATTCCAATTATTTGACGTCGATCTGCTAGATCCATTTTCCGTTTGTATGACGCAATAAACGCCGAAAGCATATTGATTCTTGCGTCTCGAAAGTGATCCAATGCCACGCAAGGTATGTATATTGATCCACGTTATAAGATATCTGGTGTAGCCTTTTCCCTGATGCACCGTGCGACACTTCCGGTTAGAGTGGAGTGTAACTCGCCCGAAATCCACCAGGCGGCGGTATTGAGGCGTTGCAATATCAGACAGGGTCCAGCTGGCTCCCGGAGGCTTCCTGGATGAATTATGAATGCCAATAGCGAATAAAAGAAATAACGATCATAACGAGTTTACTCGTTGTTGGCACTCAGCGCATGGCGGCCAATAACGAGTATTGGCAAGTAACATTTTGATCGCCATGGTTAAATTCATAATTTACCATCCCTAGCCAGCTCTATTTGTCTATGGAGAAGTTCCCCTTCTTTGCAGGGCTATAACCTTTTAAATTCTATTGCTAAATTGACATTATTATGGCCCATTCAATGTCCTATATGTATTGTTCAGGGTGTATCAATGTTATACTTTTTCATTCACATATTCATACTAAAATACGGTCTAAAGTATAAGTATGTTTTTATCGTTTTCTGCAGCTTTCTCCAGAACTTGATTTATAGCCCCAAATGCACTATATTGATGATCAAATACAGTTTGGTAGCGATCGGTGCCAGATGAAAAATTTCAACTGGAGGTACTTCTGGAAGTTACTACCTATCATCTGATATTGACCGGATGGGCAAGGGGGCGTTTATAATTCCGTGGGCAACGTTATACCATTCATCTAGTGTGGGTCATATGATCATCAGATCAGTTAGTATAGAAGACGTTAGAAAATAACGTTGAAACTCACCGTATCTTCCTCGCGCCGTTGGACGATCAGCTTGGAGTAGACAGTTTTCGATTATGGGATGTTGATCCTGATGAACCATTTCCAGGTTGTATAATACTATATACGTCCAAATAACGTTGTTTATTGAGTTAGGCGAGCGATTGATTATCCAGTGTGTTGAGATAGAGTCCTGCTAATGATCGCGAGTGCCCGGACGATTTATGGATGAGCACTTCCTGTTTGATGAGTCACTTCCTGTTGGCGATCTGCCGATCGGCCACCAGATGGCGCTCTTGAACCGCTAGAGAGTTGAGTGGAGATCAGCAGTATATCTCAGGACCCCGGAGGAGAAATATGATTTCGATCACAGATTTTTGAAATATTGACATCAAAGACGAGTTACGGCGTCTTCGGCAGAATGAGCATGGCTAGAAATGACGTCTAAACACGTCATCGGCGATTAAAGTGTTAATGTGTTAAAGAACTACAGTTGTGTTGTTGGGGAGGGGCTAAGTACTTTCAGTCTCAGGTGTTGGAGACAGAGATGCGCAGAAATTACAGCTACCAAATCCATTCTGAGACAATGGACCCAGTAGGCTACTTTGTTGGTGGTGTGAAAATATGCAGAGAAACATTAATATCTTTAGAAACGTTTGTGTTAAATTGTATCTCTCCGTCAAAATTGTACATCTCCGTAGCATAAAGATTGCGCATAAGGCCTATAATAAAGACTTTGCTCCCCTTTGCGTAATTCACTCACAGCTCGGGCCATTGTTGTGGTAGACTCAGACATGATCATAATCACGTTTTTGTGCACCCGAGTCTCCCGAACACGTAGAGACAAACCCCGATCAGAGCTTCCTACGCTATGGGAACTTTTGCGCACCTACCGCATAATACCTCCGGGGATTCCGCGGAGGCATGAGGCATTCACCGGTAGGGGTAGGTGCGGAAATACTGACCATATCTCAGTGTAGGAAGCTCTGATCGACTCAGGGCTTGGTTCTACGTGTTCGGGAGACTCGGGTTGACTGATTATGATCATGTCTTTACCACATGAGGTTTTGAGACTTGAGGTTTAACTAGATTCAAATAAGCATATCTTCTTCAAATATCTTCAGATTTCAATGTATGACACATCATTTAAAAGCTTATAAAATGACAGAGGGAGACTTTGTGCCACGAACTGCTGGGCTCGGTCACATTTGTGTGCGCTTACACTGTTCTCATACACCTGATCCCCTCCACAGTGGCTGACAGCAGCAGTAACTGGGCTGTGTGTGGGAAGAGCTCTGGGATGGTGTCCATGCCCCTGTCTGCCAGCGCCACCCACAGGGTGCAGATCGAGGTGATGCCGCTGTTCGCAGGCCATCTGCCCTTCCCCAAGATCAAGGTGCTGAAGTACCTGCCTCACACCGCAGCACCCGCTATTCAACCTGACCCTGGTGAGTTCTCTCTCTCTCTCTCTTTCTCTCTTGATTTTCTCTTTCTCCTTTTCTCTTTCTTTTCTCTTTCTTTCTCTTTTTCTCTCTTTCTCTCTTTTCTCTCCTCTCTTTCTTTCTTTTTCTCTTTCTCTTTTTTTTCCTCGTTCTCTTTATCTATTTCTCTCTTTCCCTGCTTTCTCTGCTTTCTCTTTCTCTCCCCCACCCTCTCTCTCTCTTTGAGTTATACCTTTTGCACGAGGCATATTAACTAACATTTCCCCATATTGTTTCTTCTACTGGGCACACAGAGAACCTGTTGACCATCAGCTTTGACTACAGACGTAAAAAGCATTGCACCACCCACATGTAGAATTCCAATATGTTCTCTCTAGGGCCAAGGAAAGTTCAATCAATATTTGTGAATATGAGAAACTACTCTCCCAAAGCCATCGGGTATAAAGTCTGGAGCTGACTAGACAACTGTTTTGGTAATAGTTTTTATACCTAAATAGGGTTGATTCTACAATAGTGTTCTCAGTTCTGAAACTGTACGTATAATATCGTTAGCCTCATACGATAATTGCCTAAGTAATTTTTTGGCCAAATTGAGATTTCTGCCTCTCTGTACTCTCCTCACACTGCTGCATCGCTCTGGCTTAGTGCCTATGTCCTCAGCCAATCAGAACGCTTGTTACGTAAAAAAAAATCCCCATCTGCCTAAAGGCTCTACATGCTACAGCAACTGCGACGCGACTGCAACGTGACATGGTTGCAGATGTTGCAGAGGGTGTTGTAGAGTGTGTTGCAAGGATGTTGCGTACCTTTCACCCAATTCTAATCTGAACAACCATTGCGTTGATGTTGCGTAGCATTGATTGGTTGGTTAGTGAATGGGGGCGGGGCTGTCATATAATAATATTGGTCCTGCAGGCAGGAATACTATCCTCGATAGTTAACGTAATTTATACAAATGGAAGTATTGATTTCGTCGTAACGAATCATTAAAAAAATATACCGTTAACTGGAATATGTTAGTTTCTTACAAATATGTTGGATTATGTAATTGGTTTGTCATGACAAACTAATAAAAAATCGCGAATTAACCGGTGGTTATCCTATAGCCCTAGTTATCATTTCAACAAAGTGGAGCTGCAGGGGAAGACTTCCATAGCATACGCCTTCAAATCCTCTTACCTTGATTAAAAGCCTCCACAATTTAGTAAACAGTATACCCATGGCAGGTGTTGATATTTTACGATGCCAGCTTGTAAGAATTTGTTGTAGCCAGCCAGCTAGCGTTGATGCTATTCAATGCTATCATACCCAACTGATGTTAATGCCATTCAGAATTTATTAACATAGCTACATCAACACACAGTAACGTTAATATAATTACATGCATCATTGTTTACAATGAACAGTGGGCTAATCGAAAGGACTGGACACGGACAAGTTAAACGGCAATCAATTAATTTAATACAACAGGTAGTTCGAGCTGCACTTTCGTGCAGGCCTATACGACCACACCACAGCCACAGGGATATACGGCTTTGACGAGCTCTCTCTCTCCTGCCGATTAATTTCAGCAGCTTTTCCTTGAGTGCCTGTAGCTGCCTGCATTTGCACAACGGCATCCATCCCTGCTGCTAGCTAACGTTAAAACTAACCTAATGTTAGTTGTTCACCAACAATCTCAACATTTGTATTTAGCGTTAGTTCAAAAACACACAAGCCCCTAGCGATGGCATCAATAATACTTCCGGTCGGGGGGTTTCAAAGTAAAAGAGCGACGTCTAAAACACCGGAAAGACGTTTATTTTGTACATTATCTAACGTTAAAATGAACCTAAACTAACGTTACAACAAATCTTGAAAAAATACTTAGGCAATTAGTCTATGGAGCGGCTGCAGACATTATACTTGATGGTTTTAGCACTCTGGTATCTGAGGAGAGTTGTTCATGTTCACTGATATTTTGGACTGTTTTAGACATTGGCACCTTGCATGGTCGCCTGATTGATTGATTGATTGATTGAAAACTTTATTAACAGATTGCAGAATGGGTGCAATACAGTACAGCTCAATACACACAATTGTTAAGGGAATGCAGACCAGAGAAAGACTTTCGTCTTGTTTACATCAGGGTCCCCCATTTTCAATTCATCAGGACATATGACATAGGGCTGGGCGATATGGAAAAAAATCATATCGCGATAACGATATGATAATTTTATTTTATTTCTCGATATCGATAATTATCGAATTGTTATAAGTATAAATATATATATATATATATATATATATATTTTTTTTTTTTTTTTTTTAACAGATGTATGTTTATTTTGCAGCAATTCTTTGTCATTGCCGCCATCTTTAGTGTTACATCCCCTCACACTCCAGTTCTCAGGCTGCAGCTGGTTTAAAAGCTAAAGTCAACCGGCTTCTCTGCTGGCTGTGGCTCCAGAGGAGTTGAACAGTTCTGGCTCTGCTAGTTTTTTTAGTTCTGCTAGCACACATAGCCTACTGTGTACAGACGGTTTCAAAATGTATTTTAAATTAGAAAGCAAACAAAATAAATGGACAAGAGAAAAAGAAATCTGAATTTGGTCAGTATTGTCATTTGGACAAGCAAAGCCATTACTTTAAGTTGCAGGCAAGAAAGACAAGTCTGTCCACTGTCTCTGGTTTTAAAACTGCCCTGTTGCAGGTAAAAAAAAAAAAAAAAAAAACGATTTTTTTTTTAAATTTCGATATTAGATATCGATTATTAAAATATATCACAATATTTATCGTTATATCGCCCAGCCCTAATATGACATACATGACATACAGATAGACAGTACTGCTACATCTATACATTTATGACATACCAGATTTGCAAATACAGTACTGTTTGTGATACAAAGAGTCCAGAAAAGGGAGTATATACATTTGACGTAAAAACTGTACATTGGAGGAGGTTGGGTGGGGTTGGGTGGGTAGGAGGGGTTGGGGGGGGAAACACTGTACAACTGTACAAGCAAAACTGTACATTGGAATATTGACAACCATACTAGGTAATTTACTGTACATTGGAGGGGGTTGGGGGGGTGGGGAACACTGTACAAACAAGCAAAACTGTACATTGGAATATTGACAACCATACTAGGTAAATTACTGTACATTGGAGGGGGTTGGGTTAGGACATTTACAGGGGCCAGTTTCGAATTGCAGTCTCCCGTAGGTGTTCTTTGAGAGTGGTTTTTAAAGTGGGTAGTGATTCACATTCCTTTACAGCTTTGGGTAGGGCATTCCACATTGATGTGGCATAATTGCGAAACGTGTTTAGTCCCTTGTTTGAGCCGAATCTGGGTTTAACATGATTTGTGGAGCTCCCTCTGGTGTTGTGATCATGGTATTCACTGACCTTTGGGAAGTATTTTGACATGTACATGGGTACCTTGGTCGTGTATCTTGTAGACCAGGCCCATTGCAAGTTGCTGTACTCTGTCGTCTACTCTAAGCCATCCTAGGTTGTCAAAGTGGGCAGGGGTGAGGTGGGTTCTAGGAGTAAGGTCAAGCAGTAGTCTGACCAGTTTGTTTTGAGATGTTTGTAATTTTGTTTTTAGCACCTTTGAGGTGCTTTGGTACCATGAGGTGCAAGCATAGTTGTAGTACCCTTGAATGAGTGCTCCTGCCAGAGTCTTGATGTGTGAGTGAATGTGAAGAACAAATTGTAAAGCGCTTGGACAAAAGCTGTTATATAAATGCACCATTTACCATTTATAGTACGGTAGAAAAGTTCAAATGGGTGTAAACAATATAATTAACTCTTTGAGTATACGCATCTGAGCAAGTAGACAGTGTGATCAAAGGTGCAGATGAGGGTCTGTACGCCCAATCAGTTATATTATACAATAAACATGGTTACAATAAACACTAGAATCTAAATATATACTAGACTAACTTCCTCTCTCTCTCTGCTCATCAGTTATATTATACATGGTTACAATAAACACTAGAATCTAAATATATACTAGACTAACTTCCTCTCTCTCTGCTCATCAGTTATATTATACATGGTTTCAATAAACACTAGAATCTAAATATATACTAGACTAACTTCCTCTCTCTCTGCTCATCAGTTATATTATACATGGTTTCAATAAACACTGTCATGTACAAAGGTCTAATGACCATATAGAATATGACTGGAGCGGGCTGTACATGAAAACCAGCCCGTCCAGCGGATGCTTTAAGCACCGTCCCGAGCAAGTAAGAAACAACACAAGACGTTTTCCAAATAGTAAATTATATATTTATGGTGATAGGGCTTTAAACCGCCACCATAATGCACAGGGGAAAAAGGTAGGGGAGGACAAACAAGACATACATATATACAAACAAACACTTAGTAAATAATATAAATGTAACTGTGCCAGTCATGGGACACAAAGAGAAAGCCACACGATATCATTTCACAGCTACAGCTAGGCGAGAAGGCAACCTCCTCACTCCACTCTGGAACGTGGCAGTGATTCAAATGAGGCGCCCCGTGTGTGTGTCATCTTCCAGACTATAACCACTCATTCCACTGACTGCCCACAGGTGCACCAAGCAGGTGCAATCAGCTCAATCAGGGGGATGAGTGGTATCTGAGGAAAGGAGAAAGAAAAACAGAATTAGAAGATGACACATCACACAAACAAAAATAACACAACCCATACTGTAACTGAGGGGTACAATTCCCTGACTGTATTGATAAGTATGGTATCATTAAACCACTACCGCTTTATGTACTTTAACTACTGGCCATACAGTACACGATATCTAAATATGATGAACACTTTCCACAATGAAATCGGTTCCAGTCAAAGGTAATAATCAAATATTTAATGGAGCAAAAGGTACATAGAATATTTATCTTACATTTATCATTTGAATGCACTTGTAAGGCAAATGAGTACTCGTAGGCAAATCAACACTGAATGTCCAATCTCTGGTTACGCAGGAAGCAAGTATACAACCTGGCTCTTAGGGAATTATATCTATGGTACACCTAATGATATAGCGGGATACTCTGGAAGGGGTCCTCCCGGTCGTAAGCCGGCAGGGGGGGTAGGAGAGCCGTCGGTAGTAGACCGTCTGGTCAACGATATCTATGGAGACTTCAAGTACAGAAGACAGTGCAATAGACTCTTGATCCGCAGATGAATACACCTTGGTTCTCTTGTAGGCTGTAGCTCCACAATGAAGAAGAAGCTAGGCGACCTCAGTCTCTCTGAGCGCCGACTCAACTTGACTCCTCTCGGGGGTAAATCCAACACTCACAGGCGTCGGCGATTATCCGCTCCACAAATCACAGTACCAAAGCAAATATATATTCCAGCCGCATAGGGCTCAGCAGTCGTCGGGTAGGTAATCCAGTGTACATGTCCCTCGGTCCTCGCCTAGATCTCCTCGGATGAAAGCGCCATGTGGTCGGCCCAACCTGGATAAGACTAGATAACACGAGGAAGCGTTGGAGATGCTGGTCACTCCAGAACTCTAACCGCACGATGCACCATACTCGATAGACTATTATTACTTGATAGAAATACGTCGCACTCGACGGTACAGTGCCAAACTCTGACAATTCAGTTATTAATTCGCACGAGGTCTCAATGCTATTCTAAGGCCAAACAGGCCATACTTCACCGCACGTCGTATCGTGGGTGAGGCTTCACGTTCTGTTACTAAGTTGGGAAGAAGGGTAAGGGACTTCTACATTTACTTGCGCCATATTTATATGCACGGTGAACAAATAGTGCCACTCTCATTTCGGTAGCCGTATCCCTGAGCGGAGCCGGGGCTAGTACGGACATGTCTCGTCGGTACCTTTGAACTTGACTCCAGGGGCTGGTCCCCTGGCGCCTGGTCCTTTGTCCAATAAGAGAATGAACTATTATGGGCTATAGTAGGCTAAAGGGATATTCCGTGCATATGTACAAGGAATATACAAGGGATATCAAACGACATACAAATACTATTCAATATATATCCATAAATAAATATATATATTCGGTTTAATCTGATCCTTCGTAACACATACTAATTATACTAACCTGATGTTCACATGGTCTTCCAAATACAGTAACAATGATAATGACCAACCCACGTACGTCACACACTAGAATCTAAATATATACTAGACTAACTTCCTCTCTCTCTGCTCATCAGTTATATTATACATGGTTACAATAAACACTAGAATCTAAATATATACTAGACTAACTTCCTCTCTCTCTGCTCATCAGTTATATTATACATGGTTACAATAAACACTAGAATCTAAATATATACTAGACTAACTTCCTCTCTCTCTGCTCATCAGTTATATTATACATGGTTTCAATAAACACTAGAATCTAAATATATACTAGACTAACTTCCTCTCTCTCTCTCTCTCTCTCTCTCTCTCTCTCTGCTCATCAGTTATATTATACATGGTTTCAATAAACACTAGAATCTAAATATATACTAGACTAACTTCCTCTCTCTCTCTCTCTCTGCTCATCAGTTATATTATACATGGTTTCAATAAACACTAGAATCTAAATATATACTAGATTAACTTCCTCTCTCTCTCTCTCTCTCTGCTCATCAGTTATATTATACATGGTTACAATAAACACTAGAATCTAAATATATACTAGACTAACTTCCTCTCTCTCTCTCTCTCTCTCTCTCTCTCTCTCTCTCTCTGCTCATCAGTTATATTATACATGGTTACAATAAACACTAGAATCTAAATATATACTAGATTAACTTCCTCTCTCTCTCTCTCTGCTCATCAGTTATATTATACATGGTTACAATAAACACTAGAATCTAAATATATACTAGATTAACTTCCTCTCTCTCTCTCTCTGCTCATCAGTTATATTATACATGGTTACAATAAACACTAGAATCTAAATATATACTAGATTAACTTCCTCTCTCTCTCTCTCTCTCTGCTCATCAGTTATATTATACATGGTTACAATAAACACTAGAATCTAAATATATACTAGATTAACTTCCTCTCTCTCTCTCTCTGCTCATCAGTTATATTATACATGGTTACAATAAACACTAGAATCTAAATATATACTAGATTAACTTCCTCTCTCTCTCTCTCTCTCTCTGCTCATCAGTTATATTATACATGGTTACAATAAACACTAGAATCTAAATATATACTAGATTAACTTCCTCTCTCTCTCTCTCTGCTCATCAGTTATATTATACATGGTTACAATAAACACTAGAATCTAAATATATACTAGATTAACTTCCTCTCTCTCTCTCTCTCTCTGCTCATCAGTTATATTATACATGGTTACAATAAACACTAGAATCTAAATATATACTAGATTAACTTCCTCTCTCTCTCTCTCTGCTCATCAGTTATATTATACATGGTTACAATAAACACTAGAATCTAAATATATACTAGATTAACTTCCTCTCTCTCTCTCTCTCTGCTCATCAGTTATATTATACATGGTTACAATAAACACTAGAATCTAAATATATACTAGATTAACTTCCTCTCTCTCTCTCTCTCTCTCTGCTCATCAGTTATATTATACATGGTTACAATAAACACTAGAATCTAAATATATACTAGATTAACTTCCTCTCTCTCTCTCTCTCTCTGCTCATCAGTTATATTATACATGGTTACAATAAACACTAGAATCTAAATATATACTAGACTAACTTCCTCTCTCTCTCTCTCTCTCTCTCTCTCTCTGCTCATCAGTTATATTATACATGGTTTCAATAAACACTAGAATCTAAATATATACTAGACTAACTTCCTCTCTCTCTCTCTCTGCTCATCAGTTATATTATACATGGTTACAATAAACACTAGAATCTAAATATATACTAGATTAACTTCCTCTCTCTCTCTCTCTCTCTGCTCATCAGTTATATTATACATGGTTACAATAAACACTAGAATCTAAATATATACTAGATTAACTTCCTCTCTCTCTCTCTCTCTCTGCTCATCAGTTATATTATACATGGTTACAATAAACACTAGAATCTAAATATATACTAGATTAACTTCCTCTCTCTCTCTCTCTGCTCATCAGTTATATTATACATGGTTACAATAAACACTAGAATCTAAATATATACTAGATTAACTTCCTCTCTCTCTCTCTCTGCTCATCAGTTATATTATACATGGTTACAATAAACACTAGAATCTAAATATATACTAGATTAACTTCCTCTCTCTCTCGCTCTCTGCCCGTCCACAGACAGCTGCGTGGAGAACGACACCCTCTCCCTGCTGGACAAGGCCCTGGACGACCAGGGGGACACGGCCAGCATCCGCAGCCGGGGCAGCGTGCACTCCGTGGGCAGCGGGGAGCAGCAGCAGAGGGGCCTCCCCATGCCCCGCCTGGAGCCCTTCAGCCCGGGACAGGTGTTCAACCACAGCCACGGGCGGCAGGTCCTGGTGCTGCCCGCCACGGACGACCACATCCTGGAGGTCAACGCTACGTGACCCTGGTGGGCGTGACCAGCTCCCTCCTTTTACTCCCATCATCACTACCACCCCCTCCTCCCACCCATACGCCCCCCACGCCTGGGCCGCCTCGCCCCCGGGCCTCCTGGGTGGACTCTAATGGAGCTCGAGCGCCAGAATGGGTCGGGTCCTTGGGACGATTTCCAAGCTGTGACTATTATGGGCTCTCTGTTTTTTCGGGGGTTCCTCCACCAGCCCCCCCCCCCCCCCCCCCCCGCCAGACACACATACACACACACACACACACCAAGCCCCCCCCCCCCCCCCAAGCATGAAGCTTCCACGTCACTGGAGACCTGATGAGCTAGATGACAGTGGAGAATGAATGGCACCTGCTGATAATGATGCCCCCTTGTATCCCTCCCCCATACTTTGTACATAGCTCATTGGATAGATCTATATAATTCCATATATTGACTGCTCCTCATTCAGATTGGTCATCCCCTTCATGAACTCCCATGGAAAAGAAGAGACTGCTGTACCCATGATGCTTTGCAGCCACACGTTGCCAAATCCCTAGTTCCCTCCCTCCCTCACTTGCTCCCTCCCTCGCTCCCTCCCTCCCTCGCTCCCTCCCTCGCTCCCTCCCTCCCTCACTTGCTCCCTCCCTCGCTCCCTCCCTCCCTCACTTGCTCCCTCCCTCGCTCCCTCCCTCCCTCCCTCGCTCCCTCCCTCCCTCGCTCCCTCCCTCCCTCGCTCCCTCCCTCCCTCCCTCCCTCCCTCCCTCACTTGCTCCCTCCCTCGCTCCCTCCCTCCCTCACTTGCTCCCTCCCTAGTTCCCTCCCTCCCTCACTTGCTCCCTCCCTCGCTCCCTCCCTCCCTCGCGGCCCAGCCCAGCCGCCTCCTGTTCTTCTTAGACGCACCAAAGCCCTGGATAGTGTGTACTGTATGTGTATGCATAGACTGGTGGGAATCACGCTTGACTACTGAAGTATTGACTGGATGTGTACAGTATGCATCTGTGTGTGCGTGTGCGCGTGTGTGTGTGTGTGTGTGCACAAGCGAGTGTCTGACAGAGTGAGATTTTGAAGTAATGATCAGCCAGTGGATAATGTATTTTTATCTCGTCTTATCTGTCAATGGTTTGTTCATATATAGTGTGTGTGTATATATGTATTGTGTACGTGTGTGAGGGGCGTGCGTCACAGAGTCTGTGTATGAGCTATGCACACATATACCATAAGTCTTGAAGAGATGAATGAAAATAAACTCATTGAATTGATTGACTCGTTCTTTCGTTCGTTTGAAAAGAACAAACGTCACCTTGTAACCCCCCCCCCACATTGTAATTATACTGCTCTTTTTCCTGTCCACTGTACATATAGTTCTGTAAATAAATGTGATTTGAATCAACGTCAAAATGGTCTTTCATTTCATCAACTATTGTTTAAGTCTTGTGTAAAGGGAATTCAGAGATGTGTTACTAAACACATTATACATGTTGTATACATACTGTGAACTATGTAGCACTGAATTGTGGAGTTGGATCGTTAACCCTTTCACTACCACACTACAGACGGTTAACCTTTCACTACCACACACTACAGAAGGTTAACCTTTCACTACCACACTACAGACGGTTAATCGACAAAGTCAAAGACTTAAGTCCAAACTGAGCGATTGATCGACTAAGTGGGGACAGCCTTAGAGATGATATTATTATCAAGTCACAACTGACATGCTTCAATTACTTGTGACTTGAGGGGTTGGGGAGGTACAGTATGATCGAGCCCTACGCTCCATGCCGATGTGAAAACAAAACATTTATATATACTCTTAACTAGGGATGCCCCGATCGATCGGCCAGCGATCGGTATCGGCCGATATTCAGTATAAATGTATAAATAAGTGAATTCCGATAATGCTTTATTTTCACCGATCGTGAAAACCGATCGAAAAACATGATCCAATTCTTAGCGGAGATTTCACTCGCTGAGTTCTGTCTCAGACACACGGAGCTGCAAACTGCCGCTCCTCCCCTGCCCCTCCCGCACCCGTGTAAACACAGAGGAGGCTCCTCTGCTATAGTCTAGTGCATGGGACCGTGAGCTAACGTTAGCTACCTAGCTATCGTTACTGTTTAAACAAAATTACCCAGTCAACTATTCACTTTTAGTTTAATACACGAGGCATTGTCTAACGGTATCTAGCCGGCTAGCTACTGATAGCTCCTGATATCAACAAATGCTCCAGCAATAGTCTAGTAGTGCATGTTGATACCTTCGTTAGCTCACGTTAGCTCACTGTTCAAAACGAAATGTCCCATTAAACTAAATAGTTCACTGAGGCGTTGTCTTAACGTTATCTAGCCGGCTAGCAGTAGCTACAGATAGCTCCTGATATCAATGTCTTATAACATTGATTCGATGCGTATTCGAGCCCCGGCTTGCATCGCAGTCACAAACGGCGCTAGCTGAGGGAGTAGGGTATATCTGCAGAGCCGCAGATATACCCTGCTAAGGGCATGCTGAATGTGATTTGACCCAAGCAGAGTATACACACAGACAGTGGAGATAGCGAGCATTTTGACTTGTTGCGTGGTGGCGATGTCTCGCAGAGAATACAACTATAAGTATAATTATATAATATGGGCGGCTACGTGGCGTAGTGGGCAAGGCGCTCGCCACGAATGCGGAGACGCTGGGCTCGCCTGTTCGAGCCCAGCGCTCCACATTGCTTTCAGTTTAGCTGGTCGTT
Organism: Notolepis coatsorum; assembly: GCF_963971535.1. Classification (NCBI taxonomy): domain Eukaryota; kingdom Metazoa; phylum Chordata; class Actinopteri; order Aulopiformes; family Paralepididae; genus Notolepis; species Notolepis coatsorum. The sequence continues at coordinate 202,725,061 of NC_140169.1, read as the reverse complement.
CATTGGCCGTATTAGGGGGTGGGAAACTGATGGGTGGGGATCGGGCGTTGTGGACAGCGACTCCTACAGGTCGGTTGGTGCGCCTGCGCAGTAGAATCAGGAAGTGTCGGGGGCAGCGTGAGCCTCCCACGCGTTACTCCTCGCCACTGAGAGATCGAGCTGCGCAGGTGAAAAGATGCGACTGCTGTTACCTGAAGTACCAGAGGGGACTTGTGCTATGTATGACTTAGTCCACATTGCAGCCGGCTTGTGGGAGGCAAGAAACAGCGTTCGTGACAGGGGAGGGTTGAATTCGATGATACGAAAATTGGGATGGGAGAAAATATAGAAAATGGGAGAAAAAGTGGATAAAAAAAAAAAAGTATAATTATATAATATATATTTTATTAAAAAAAAATTAAGTATATATTTAAGGATTTTTTTTTTATATAAAACCAAAAACGATCGGATCGGTATCGGCCGATATGGCTCCAGACGATCGGTGGCAAAAAACGTGATCGGGGCATCCCTACTCTTAACCCTTTCACTGCCACACTACAGAAGGTTAACCCTTTCACTACCACACTACACACTGGTAGTGAAAGGGTTAACCTTCTGTAGTGTGGTTGCGAAAGGGTTAACCCTTTGTCGTGTGGCAGTGAAAAGGTTAACCTTTATGTATTGTCGCGGTGAAAGGGTTAACCCTTTGGTAGTGTGGTAGTGAAAGGGTTAAAGGGGCACTTGAGAGTCTACACCTCCAGGGGTTTGAGCACACGCTGACACAGCATCAACCTGTCCTGTAGAGAGAGAGAGATGGAGGCTATTTAAAGGGCCACTTAAAGCAATGCTGATTTATTTTGCACATAATCATGATCTCACACATGTCCAAAAACTTTAAATAGTTTTGCACATGGGCGGCTGGGTGGCGCAGCTGACATTGCGCTCGTCACCAACGCAAGAGACACCGGTATCGAATCCGGCTGTCGGCGTTGCCTCCGGCTTGGGCCGGCCGCAGTGGCGGCTGGTGAATTCTTCGCCACGAGGGGCGATATACCAAACATTTTGCAAACATGTACAAGGCACGCATTGGCGAATATTATCACCATTGCCATCAATCAATATATGATCACAGTCAGTCAAATGCAACCACGTTTCCAATAGCCCAACACAAACACGCACAGCTCTCTCTCTCTCTCTCTCTCTCTCTCTCTCTCTCTCTCTCTCTCTCTCTCTCTCTCTCTCTCTCTCTCTCTTTCTCTCTCTCTCTCTCTCTCTCAGATCCATTCAATAATAAACACATATGTATATCTTGTCATTTTAACCCTTTATCTGCCAGGGATTATTCTGATCTTATTACATGGCGTTTTCACATTCGCCGAAATGCTTGCTTGTGATTGGTCAATAGCCCCCCGACAGCGGTCATTATCAGACAATAATGACCGCTGTGGGACAATAATGACCGCTGTGCGCAGCTGTGCGCAATCAAGCCCACTGACACACACTGTTTCAGTGCAATTAGACACTGCCGGTGTTCTGCTGCCGGCGATGACAGGGGGCGGAGCGACGAGCGGAGCCAGAACGCAGCCAGAACCAGTGTTGCGAGTCGATGTAAAATGAATTAGGTATATTGTTAGTAAGTTAGCCATGTAATAAGCGGGATAATGTATAGCTATACTCGATCATTGTCGCAAAATAATTGACCTTCACTGACGTTTAAAACACCTCGCCGAGGCGGCTCGGTATTTTAAACTCTGTGTCGGTCAATTATTTTGCGACAATGACCTCGTAGCTATACATTATCCCTTACTTAATCCCCTCTCTGCCACCACTGTAAGTCTATGGAGATGTTCCCCTTCTTTGCAGGGCTATAACTTTTTAAATTGTATTGCTAAATTGACATTACTATGGCCCATTCAACGTCAAGTATCTATCGTTTAGGATGTAGCAATGTTCTACTTTTTCATTCACACATTCATACTAAAATACGGTCTAAAGTATAAATATGTTTTTATCGTTTTCTGCAGCATTCCATAGAACGTGAGTTATAGCCACAAATACATATATTAGATCATCAAATGTAGTTTGATACCGATTGACGTCAGATTAAAAATTTCAATTGTACAAGGTCCTAAACGTCATGCCTCATCATCTGCTGGTGACCGGAGGGGGGGGGGTTATAAGTCCGTGGCCGACGTTAAATCATTTATGTAGTATGGGCGATATATAGATCAGAGCAGTTTTTATGGATAATAATAATCAAACACGCTGAAACTCACCGCAGCTTCCTCGTAGCGTTGGGCAATCAGCGTGGAGCAAAAAGATAGTTATTATGGGATGTCGATCTAGTTGGTCCAGTTCCAGGTTGTATAATACTATATACGTCCTAAACATGTTGTTTATCGAGTTATTGGCAATGGATCGATATCCAGTGTATCAAGATGGAGTCCCGCGAGCGATAGCGAGTGGCCGGACGAAATATGGGTGAGCAGTGAGCACCACCTCCGGCCGCTCACTTCCGGTTTTGGCACCTCGCCGATCGGCCACCAGATGGCGGTCTTGAACCGTTGGAGAGTTGAGAGGAGATCTACAGCAAGTCTCAAGTCTCCGTGGGTGAAATATGATTGCCATGACAGATTTTTGAAATATTGATCTCAAAGACGCTGTACAACGTCATTGGCAGATTACGCATGGCGAGGAATGACGTCTTAACACGTCATTGGCGATTAAAGGGTTAAACAAGTTACCATTCATTGTCTGAGTGGTTATGCTCCACCCGCAGCGAAATTAGAGAGAGAGAGAGAGAGAGAGAGATATCCGACCGCGACTCACTTGTTTAGTTGAAACGCGGTCCAGCAGGGCTTGATAAAGTGTACAGTATATGTCCATTGTCCAGACTGTTGATGTCCACTGTCCAGCCATATAGCTTGTTGTTGTTGTTGTTGTTGTTGTTGTTGTTGTTGTTGTTGTTGTTGTTGACCGAGTATAGCCTTAACACTTTGATCGCCATGGTTAAATTCATAATTTACCATCCCTTGCCATCTCTATTTGTCTATGGAGAAGTTCCCCTTCTTTGCAGGGCTATAACTTTTTTAATTGTATTGCTCAATTGACATTACCATGGCCCATTCAAAGTCCTATATCTATTGTTCAGGGTGTATCAACGTTATACTTTTTCATTCACATATTCATACTAAAATACGGTCTAAAGTATAAGTATGTTTTTATCGTTTTCTGCAGCTTTCTCCAGAACTTGATTTATAGCCCCAAATGCATTATATTGATGATCAAATACAGTTTGGTAGGAATCTGTGCGAGATAAAAAATTTCAACTGGACGTGGTTCTAGGAGTTACTACGTATGATCTGATGTTGACCGGATGGGCGGGGGGTCGTTTATAATTCCGTGGGCAACGTTATATCATTCATCTAGTGTGGGTGATATGATCATCAGAGCAGTTAGTAAAGAACACGTTGGAAAATAACGCTGGATCTTACCGTATCTTCCTCGCGCCGTTGGGCGATGAGCGTGGAGCAGAGATATTCCTATTATGGGATGTATAAATACCCGATCCATTTCCAGGTTGTATAATAGTATATACGTCCAAATCATGTTGTTTGTCGAGTTATTTGCACCGATCGGTGTTCACTGTGTCAAGATGGAGTCCTGCTAATGATAGCGAGTGCCCGGACGAAATATGGGTGAGCACCACTTCATCCACATGACTTCCTGTTGGGCGATCTGCCGATCGGCCACCAGATGGCGCTCTTGAACCGTTAGAGAGTTGAGTGGAGCTCAGCAGTATATCTCAGGTCCCCGGGGGAGAAATATGATTACGATCACAGATTTTTTAAATATTGATATCAAAGACGTGTTACGGCGTCTTCGGCAGAATGAGCATGGCGGGCAATGACGAGTTTCGGCGTTTCTGGCAATTAAAGTGTTAAGTGAACACAGAGTCAGAGTGTGGAGGGGGGCGTGAGCACAGAGTGCTTGGAGGCGAGCGCCTGGAACATCGACCACCCAGCTCCCCAAAGCTCGCCTCCCAGATCATATTTATGACCATTGATATGCTAACATTTATTTACTAGAGTCATTACGATTGGCCGCTTGCCAATCAATCAATGCGTCAAAGCGTTTTGGAGAGCGCCCCGGATTCGGAGGTAGTTTCTAATAGACGGACGTGACATCAATCACAAACGGGGGGAGAGGAGATAGAATAATATAGCATGCAAAATGATTTATACTTGCTATATTAACGTTATAGTGCATTTTAATAGTAATTATTATTCATTTTAAACATGTTTCGTTTATTTTTAGGGCTTCAAGCCTTCAAAATATCTAAAATAAAAAAACACAAGTTCTTCTTCTCCTACCATATCATTGCTCTCAACCAGGGTGGGCGGCGCTCTATCGCCCCCTATTGACCAGCCGCCACTGGCCGGCCGTCATACTGACTCAATTGGCAGAGTTAGCGGGAGGGAAGTCGATGGGTGGTAGTCTGGTCGTTGTGAACAGCGACTCCTACAGGTCGGTTGGGGCCCCTGCACAGCAAAGACAGGAAAATGGCGGGGGCAGTGTGAGCCTCCCACACGTTACACCTCGCCAATGAAAGTCCACGCTGGCAGGTGAAAAGATGTGACTGGCTGCCTCCACATGTATCGGAGGGGACATGTGATGCAAGGCTTCTATCCTCCCTACAACCGGCCAGTGGGGGGCACATGCAAGCAATGATCAAGACAGGGCAGGGGAGAATTGGCATGGCTAAATTGGGATGGGGGAAAAATAGAAAAAGGAGGAGAAAAAGTGGATACATTTTTTTTTGTTTTGCACACATTTCAGTTGTTGAGAGTAAATGAGTTTGAATATGGCCACCAGTGATGTCATCGGGGACATTGAATCCTCATATTGTGTTATTTACAGCTCCCTGAGATTATGTAGATGAACCTTACTGAATTTACACTTCATATTTATATCACCGCATATACCAACCGTATATATATACCCATATTTGTCTGAATATACCTGCATATAACCCCTCATATACTTGCTTATACACCTACACATAACCCATAGCTCTGTATGATAGCATGTACCATATATATTTATTTATTCTCACAGCATATACCTATCCTCACCTGTCTGTACTTACCTGCACATAGTCCCTTACTATATCTATATACGTATATGTACATATCCTACTCTTACTAGTTACGCTGCTAGTCAGTAGTAGTCATACTGTCTCTATTTATATAATACACTCTATACATACATCTGGTTAGCACTACACTCCGTAGTACTAATTTATATATATATATATATATATTTTTTTATTATCTTTTCCCCCCTTCTTTTTCCGTTTTTCTCCCCTCCCAATGTTAGTCGTTATACCAATTCCCAATCCCCTTCGTCGTTGCACACTCTACCCCCTACCGTCGGTCTGGGAGGGCGGAGACTATCACATGCTTCCTCCGACACATGTGTAGCCAATCCCCACTTCTTTTCACCTGGCAGCGTGGATTCGCACTGGGGGAGTGTAACGTGTGGAGGACACTACCTCCCCCAGGATCCGACCTCGCTGTGCAGGCGCCCCGACCGAACTGTAGGAGTCGCTGTTTACAACGACCAGGACCCACCCTCGCCGGGTTTCCCACCTGCTAACACCGCCAATTGTGTTAGTATGGACGGTCGGCCAACCCGGAAGCACCACAGCTGGATTCGATCCCACTGTCTCTGTGGTGCACTACCCGGCCGCCCTTAATTTATATATTTTATACCCAGTGTAATCACCTGTACATTGTATATTGCTGTTGCACTTTACTGTTACATTTGCACTCTGGTTGGATGCCATTTTTTTTTTTGTACTGTACTTGTGCTGAATAATGACAATACATTTGAATCTAATCGAATCTAATAGGGACTGCTACCCAATCATTTCATGGAGCTGTAATTCACATAATACAAGGATTCAATGATGTCACTGGTGGCCATATTCAAACTAATTTACTCTCAGTAACTGTCAAACTAAATTAATGCATGCAAAACAGTTTTTGAAAGTGTGTGAGATTATGTGCAAAATGAACAAGCATTGTTTATTGGTGAAGTGCCCTTTTAATAACTCTAGGACACATCTTGTATTTCTGAATGAAACCAGATGTGTTTGTCTGTAGATCAGGGGTTCTCAACCTTTCTGCTGCCAAGGCTCCCCTGTGTCCAATAAAATATTCCAGGGCACCCCTACATACGATAAAGACTTTTCCCCTCCTGTCTTTTTTGCTACAATGATGACAAAAGTGCTTGCTTTCAAAATAACGTTTATTTAAGTGCGTAGTACTGTTGACATTACACTGCTTGTAGTAGTAAATCAAATAGCCTATTTGGATAAGTTTGACCATTTCTCAAAAAACAGAAAATCATTATTTAAAAAAAATACAGAAAAGGATCACCAAGTTACCATTTCTCAAGAAATATAAATAAATACAGAAAATAAGCACTCGTTCACTCAGTGGACATTTCTAGCTCAGTGCGAGGTCTGCTGCTGCTGCTGGCTAATAATACGGTCAATACGTGGGGAGATCTTTGACAAGGCAACACGCATGTCATCCTCAAGGCTCAACTTTGCCCTATATTTTGTTTTCAGAGCTGTCATGGATGAAAAGCCAGCTTCACACAGATATGTGGTGCTGAATGGTATCAACACCTTAAAGGCCAACTTGCAGGTTAAACCCTACTCTTCAATTATGGGTAGTTTACATCATTGGTATCTAATTTCATTATTTGTTTTTTTGTGCGTGGAGGTTGTGGTTTGGTCGACAAAATGTTTGATAAAAACGCTAAAACTGGGCCAATTTCGATAAAAAAAAATTCCCTCTTCATGAAAGTCAGCGTTGGCCTAGTCACATTGTTTATTGAACAAAAATACAACCTGCAAGTTGGCCTTTAACTGCTGCATCATGAGATACTTGGTACTCAGTACCACACCAGACCAAAATGTTTCCAGGGGCACTTCACTGAAACGAGCTCTCCAGGTGGTATCAGATGAGATTTCAATGAGTTCTTCCAAGAGTTTGGATGGAGATGTGTCAGGAAGCTTTGTCTCAATGTTCTCTGTAAAGGGATTCTTTATCCAGAGTAACTTGGTGATCCTTTTCTGTGTTTTCTTTTAAATAATGATTTTCAGTTTTTGAGAAATGGTCAAACTTATCCAAATATGCTATTTTCATGGAAAGCAGTGCAGGTGCAACAAATAGCACTTTAGTGATAATCTTCTGTAATTATATAAAAAAATAAATAAAAAAATTTGAAATCTCAAGGCACCCCTGGCAGTTCTCTGAGGCACCCCTATTGAGAACCGCTGCTGTAGGGTACATCCCCTAAACGAAACACCCCTAATCCTCCTTGACATCTACTGACCAGTGACCACACCCCCCCCAATTCAGTCGAATGGTTTGGCCTGCCAACTTTCTTTATGCAACTTTTAAAAATGGTGGTCTTTCTGTGCCACAAGACATTTAGTGAGGATCAAGTGATGTAGGTGTAGTAGGAAATAATCAAAATGGTGGCCATTGTTTTACATAGAAATTGCAGACTCCCACACTCACTTTTCTCTGCTTTATTCAGTCAACATTTCTGGTCAGGGACCTTCACCAGGACCATCGAGAATGTAAAGATGGTGACATGGGTTCTTTTGAACACCACCAAACTGTGATTGGATTGCCCCCCCCCCCCCCCCCCCATCCATTACGGTGGACAAAAATAATATAGTTCTACACTTTCATATTGATAACGTCAGGAGAACATTACCAAGGGAAAAGCACGTTCCATCATGATTCGACAAGCCATTGAGGTGTAGTCCGTGTTATTGGTTGTTATTGTGAGAAGGCCAAATGACTCAAAACCCCTCTATATAGCAAGGAGGCAAACATATTTGCAGCGGTATAAAGTACTTGAGTAACTAATTGTACTTCGTTACAATACTTAAGTACTGTTTTGGGGGATTTGTACTTTACTCTAGTATTATTAGGTTTGTATACTTGTACTTTTACTCGATTACATTTCAGAGAAAAAATACATACTTTTTACTCCTTACATTTAAAATGTACTATCTAAATGGTTAATTTAAAGATGCTGGTCCCTAGATGCCACACAGTAGGTTTCGTGAGAATCAGTTGAACAGAAGGATGAGGGGGAAAAAGCAATTAAAACGACATTATAAAATTGGCAAAAACCCTTGCATATGCCCCCCACTGGTCGGTTGTAGGGAGGATAGAAGCCTTGCATCACGTGTCCCCTCCGATACACTAGGCAGCCTGTCACATCTTTTCACCTGCCAGCGTGGACTCTCATTGGCGAGGTGTAACGTGTAGGAGGCTCACACTACCCCCGCTATTTCCTGTCTCTGCTGTGCAGGCGTCCCCCAACCGACCTGTAGGAGTCGCTGTCCACAACGTCCAGATTACAACCTATCGACTTCCACCCGCCAACTCTGCCAATTGAGTTAGTATGACGGCCGGCCCAAGCCGGAGGCAACGCCGACAGCGGGATACAAACCCGGTGTCTCTTGCGTTGGTGACGAGCGCAATGTCCGCTGCGCCACCCAGCCGCCCTTGGCATTCGAATTCTAAATCAACATTCGAATTTTTTATAAATATATATTTTTTTAATTCTGTTTAAACCAATGGGGTTTTTATTCACAGTTGCAGATAAAGATTAGGCTAAGTATTAAAAGAAACTGATGAGTTATATTCATTAAAGAAAGTTGATTTAATTGATTTAGTTGGGCTGGGGCTTCACGCTGACGCTCCCTGGGCTGGGTCTGGGGCTGGAAAGTTGATTTAATTTTTTTTTAAAGACTCATTTAATCAGATTAATCACTTTATTAAAATTGAGGATTTAGTTTGAGGATATTAAAAAATAAATAAAAAGATATATATATTATTTAAAAAAAAATTAAATGTATTATTATTATTATTTTCTTTTATTAAAAACGAAGGTTCGAACGTTCGTTCGAAAAACCCTGACGAAGTTCGAATCCCAAAAACAGGCTTCGGGGACAGCCTTAGGGGGCGGTGCTAGAGGAAAGGTCATGGGGTCACCAAAATCAATAGGGTTCTTCCTCTAGAGGTCATGAATTTTCACAGCAATTTATTTGATCAAAGCAAAGGATTCGCAGCGGACAGGGGTATAGCAAGCCCCCCTCCTCCCCAGCCACAGCTCATACATACCCTTTAGTAAAGACCCTTTCAAATGTTTTAGTCAAGACCCACTTGACTACCCCCCCCCCCCCCCACACACACACACACACACACACACACACTCAGGGCACAGGTCAGGTCCACTACACCCCCCCCCCCCCCTTCAGGGCACAGGGTAATCAGTTCCACTACACCCCCCCCCCTCCCCACCCCGCCCCTGGCAGAGGCAGCAGTGGCCATGGTGAACCCATAAGCCTGGGTGAGAGAGAGAGAGAGAGAGATGCTGCAGTAGGCTGTTCTAAACAAGATGGCAAACAGTGATGGCAGTCTGTGTACATTAGGGAAAAATTTTATTTTATTAACATGTGTAAAAGATTTAAAATGTTGAGTGAAACATAATCTGGCAGTGGATTAGAGCAGTGGTTGTCAAACGTCTTCATGTCAACAACCCCCATTTGATACTATTCTGTCCCAGGGACCACCCCCCCCCCCCCTTTTTTTTATACTTTATTGACACAACAGTAAAAACAACATTTGAAACAACAATGTCAAATGCTGGTCAATGGACCTGTCTCAAAACCCTGCCCCTTTTCTTGATCCTCCAATCACAACTCTCGCTTACCTCGGACAAACTTGGTTTGTCCGAGGTAAGCGACAGTTGTGATTGGAGGATCAAGAAAAGGGGCAGGGTTTTGAGACAGGTCAATTGGATAGGACACAATAAAGCCATAGGCTTGTTTCCATTGTGGTCCATTTACATAGAACATAAAAAGGCACGAAAACACAAAATAACATGTACACAGACAGGACACCCTAAATGCAAGTACAAAAACACCTAACCTGAAAACTCAGTCAACTAATGTTAAAAGAAATTAAAAACCGCAAACACTTAAAAGCAACTCACGATAAAAGAGATAAAAACCAAATTAAGACCAATTTGAGTCGCTGCTGAGCCATGATTTTAGGGCGGATTTAAATCCGAGAGGGGAGTTCAAGGGGTGTTGGCAGGGCATTCCACATCACAGTGGCAGAGTAAAATAATGCGTTTTTGATCCCTATGTGAGAAGATATGAATTGTTACATACTGTATGATTTAAACTGTCTAATGTAGGTGGAGAGATCACAGAGGAGAAAGGATAATAGTCGTTGTTATTCATTCTCTCACTGTACGACCTAGTGAAGAAAATACCAGTGAAATTAAACTCTTCCCCATTTTGCCGGGGACCCCCTGGAACCCCCTCACAGACCCCTGGGGGACCCCCGGACCACAGCTTGTGAATCACTGGATTAGAGAGGAAACATTCACCCTTTGTGCAGATTGTGCTCATTTAGTCCAGTACTATACGTTTAATTTAGACCAGTATTATACGTTTAATTTAGTACAGTATTATACGTTAATTTAGTCCAGTACTATACGTTTCATTTAGTCCAGTACTATACGTTTAATTTAGTACAGTACTATACGTTAATTTAGTACAGTACTATACGTTTCATTTAGTACAGTATTATACGTTTAATTTAGTACAGTATTATACATTAATTTAGTCCAGTACTATACGTTTCATTTAGTACAGTATTATACGTTAATTTAGTACAGTACTATACGTTTCATTTAGTACAGTATTATACGTTTAATTTAGTACAGTACTATACGTTTCATTTAGTACAGTATTATACGTTTCATTTAGTACAGTATTATACATTTCATTTAGTACAGTGCTATACGCTTCATTTAGTACAGTATTATACGTTTAATTTAGTACAGTACTATACGCTTCATTTAGTACAGTATTATACGTTTAATTTAGTACAGTACTATACGTTTCATTTAGTACAGTATTATACATTTCATTTAGTACAGTGCTATACGCTTCATTTAGTCGTTCTATACATTTAATTTAGTCCAGTACTATACGTTTAATTTAGTACAGTACTATACGCTTAATTTAGTCCAGTACTATACGCTTAATTTAGTACAGTATTATACGTTTCATTTAGTACAGTGCTATACGCTTCATATTTATGAAGAGTTATCTCACAAGTAGGACACAAAGGGTTTATTACACTGGCAGCTGGTCTCACTCTAAGGTCTTAGACTACGGGGTCCCGCAAGGGAGCTGCCTTGGACCACTCCTATAGGCCATCTTCACAAACGACTTACCATCAGTTCTGTGTAAAGCAACTGTACAAATGTATGCTGATGATTCCACATTGTACTATGCTGCAAAAACTGTCAGTGAACTGGACAATGTTTTATCAGCTGAGTTAAATGGTGTTTGATTGGATAAAACGGAATAAGTTGGTACTAAACATCTCAAAAACCAAATCAATTATCTTGGGTTCGAGTCATAAATTGTCATCAATACCAAAAATGAGTTTGAACGTGTCTGATGAACCCATAGAACAGGTAAATAAAGTAAAATTACTGGGCATAATAATTGATAGCCAGCTGTCATGGGCAGAACACATTGATACCATAGTGAAGAAGATGGGGAGTGGTATCTCCATGGTGAGGAAATGTCTTTCTTATGTCCCTACATATATTGTGGGACAGGTGGCGAAATCTTTAATTTTATGTCACCTAGATTATTGTGCACCAGTATGGTCCTCTGCATCCAAAGGTCAACTAAAGAAATTGCAAACTGCCCAGAACAGAGCTGCAAGGTTAGTTTTACATTGTTCCATGAGAACAAACACCATCACTATGCACCGGCAACTCTCATGGTTAACGGTAGAGAATAGGCTGGTTTTCAACACAGTTAAATTTTTCAGGAACACTGTCTTTTCGTCTCAACCTGTTTTCTTATACAAACAAATTGTCAGATGCAGTCAGGTTCATTCTTATTTTACTAGGTCAGCTGATGATGGACAGATTATGTTACCACGTCCAAAGTCAAATGCTTTAAAGAGGACTGTTGTTTATCGTGCCATCAATCATTGGAATAACTGCCCACTGAACATAAGTAAATTGAATAGTAAAGTGTCTTTCAAATACCACCTGAGAATGCACTACTTAAATATGTGAGCAAAATATTCTGATGTTGATAATGATGTCTACAATGTTTTACTGTTTTTAGACAATGTTACAATGTTTTTAGATAAAGATGTCTACAATGTTTTACTGTTTTTAGATTATCATTGTTAATTGTGATTGTCATATGTATCTTATGTTGTTATGTTTTGTGTTTTGTGTTGTCTTTCTATGTGGACCCCAGGAAGACTAGCTCACCACTTAGGTGACAGCTAATGAGGATCCTTTTTAAACAATAAACAATAAAACAATACGCTTCATTTAGTCCAGTTCTATACGTTTAATTTAGTCCAGTACTATACGCTTAATTTAGTCCAGTACTATAGGCTTAATTTAGTACAGTATTATAAGTTTCATTTAGTACAGCGTTTCATTTAGTCCAGTATTATACATTTCATTTAGACCAGTATTATACGTTTAATTTAGTCCAGTATTATACGTTTCATTTAGTACAATACTATACGCTTCATTTAGTCCAGTACTATACGCTTCATTTAGTCCAGCGTTTCATTTAGTACAGTACTATAAGCTTCATTTAGTCCAGTACTATACGTTTAATTTAGTACAGTACTATACGCTTCATTTAGTACAGTACTATACATTTAATATAGTACGGTACTATAAGTTTCATTTAGTCCAGTATACACTTCATTTAGTACAATACTATACGCTTCATTTAGTACGGTGCTATACGTTTAATTTAGTACAATACTATACGCTTCATTTAGTACAATACTATACACTTCATTTAGTACGGTACTATACGCTTCATTTAGTCCAGTACTATAAGTTTCATTTAGTACAGTACTATAAGTTTCATTTAGTACAGTACTATAAGTTTCATTTAGTCCAGTACTATACGCTTCATTTAGTCCAGCACTATAAGTTTCATTTAGTCCAGTACTATACGCTTCATTTAGTCCAGCACTATAAGTTTCATTTAGTCCAGTACTATAAGTTTCATTTAGTACAGTACTATAAGTTTAATTTAGTCCAGTACTATAAGTTTCATTTAGTCCAGCACTATAAGTTTCATTTAGTCCAGTACTATACGCTTCATTTAGTCCAGCACTATAAGTTTCATTTAGTCCAGTACTATACGCTTCATTTAGTCCAGCACTATAAGTTTCATTTAGTCCAGTACTATAAGTTTCATTTAGTACAGTACTATAAGTTTAATTTAGTCCAGTACTATAAGTTTCATTTAGTCCAGCACTATACGCTTCATTTAGTCCAGCACTATAAGTTTCATAGGTAAGTGGTGACAGCGACTCGGGAGGTAGAGCAGTCGTCTGGTAATCCGGAGGTTCCCGGTTCGATTCCCGCTCCTCTCGGGCAGTGTGTCGAAGAAGTGTCCTTGAGCAAGACACTGCTCCCTCCCCCTTCCCCTTCCCCTCCCCTATTTCTTGCGTACGTTGGGTTTCTTCCGCTGTTCCACGTGGTGCGCGTAGTGTGCGTTGCCGGGCGGAGGAGGAGGCGGCGTCGTCTCGTCGCTGTGCGTGTAGGCGGGGTTGGGGATAGACACCAGGCTGCTGAGCCGCGGGTCCAGCAGCGTCTGCATGACGACAGGGGACGGCGGGGCCGGCGCCCCCAGGAGGACAGAGGGGGTAGCACGCAACCCCATCTGCCCCCTCCTGCACTGCCTGTGCAGCGCCACGCTCAGCGCGGCCGCCACCAGCAGCAGGACGGAGCACGCCCCCGTCAGGACGTACAGCGCGATGGCCTCGCCGTCCGCGGGAGTGGAGACGGGCACGCAGCGCTGGCGCGACACCCTCCCCGCGCCGCTCTGCGCGCTCACGCACACGCTGTACGCGCGGCCCGGCTGCAGGCCGAAGACGTCGGTGCGCCGCGTCCTGGAGCTCACGCTGCCGTTGCTGACCGCGCTGCCGTCCTCCGCGCGCAGCACCCAGACCAGGAAGTTGCTCACGGACGAGTAGGGGGCGCACCACTGGACGCCGGCCGCTTTGGGCCGCACCCTTGCCAAGCTCAGGGCCACCACGGGGTCGGGGGTCATGGAGGGGTCGGGGGTCAGACTGGAGCACCTGCACCTCCTGCCCCCCGCGACCTCTCTGAGATCGGGGCAGGGTCTTTGCAGATGCTCGCAGGGGTCAAAGTCACACGGGGGCTCCTCCCCCGCGGTCGTGTTTCCCGCCTCTGTCTTTGCTGCTTTCTCGTTCTCTTTGTCCTTCCCGTCCTCTTTGTCCTTCTCGTCCTCTTCCTCTTTGTCCTCGACTTCATCTGCCGAAGAAGGATAAGCGTGGCCTGGTGTCGGAGTGGCTCGTCCCGCTGGGGAAGCAGGGGGCAGGTAAGGGGGTTGAGTGGGTTCTACTCTGGGGTTGGGGCTATGGGTTGGCATAGGACTTGGTGAGGGTGGTGGTGGTGGTGGTAGTGTGGTTCCCATGGGTAATGTCGCCGTCGGAGATGAGGGGAATAAACCAGGGCTGTTTGGTGGTGGTGGTAGTGGTGGTGGTAGTGTGGTCCCCATGGGTAATGTCACCGTAGGAGATGAGGGGAATAAACCAGGGCTGTTTGGTGGTGGTGGTGGTGGTAGTGTGGTTCCCATGGGTAATGTCACCGTAGGAGATGAGGGGAATAAACCAGGGCTGTTTGGTGGTGGTGGTGGTAGTGTGGTTCCCATGGGTAATGTCACCGTAGGAGATGAGGGGAATAAACCAGGGATGTTTGGTGGTGGTGGTGGTAGTGTGGTTCCCATGGGTAATGTCACCGTAGGAGATGAGGGGGATAAACCAGGGCTGTTTGCTGATCTCTCTGGGGTCTGTGGCATCACGCCAGACGTAGGTGTAAAGGAAGCAGCATGTACTGCCGGTACTGGATGTGTGGCTGAGCCTGGCGTCACTGACACTGCTGTGGTCTGAGCATGTAGCCCGTGGTTCTTCTCAACTCTGGAAGCAGACAATTCAGCACATGATACAGTTGATAACGTGTTTCAACTGACGTGGCAATAATAACACTGACCTATTAAAAGGACACCTCACCCCTGCCCATTTTGACAACCTAGGATGGCTTAGAGTAGACAACAGAGTACAGCAACTTGCAATGGGCCTGGTCTACAAGATACACTACACCACTAAGGTACCCATGTACATGTCGAAATACTTCCTAAAGGTCAGTGAAGTCCACGACCACAACACCAGAGGGCATTCCACTAATCACTTTCAACCCAGATTCGGCTCAAACAAGGGACTAAACACGTTTCGCAACTATGCCACAACAATGTGGACAGGGCCGGATTAACGACCGGGCCGTCCGGGCCGCGGCCCCGTGGGCCTCTAGTGATGAGGGGCCTCCAAAAAAAAAGAAAAAAATATATATTTTTTTTTTTAATTTTTAGTTTTAATTTTCTTGGAGGCCCCTCGTCACAAGAGGCCCCAAATTAGTATTATTATTTTTTTAACTTTTATTTTTAATTTTTTGGAGGCCCCTCGTCACTCGAGGCCTTTTGGAGGCCCCTCGTCACTAGATGCCTTTTGGAGGCCTCTCGTCACTAGAGGCCCCAAATTATTATAATTTTTTTTTTTACTTTTTTTTTTTTTTTTTTGCTCCTCGTCACTAGAGGCCCCAAATATTTTTTTATTTGTTTTTTATTTTATTTTTTTCTTATTTTGGAGATCGATGTCATACTGTGACACTGAAATGAAAACATATTTCATCAACTAAGATATTTAGTCAACAAAAATATTTCATCAACTAAAATATACAGTACGTCACACCCTGCCGTCTGCAAGTGGCTAATCTTGAGTATTTTTTCTCCTCTTCATAAGAGTTTGAGGTTTTCCGTTTGAGGTAAAAACAGCAATAAAAAGTCAAAACTTGCATCTCCACATCCCAGCCCCGACGCCTGAATACTTTTACCAACGGATTTCCAGTTCCGCGTTCGCGTTCTGCGCTCTGATTGGCCACTGACGTTTCTGGTAGCGCCAATCGTGTGACGCCTCTTTCTTTCACCGGTTAAGCTTAGGCACTCTTTCGAAGTTGGTTAAGGTTAGAGTTTGTCCTAGAGCAGGGCGATAGAACACCAGCCCTGATTCCATACTCTAACCTTAACCAACTTCGAAAGAGTCACCTAAGAAACGTCAGTCAATATTTCTATTGTATTTTTTTCTTTTATACATACATACATACATACATACATACATACATACATACATACATACATACATACATACATACATACATACATACATACATACATACATACATACATACATACATACATACATACATACATACATACATACATACATACATACATACATACATACATACAGCCCCACCCCCACCTAATAGACAGTCCCCTCCCCACCGTATGTAATGTATATATTCTCTCCCCACCGTATGTATATTTCTCTCCCACCCACCCACCCCTCCTAATGTACAGTCCCCTCCCCATCATATGTATATACTCTCTGTCAGGATCTATGGGTAACAGTACTGTATTTGCATATCATATATGTCACAAATGTAACAGTACTATATACCTGTATGTCATGTATGTCCCTATGCCATAAATGTCATGATGTCATACATGTCACTATGAATTGAAAATGGGGGACCCTGATGTAAACAAGACAAACGTCTTTCTCTGGTCTGCATCCCCTTAACAATTGTGTGTATTGAACCGTACTGTATTATTTGTACCCATTCTGCAATCTGTTAAATACAATTTTCATTAATTCATTCATTCACAGACAGTAACACAGGACAAAAACACATTTCAACCCCCTCCCTTCCCTAATTATAATTTAAATTGACATTCACGTAAAAGTAAGCTTACTATTCTAATATTATATTCTTGTCTCCAAAGTGTGTGCATGTTTTTTTTCTTCCTGAGGATGGCGCCATCCCCCCATCTAAACATGATGTGTTTCTTTTCTCTTCTTGATTGATTGATTGAAAACTTTATTAACAGATTGTAGAATGGGTACAGTGCAGTACAGTACAGTACAGCTCAATAATTGTTAAGGGGATGCAGACCAGAGAAAGACTTTTGTCTTGTTTACATCAGGGTCCCCCATTTTCAATTCATCATAACATATATGACATACAGATAGACAGTACTGCTACATCTATACATTTATGACATACCAGATTTGCAAATACACTGTTTGTGATACGAAAAGAGTCCAGAAAAGAGAGTATATACATTTGACGTAGAAACTGTACATTGGAGGAGGTTGGGTAGGTGGGGTGGGGTTGGGGGGGTGGGGGGGACTGTACATTGGAGGTGGTTCGGTGGGTGGGAGGGCTGGGTGGGTGGGGGACACTGTACAACTGTACAAGCAAAACTGTACATTGGAATATTGACAAAACCATACTTGGTAATTTACTGTACATTGGAGGGGGTTGTGTTAGGACATTTACAGGGGCCAGTTTCGAATTGCAGTCTCCCGTAGGTGTTCTTTGAGAGTGTTTTTGAAAGTGGGTAGTGATTCACATTCCTTTACAGCTTTGGGTAGGGCGTTCCACATTGATGTGGCATAATTGCGAAACATGTTTAGTCCCTTGTTTGAGCCGAATCTGGGTTTAACATGATTTGTGGAGCTCCCTCTGGTGTTGTGATCCTGGTATTCACTGACCTTTGGGAAGTATTTTGACATGTACATGGGTACCTTGGTCGTGTAGTGTATCTTGTAGACCAGGCCCATTGCAAGTTGCTGTACTCTGTCGTCTACTCTAAGCCATCCTAGGTTGTCAAAGTGGGCAGGGGTGATCAAAGTCCTTTTAGCTTGGCCCTCAGAGCCCACCACTTCTAAATATTCTATATATTTTTTAAAGTGACATAAAAACGCCACTGTGCGTGCGTGCACGTGTATGTGTGTGTGGGGGGGCCTCCACAAGAATCTGGCCCAGGGGCCTCTGAAGTCTTAATCTGGCCTTGGGAACACCCTACCCACCACAGCCGTAAAGGAATGTGAATCCCTACCCTCCTTCAAAACCGCTCTTTAAAGAGCACCTACGGGTGGCTGCAATTAGAAACTGGCCCAGGTAAATGTAAAAATCCCCCCCCCCCCCCCCCCCCCACCCAACCCCCTCCAATGTACAGTTTCTCCCCCTTCTAATTTCAATTTGTTATGATGTTCTCTCTTTCTTACATAGTACCGTATATTTGTATGTTTCTAAATGTCTTGATGAATTGAAAATGGAGGACCCTGATGTAAACAAGACGAAAGTATTTTTCTGGTCTTCATCCTCTTAGCAGTTGTTGTATTGAGCCAGACTGTATTGTACCCATTCTGCAATCTGTTAATAAAAGTTTTCAATCAATCAATCAAACATTGTCCAAAGAACAATGCTGATTTATTTTGCACATGATCCCACACACATTCAAACAGTTTGGGCAGTTGTTGAGAGTAAATGAGTTTGAATATGGCCACCAGTGATGTCATCGGGGACATTGAATCCTTGTGTTGTGTTAAGTACACCTCAATGAAATGATATATGAAATGTTAAATGAAAATAACAATACCTTTTATAGGAACGTCTACCATATCATTTCATTGAGCTGTAATTTAACACATTAAGTATTCAATGTCCCCGCTGACATCACCACCGGTGGCCATATTAAAACTAATTTACTCTCAATAAACTGTCAAACTAAATGAATGTGTGCAAAACAGTTTTCACACAAGGATCTTTGGATGCAAAATCAAAATAAATCATCAGCATTGTTTTCTGGCGAAGTGGCCCTTTAATTTCCCACAGTCATCCTCGAGGCTGGATGCGTTCGGCAGCAGAGTTTAATGAACCCTTTCACTGCCACACTACAGAAGGTTAACCCTTTCACTACCACACTACAGAAGGTTGACCACCGTCTGTAGTGTGGTAGTGAAAGGGTTAACCTTATGTCGTGTGGTTGTGAAAGGGTTAACCTTCTGTATTGTCGCAGTGAAAGGGTTAACCCTTTGGTAGTGTGGCAGTGGAAGGGTTATTAACTCACTTGTTGACACCGGCAACGTTTCCAAAGATGCGGTGCGGTGCTGGTGGTGACCCAGTGGGGTCCATGTTGTCGCCGGGCGGTCTGTCTGCAGACGCTGTGGTCAGGAGGACCTGGTCTTCTGCTGCTTCACTCCAGGCCACACACACAGCACAGATCCAAGCAGAGAGCAGCCACAGTGTTGACCTCATACTGAGGACAGAGGATGGAGATACATTACATAATTATATTACATGCAGAGCTAGATTCATTAAGTCATTCATTACACACATACATACATACATACATACATACATACATACAGTACATACTGTACATACTGTACATACTGTGACGAACCTGGTGGTGTTCAGGCTCGCCACGGTTCAAATACAAACACATTTGAATGTCCCCACAAGAGCAATATCAATCAATACAATATATTTATTGAATTCAGGGCAGAATCCAGAGGGGAAAAGCAAAAGAATGGTCGTGATTCAGTCCGAAGGTAAAAAACACAAAACAGGCTAGCAGACAGAAAAGGGGATTGTTCACAATTCGGGGTAGTCGTCCAGTCCAGGGTTAGTACACAAGTGGGTATCTCAGCCAGTCCAGGGTCCAGTACACAAAGAACACCTACTCGCCTTTACCTCTCCTATTACTTCCTCTCACCTTCACAACTCCGAATACACAATCTCTCTCTCTCAATGCAACAACTCCAACCTCACCTCCGCTCAACTAACTCCTCTCTAACCTAGTGGTTATGTAGTGTGTGGGACTCTGTGTGTGCACGTGAGATGTGGGTGGACTAATGATGCGCAGGTGTGTTCTGTACTAATCAGCTACCTAATTGACTCTACTCCTTCCGTGGCAGAAGTATCTCCCATCCTTCACATATCCATGGGAGGGGGGAGGAGATCTGTCACAATACATAGATACATACATACATACATACATACATACATACATACATACATACATACATACATACATACTGTACATACATACATACATACATACATACATACATACATACATACATACATACATACATACATACATACATACATACATACTGTACATACATACATACATACATACATACATACATACATACATACATACATACATACATACATACATACATACATACATACATACATACATACATACATACACACATACATACACACATACTGTACATACATACATACATACATACATACATACTGTACATACACACATACATACTGTACATACATACACACATACATACATACTGTACATACATACATACATACATACATACATACATACACACACACATACATACATACATACATACATACATACATACATACATACATACATACATATACATACTGTACATACATACATACATACATACATACATACATACATACATACACACATATATACATGCATACATACATACATACATACTGTACATACATACACACATACATACATACATACATACATACATACATACATACATACTGTACACACATACATACATACATACATACATACATACATACACACATACATACATACATACATACATACATACATACATACATACATACATACTGTACATACATACATACATACATACATACATACATACATACATACATACATACATACATACATACATACATACATACATACATACATACTGTACATACATACATACATACATACATACATACATACATACATACATACATACATACATACATACATACATACATACATACATACACACATACATACACACATACTGTACATACATACATACATACATACATACATACTGTACATACACACATACATACATACTGTACATACATACACACATACATACATACTGTACATACATACATACATACATACATACATACACACACACATACATACATACATACATACATACATACATACATACATACATACATACATACATACATACATACATATACATACTGTACATACATACATACATACATACATACATACACACATATATACATGCATACATACATACATACATACTGTACATACATACACACATACATACATACATACATACTGTACACACATACATACATACATACATACATACACACATGCATACATACATACATACATACATACATACATACATACATACATACATACTGTACATACATACATACATACATACATACATACATACATACATACATACATACATACATACATACATACATACATACATACATACATACATACATACATACATACATACATACATACATACATACATACATACATACTGTACATACATACTATACATACATACATACATACATACATACATACATACATACATACATACATACATACATACATACATACATACTGTACATACATACATACATACATACATACATACATACATACATACATACATACATACATACATACATACATACATACATACATACATACATACATACATACATACATACTGTACATACATACTATACATACATACATACATACATACATACATACATACATACTGTACATACATACTATACATACATACATACATACATACATACACACATACATACATAGCTACATTCATTAATTCAGTACATACATACATACATACATACATACATATACATACTGTACATACATACTATACATACACACATACATACATAGCTACATTCATTAATTCAGTACATACACATATACATACATACATACATATCTACATTAATTAATTCATTACATACACATATACAGTACATACATACATACTGTACATACATAGCTACATTCATTAATTCATAACATACACATATACATATACATATATATACATTACACACATGAACACAACAAATCTGGGTTATTGCTTTGAACATTTAAAAAAATAATGACAGAACCAGAAACTCTTTGTGACAGAAAACTGACCTAAACTGTAACAATACTCTTTTTCTCGCTCTCTATTTCACACACACACACACACACACACACACACACACACACACACACACACACACACACACACACACACACACACACAACACACACACACACACACACACGTGCAACGTGCATGCTCACCAGATTGTCATCTTCGCTCTCCACGGATCCTGGCTGGATGTTTTGGAGGAGCAGCGTTTAAGATCCCCGCTGAGGTCTCATCAGAACCACGGCTGCCGGCCCCCTCCTGGGTTTTATACCACTTGGAAGGAATGAGGGGGCTGCCAGCAAAAGCAAGGACTTGTTACTCAATCATAGTCCCCCCCCCCCCCCCCCCCCCCCCATATCTCTCCACCACTTCATCTTACATGTTACACCCACAATTTCAAAGATCCACTCACTGAAATTCAGACCATATGGGTTTCAGTAAAACGACAATATACCAGTGTTTCTGTTTGTCCCAAGTCGTGCTCGTCTTGAGAGGAGAATTAAGTGATTGTTATTTTTTCACAATCCTTTGCCGTTACCGAAAAGGCGTCTAATGTGTCTAAAGTGTGTCTGAAGGGGAAGTAGAGGAATTCTGTATCACCGTGTGAAGGTTTTTCAGAAAACAAGTGACGTTCACATGGCACAACACACGTTTTCAGGTACACTGGAAGACAACAGTGGTGGTATGAAAAGTGGTTCATATAAGGTAAAAAATGAATGAAAAAACGAAATATATAAATGTGTATATTTATATTTATATATAAACTACCAAAGGTGACTGGTCACTGGTGTTGTCTTTTAAAGTGACTGTAGTGTGACGGTGTAGACAGCAGACTGTAGTGAGACGGTGTAGACAGCAGACTGTAGTGAGACGGTGTAGACATCAGACTGTAGTGTGACGGTGTAGACAGCAGACTGTAGTGAGACGGTGTAGACATCAGACTGTAGTGTGACGGTGTAGACAGCAGACTGTAGTGAGACTGTAGTGTGACGGTGTAGACAGCAGACTGTAGTGAGACGGTGTAGACATCAGACTGTAGTGTGATGGTGTAGACAGCAGACTGTAGTGAGACTGTAGTGTGACGGTGTAGACAGCAGACTGTAGTGAGACGGTGTAGACATCAGACTGTAGTGAGACGGTGTAGACATCATACTGTAGTGTGACGTGTAGACATCATACTGTAGTGTGACGTGTAGACAGCAGACTGTAGTGTGACGTGTAGACAGCAGACTGTAGTGTGACGGTGTAGACATCATACTGTAGTGTGGCGGTGTAGACATCATACTGTACTAAACTGTAGTGTGACGGTGTAGACAGCAGACTGTAGTGTGACGGTGTAGACAGCAGACTGTAGTGTGACGGTGTAGACATCATACTGTAGTGTGACGGTGTAGACAGCAGACTGTAGTGTGACGGTGTAGACATCATACTGTAGTGTGACGGTGTAGACATCATACTGTAGTGTGACGGTGTAGACAGCAGACTGTAGTGTGACGGTGTAGACATCATACTGTAGTGTGACGGTGTAGACATCATACTGTAGTGTGACGTGTAGCATACTGTAGTGTGACGTGTAGACATCATACTGTAGTGTGACGGTGTAGACATCATACTGTAGTGTGACGGTGTAGACCACAGACTGTAGTGTGACGTGTAGACAGCAGACTGTAGTGTGACGGTGTAGACATCATACTGTAGTGTGACGGTGTAGACATCAGACTGTAGTGTGACGGTGTTGATTGCAGACTGTAGTGTGACGGTGTAGACATTATACTGTAGTGTGGCGGTGTAGACAGCAGACTGTAGTGTGACGGTGTAGACAGCAGACTGTAGTGTGACGGTGTAGACCGCAGACTGTAGTGTGACGGTGTAGACATCATACTGTAGTGTGACGGTGTAGACAGCAGACTGTAGTGTGACGTGTAGACATCATACTGTAGTGTGACGTGTAGACATCAGACTGTAGTGTGACGGTGTAGACATCATACTGTAGTGTGACGGTGTAGACAGCAGACTGTAGTGTGACGGTGTAGACAGCAGACTGTAGTGTGACGGTGTAGACCGCAGACTGTAGTGTGACGGTGTAGACATCATACTGTAGTGTGACGTGTAGACAGCAGACTGTAGTGTGACGGTGTAGACAGCAGAATGTAGTGTGACGGTGTAGACATCAGACTGTAGTGTGACGGTGTAGACCGCAGACTGTAGTGTGACGTGTAGACAGCAGACTGTAGTGTGACGGTGTAGCAGACTGTAGTGTGACGTGTAGACATCATACTGTAGTGTGACGGTGTAGACAGCAGACTGTAGTGTGACGGTGTAGACCGCAGACTGTAGTGTGACGTGTAGACAGCAGACTGTAGTGTGACGGTGTAGACAGCAGACTGTAGTGTGACCGTGTAGACAGCAGACTGTAGTGTGACGGTGTAGACTGCAGACTGTAGTGTGACGTGTAGACAGCAGACTGTAGTGTAGACATCATACTGTAGTGTGACGGTGTAGACAGCAGACTGTAGTGTGACGGTGTAGACAGCAGACTGTAGTGTGACGGTGTAGACAGCAGACTGTAGTGTGACGGTGTAGACAGCAGACTGTAGTGTGATGGTGTAGACAGCCAGCATACTGTAGTGTAGACAGCAGACTGTAGTGTGACGGTGTAGACAGCAGACTGTAGTGTGACGGTGTAGACAGCAGACTGTAGTGTGACGTGTAGACAGTAGACTGTAGTGTGATGGTGTAGACAGCAGACTGTAGTGTGACGGTGTAGACATTATACTGTAGTGTGGCGGTGTAGACAGCAAACTGTAGTGTGACGGTGTAGACCGCAGACTGTAGTGTGACGGTGTAGACAGCAGACTGTAGTGTGACGGTGTAGACATCATACTGTAGTGTGACGTGTAGACATCAGACTGTAGTGTGACGGTGTAGACAGCAGACTGTAGTGTGACGGTGTAGACAGCAGACTGTAGTGTGACGGTGTAGACAGCAGACTGTAGTGTGACGGTGTAGACCGCAGACTGTAGTGTGACGGTGTAGACAGCAGACTGTAGTGTGACGGTGTAGACCGCAGACTGTAGTGTGACGGTGTAGACATTATACTGTAGTGTGGCGGTGTAGACATTATACTGTAGTGTGGCGGTGTAGACATCATACTTTAGTGTGACGGTGTAGACAGCAGACTGTAGTGTAGACAGCAGACTGTAGTGTAGACATCATACTGTAGTGTGACGTGTAGACAGCAGACTGTAGTGTGACGTGTAGACAGCAGACTGTAGTGTAGACAGCAGACTGTAGTGTGACGGTGTAGACATCATACTTTAGTGTGACGGTGTAGACAGCAGACTGTAGTGTAGACAGCAGACTGTAGTGTAGACAGCAGACTGTATTGTGACGGTGTAGACAGCAGACTGTAGTGTGACGGTGTAGACAGCAGACTGTAGTGTGATGGTGTAGACAGCAGACTGTAGTGTGATGGTGTAGACAGCAGACTGTAGTGTGATGGTGTAGATATCATACTGTAGTGTGACGGTGTAGACAGCCAGCAGACTGTAGTGTAGACAGCAGACTGTAGTGTGATGGTGTAAACAGCAGACTGTAGTGTGACGGTGTAGACAGCAGACTGTAGTGTGACGGTGTAGACAGCAGACTGTAGTGTGACGGTGTAGACAGCAGACTGTAGTGTGACGTGTAGACAGCCAGCAGACTGTAGTGTAGACCACAGACTGTAGTGTGACGGTGTAGACAGCAGACTGTAGTGTGACGGTGTAGACAGCAGACTGTAGTGTGACGGTGTAGACAGCCAGCAGACTGTAGTGTAGACCGCAGACTGTAGTGTGACGGTGTAGACAGCAGACTGTAGTGTGACGGTGTAGACAGCAGACTGTAGTGTGACGGTGTAGACAGCAGACTGTAGTGTAGACAGCAGACTGTAGTGTGACGGTGTAGACAGCAGACTGTAGTGTGACGGTGTAGACAGCAGACTGTAGTGTAGACAGCAGACAGCAGAACAGACTCTGTGATGTATTGCATGGGATACATTCTTGCTGCTTGTTTAAAGACAAGGCTGTGCCGTACCAGGCTCCCAATCGCCACGGTTACGGAACCCAGAATGCCTGCTGCATATCTAAGAGCCAGCTCATGCTGATAAGAGTTCTCACACACCCACACACACACACAAGCACACACACCCACACAAGCACATGCATACACACCCACACAAGCACACGCATACACACACACACACACACACACACACACACACACACACACACACACACACACACACACACACACACACACACACACACACACACACACACACACACACACACACACACACACACACACACACACACACACACACACACACACACACACACACGTGCAACGTGCATGCTCACCAGATTGTCATCTTCGCTCTCCACGGATCCTGGCTGGATGTTTTGGTAGAGCAGCGTTTAAGATCCCCGCTGAGGTCTCATCATAACCACGACTGCATGTGGTTTCTGCAAGAACACGCATACACACCCACAAGCACATGCATACACACCCACACATGCAAGCACAGTAATAATAATAATAATAATAATAATAATAATAATAATAATAATAATAATAATAATAATAATAATAATAATAATAATAATAATAATAATAATAATAATAATAATAATAATAATAATAATAATAATAAACTTTATTTGTATAGCACCTTTCATACAGAAACTGTAGCTCAAAGTGCTTCACAACAGAAAAAAGATAAAATTGGCACATAAAGTGCAGACATAAAATCACAGTTTTTCACATTAGGATCCAACATCCCAACAGGCCACCTTGTTTATGGTTTGATTCAGTTTTAAATAGACAATAATAAAAAGAGTAAGATAAAATAGACAGAGTAAAATAGTGCAATAGTGCAGTGCAATAAAATAGTAGAATAGAATAGACATAAAATCCTTAGCACACGCATATTACACACCCATGTGCAGCACACATACACATACACACACGACGCACACACACACACACACACACACTCGCACACGCACACACACACACACTTATAAACCTATAAAATAGGTTATAGATAGAAAGCTATACTGTAGGTGTCTGGAATTCGAATGTGTGCTGGAGAGCTATTTAATCTCTGAAATGGAAATAAAGATGAAGCCACAACAGAGGTCAGTTGACATGTATATTTTGTGAACAGGCAAGTGTGAATGTAAGTCAGGTGTGGAAATAATTTTTGTTGTGTTCTTTTCAAGGCCTTTAAAGGGGAACTCCACTTTTTTTGGAAATTAGCTTATTTAACATCTTCCCTGGAGTTAGACAAGAAGATGCATACCTTTTTTGTCTCTGTGCGTGCATTTTAGCTTTGGGAATAGACGCTCCGTTAGCATAGCTTAGCTTCATCACTGGAAGTGAGGCAGGACAGTAGCCTTACAGTGCCTTACAGTGTATTGCAAGGTCTGACATTGACCAAACTTGATATGCATGACTTAGATGAAGCTAAGCTATGCTAACGGAGCGTCTATTCCCAAAGCTAAAATGCACGCACAGAGACAAAAAAAAAGGTATGCATCTTCTTGTCTAACTCCAGGGAAGATGTTAAATAAGCTAATTTCCAAAAAAGTGGAGTTCCCCTTTAATAGACCCGACCAGAGGCCAACCCATGTGTTTTGATTGATTGATGCCAGTTGTCTCCCTCATTATCTCAGCCTGACATCCTGTCCTTATCGTGTCTCTGTCCCTGGCTGGCCAGTCTCCAGCCACCAGGGTGCCATCATCACAGCAGGGGGGGGCGCGCCCTATCGGCCAATCAGCATCAATAATCATCATGATCAGTCACCTGTGTGAACGCGGGGATTTGAAAATAATCCACAAAGAAAGCGAACGACAGTGCGTTTGAGAAGAGGACCAATAAGTCGGATATTATTCATTATAATAATGACACGATTCGTGCTTTTAGTAGTGGTTGTATTATTATTAACAAGCGCGCCCACTCTGGCGGACGTGGAGGAGACGACGCTGCAGGAGAACTTGTTCTTCCACTCCCTGGGTCTCGCCGGTAGACCGGGGGCCCCCGCGGGACACCACCGCCGCGTCCCCGCTCTGCTGTGGAGGATGTTTAAGCGGGGCAGAGACACCGAGGCCCGGGAGAGCGACTCCTGCATGGTCTCCGAGTATGGAGTGCGCGGTAACATCATCCGATACGTGCAGGACCAAGGTACAGGTTGTTTCTTTTTACTCACTATCATCATCACTGTCTGTCACTATATGAATTTAAAATGGGGGACCCTGATGTAAAGACAAACGTCTTTCTCTCTTAACCTGCTATTGCGTGGCGGTGGCAGTGAAAGGGTTAACCTTCTGTGTTTTGTCGCGGTGAAAGGGTTAACCGTTTGGCAGTGAAAGGGTTAACAATTGTGTGTATTGAGCCGTACTGTATTGTACCCATTCTGAAATCGGTTAACTTTATTTTCGTTCATTAATTTCATTCATTCACTCATTATTTGGCCAAATACATTTATGTTATATTTTACATACATTCTTGATCTGTAGCTTGATCTGTACATGGAATACAAGTTGTTTTGTGTGGTCATTTCTAACCCATTGTAAATCAGAATGATCTGTTTTTCTCTTGTGTTTGCAAACCTCACCAATGACATGTAAACAAACGCAGGCAAATGCAATTGAATTCTGATTTAATTGTTGTGGTTCTCAACTGGTCTAGCCTCGGGACCCAACATGTTATGTAGTCATTAAGTCGCGAGTCGCGACCCACATTTTTGAACCACTATGATTTATTTCATTTTTTTTTTTTTTTTTTTTTGCAGTAATACGCAATCTTTCATGCACGGTTAACAACATGAAATAAACACAGTGCAACAAAAGTGCAACTAGGGCTAAAAACCCAATGAAATAAAATAATAATAAATAATATGCTTCTTAGCAGATTTCTTAGCTTAACATAACAGACCTGGTTTGGGGGAACTAATGGGATAACTGGGGTTGCAACAAAAGTGCAACTAGGGATAAAAACTCAATGAAATAAAATAATAATAAATAATATGCTTCTTAGCAGACTTCTTAGCTTAACATAACAGACCTTCAGTAAGTTTGGGGGAACTAATGGGATAACTGGGGTTGCAAAAAAGTGCAACTATAGGGCTAAAAACACAATGAAATAAAATAATAATAATAATAATAAATAATATATCCTTCTTGGCAGACTTCTTAGCTTAACATCCCAGGGAACTAATGGGATAACTGGGGATGTTGTTTGCTCCTGACAAAAGTCTGGGGTGATGGTAGACAAAGCAACTCTGAGGTCATGCTCAATGTCCAATCTGTTCCTCTGCTTTGTCTTCAGCTGGACCAGAGCTGAGAAGCCACTTTCACAAAGATAGGTAGTGCAAAAAATGTTTTTTTTTTAATACACACATCCGCGACCCACTCAAATGGCCCCGCAACCCACCAGTTGAGAAATAGTGTGAGGGCCGGCGATCCACTCCACTGGTCAAATTACTTACTCGTGAGTAGTACATCCGTTGATAAAGAAAAGCAATGTCCACAGCCGCTCCATTGCAAAGTAAAAATATCCAAATGGTTTATTTGTGAAGTCTTTCTTTACAGAAGTGGTCCTAAATCTACTTTCCTAAATATTCCTGTCACTACTACAAATACTACTACAAGGTACTGTAAGAAAACTGTATTTTCCCAGTCTCCAAAATCACCGCCAACTCGACACATGAAAATTCCTTCGTAATGTGAAAGCCGTAAATCCACTTCTGGCTTCAGTCCATTGTTGAGTCCATCCGCTCTGTCCTGTTCAGTCTGGTCAAAGATGCAAAAACGCCCCCTTATATAGAGACCCAAATGTTCTAGAATGTTTGGTTATGACATCATACGGTGACATCACGAAGATTACAAACGTTCTAGAAGGTTCTATGTTCTAGAATGCTCTATTATGACAAATACGACGGTTCAATGACTTTATCTAAATCCAATCAATATTAAACATTCATATAATACAATAACCTAAATATATATAGCTTTGGCTCTTACACCGGCCCCTAATTGTCCTTCTAATCCACAGACAATTACTAACTACTAAAACACAATGATCCAAACCAAACACCATTTCAACTGAAAAGTGTCTCCGCTGCGGGATAACCAATACCTGGTGCCAGAGGTCACTAGTTAAGCATTACATCACGCGCAGGAGTGGTTTGTGACCAATAAACCATGCCTAGGGGTGGTTGTTAGGCCCGAGGCGCAGCCGAGGGTCGTTAGACCCCCCTAGGCATGGTTTATTGGTCACAAATCACGACTGCAAGTGGTGTAAAGCTTTTATACAACTGCCAGATTCATCCAACCTTATTTCTATACAATAAACACACATTAATCGAAGATTTATTGAAAAAACCATCCGCCAGAAAAAGTAGTTCCCACAACTACAAAAAAGACAAGTTGCCTCCATGTGGAAGCAGCTTGAAGTGCATCCAACCAAACTAACACATCCAACTGTGTATTATTGGAATGATTGAGAGAAGTTGCCTCATGTGGAAGCAGCTTGAAGTGCATCCAACCAACTAACACATCCAACTGTGTATTATTGGAATGATTGATTGAAAATTTTATTACCAGATGCAGAATGGGTACAATACAGTACGGCTCAATACACACAATTGTTAAGGGAATGCAGACCTACTTTCCATAGAACTTCATTCTTAGATGCTTCTATATAAAGTAGGTAAAACAAATTAAAAGGTTTTCTTTGCCCTATAGGAAAAAAAACGTTTTCTTCGCCCTATTTTTTTATTTATTTCTTTTAGCCTAAACTTAACCAGTTGGAAACCAGGGGTACAGTAATAAAATTAGCAATCAATCAACCAATCAATCAATTCAATAGACCATGCTCACTTAAAACAGCGCTGCTTCTCTCTCAGTCTGACTCCCCCGCTGTTGCAGACAGGAGTGTGTGTGTGTGTGTGTGTGTGTGTGTGTGTGTGTGTGTGTGTGTGTGTGTGTGTGTGTGTGTGTGTGTGTGTGTGTGTGTGTGTGTGTGTGTGTGTGTGTGTGTGTGTGTGTGTGTGTGTGTGTGTGTGTGTGTGTGTGTGTGTGTGTGTGTGTGTGTGTGTGTGTGTGTGTGTGTGTGTGTGTGTGTGTGTGTACGCCAGCGTCGGACAGTGTGAGAGTGAACGCTGCAGTCAGTGGGAAGGAAGTAGAAATTTAAATCAATCAATTAATCTATCAATCAATCCGCGATTTTTCTTGTTCTAGATTGACTCAAGACCCATCAATTACATCATCCAACATTGTTTAAAGGACTAACACATTCCCCTTGACAGAATCGCTTCATATTTAGTCGTTATGGGCTTATGGCGCTATCAACATTCTGGCGCTATCAACATTCTCCCGGAGTGAGCCGGCGGAGTGATTATGTGATTCGGTTGTGGGCGGGTCCTGAGCCCAGGACCGTGGATTGTTGCCAATAAAGACGTGTAAATGGCCAATCAGAATCGAGAAATTTGCATGCCGTTGTATAATACATGGCACACCGTAGGAGGACGGTCTTTACCACCGCCTCATGCAGCTTCTTCTTCACAAAGATCTCGAGCTCTGCTTCCTTTATATTCTTCACAGTGAGGTCCGTCTTCTCCAGGCTTGCCTTGAAGAGCTCCATCTGTGTCTCCCTCAGACTGTGTGAGCGAAGCATTCATCTCCCTCCTCTGGCGACACAGCCTCAGTAGAGTGCTTCTAAGCTTCAGCATCCAACCAGCTGCCTTCTGGAGACGGTTCCAATTGGAGTAACATTCCCGGAACTGCTGAACTTTGTCGAACTGCTCTTCAGCTGCAGTAGCGCTGACCACGGCGTTCTTTACCTCTGGGTCCTCCGTGGTTAGGTCCCCATGGGGTTCTGGGTTCTGAGGCCATTCCTCTTCGGGCTTGGTGAGGAATTCCGGCCCCTGTATCCAAGTCTCATTGCGCAGGACTGGCATCCGATGTCCGATGCCTGGCATCCGATGTCCGATGTCTCCCTCTGGTACCTTGCTTCCTCATAGGCAGCTTTGTTATTAATATGTAGAACTGTAGGGTGGGGAAGCTGGCAGACTCGGCAGCTAATCTTCTCTTGGCGGTCCTTGCTCATGTGACCCCGTTTCAGACAGCTGAAACATAGGCCTTTACTCTGGAAAAATTCTATCTTCTCCTTGTGAAGAGACTTCTTCAGCTTGTTGTATTGCTCCAGGGCATGCTGTCCTCCTTGGCAGAAGAGGCAAGGGTTGGAGAAGGCACAGAGGGTATCCCCCTCGTGGCCTGCTTGAGCCTCTGCCGGGTGCTGGACTGCAGTAGCAGCTGTTGTGAAGCTTCCCTGAGCGCCGCTATTTCTGGAGGTCCTCTCATCTTTGTGAGCCTTAGCTTGGCTCTGGTTTCCATCTGTGATGTTGCCGAAGAGCGGGTGTAGGGCTTCTTGGGCTTGTAGGTTGACAAAATCGGCAAGGTCGCTGAACTTGGCGCTGCGCTGATCTTTCTCTAGAAGAGCATAGGCCTTGCTTCTCCACTGCTCTCTCTGCTTGTATGGAAGCTTGGCTGTGATGGCACGCATATTTGATATGCTGTCAAGCTCCTGCATGTACTCCACGTCAGCCATAGTGTTGAGGCATCCAGTGAGATAGAGGCCAAAGGAGTGGAGCGCCTCTCCGTCATCGGACTGGATAGTAGGCCAGTTCAGTGCCTTGTCTATATACGCCATTGAGATCTTGTATCCATTTCCAAAATGTCTTTTCAAGAGCCTCCTTGCCTCGGGATAGCCTCGTTCTGATTCCATGTGAAGACAACTTCTTATCAGCTCTCTTGGTTGCCCCTCCGTGTACTGCTCCAAGAAGTACAGCCGGTCACTGTCACGATCTGTCTTGGCCTCCACTCCGTGTTCAAAGGCCCTGATGAATAGCCTGTACTCCATAGGTTCTCCCCCGAATATAGGAATCTGTTGAGGGGGCAGCGTAGCATGGCATTGCTGCCTCACTGGTAAATCCCCCATGGCTCGTTTGGGCTCTTGTTGCAGAGACTCTTTCTGTGTAGCACCGCCAGGTGCTCTGTAGCTGCTACTGTAAGTAGGTTCTTCTATTTTCGCTATGGCCTCGGGAGCAGGCCTAGCCTGCTCGTGAGCTTGTGATACGAAGGAACTCTTTTTCTCTAGGTGAGAGTTCCTTCCATCCCTACGGGACACTCTGGATGAAGCTCGCTGGTCCTCGTACTTTGCCAGTACTTTGCGCTTAGCCTCTGAGGCTGCTAAAGCAGCCTGGATCTGTAACTCCTCTCTCTCTGCTCTTAGCTTAGCCTCCTGTTCTTCCCTATCTGCTCTTAGCTTAGTGTGAGCCTTAGTGTGCTCCTCCAAGAGCAGAGCCTCCTGTTCCTCGAGTTGTCGTTTTTGTTTTAGAGCGTGTACCTCGAGTTGTCGTTTTTGTTTTAGAGCGGACGCCTGGGTTAGCAACTCAGCCCTCTCTAAGTCAGCTTTCAGCCGCAGGCTTGCAGATGATGCTCTGGAAAATGTAGTGGATGGGGCTCTAGACCCTTTCCCTTCTACGATGCCGGATGCACTGTCTTCAGGCCTGACCTCATCTTGGTGCTTCCTAGACTCCGCTGTACGCTGATGCACCTCTTTCATCCATGTGTCAGCCTTTTCTGTTGGAAAATGTGTCAGCCCTCGGTGTGAACCATTCATCCTTATCTTTCTTCCTCTCCTCTTCTGAGGTCTTGCTTATGTTTTGGCTTAGTGCCACTTGGACTGAAGTATTAAGCTCTCCGAATAGCTTGTTGAATTCTACCAATCTTGTCTGTACACCTTCCAAGTTACCATCGTCGTCCTCATCCATTAATTGATTCATCTTATTCATGTGACCAGTTAGTTGACTTAACTTAGCCTTCCTCTTTTTAATGGCATTACGGACCTGTTCCTCATAGACCTTTTGTGTCATCTCAACCTTCTTAGGTTTTGACATTTTGTTGTTCTCCTTCTTTCAGCACTCCAGTAGTTCGTGTTGTTCCTTTTCCCTCTTGGA
This sequence comes from Notolepis coatsorum, assembly GCF_963971535.1. NCBI lineage: Eukaryota > Metazoa > Chordata > Actinopteri > Aulopiformes > Paralepididae > Notolepis > Notolepis coatsorum. Next base: position 202,690,863 of record NC_140169.1, on the reverse strand, counting down.
ACAAAGTTTTCTTACTAATGTGAGTGCCGGCGATCCACTCCACTGGTCAAATTACTCGTGAGTAGTACGTCCGTTGATAAAGAAAAGCAATGTCCACAGCCGCTCCAGTGCAAAGTAAAAATATCCAAATGGTTTATTTGCGAAGTCTTTCTTTACAGAAGTGGTCCTAAATCTACTTTCCTAAATATTCCTGTCACTACTACAAATATTACTACAAGATACAAGTACTACTACAAGGTAAGAAAACTGTATTTTCCCAGTCTCCAAAATCACCGCCGACTCGACACATGAAAATTCCTTTGTAATGTGAAAGCCGTAAATCCACTTGCTGGCTTCTGGCTTCAGTCCATTGTTGAGTCCATCCGTTCAGTCTGGTCGAAGATGCAAAAACTGTCGTTCTGAGAAAACGCCCGCTTATATAGAGACCCAAATGTTCTAGAATGGTCGGTTATGACATCATACAGTGACGTCACGAAGGTTCCATAACTTTATATCATGACGTCATAATGTGGTTCTAGAATGTTTTATGTTCTAGAAAGTTCTATTACGACATCACCACAAACGTTCTAGAAGGTTCTATGTTCCAGCAAGGGCTATTATGACAGCACCACAAACGTTCTAGAAGATTCCATGTCCTAGAATGCTCTATTATGACAAATACGACGGTTCAATGACTTTATCTAAACATTATAATACAATAACCTAAATATATATAGCTTTGGCTCTTACATCTAGTGTTGTTAGTCCTTGTATCAAAAGCTCAGTCAACAAACTAGGCCTAGAATGAAAACGGAAATATCGTATAATTCTTGTTTTTGAGATTCGTTTATGATAATTTAAATTATGTATTGTTTAGCAAGGCATTTCACTTTTTTTAACATTTTTGTAAATGAAGTAATCGAATATGCTGTTTTCTAAATGGTGCACATGTTGCTCAATGCCTGTGTTGCTGATAAGAAGTACTAAACACTGTCTATCTAAGTGGTCAAATGTCAGATTGTATATATCCTACAAATTAATTATATATCCAACTATAAGCAAATTGGAGGCAAGATTGAGACATATCTATTGTATGCATTGGATGGAAGATGACTTTATTGTCAAGTACACAAGTCATGTACTTGTATGTGTCTTGTGCATACATCCATACAGTCCCACACACATTATGCATTTCTTCAGAGAAGTCAGCGCATGCGGTCGCCCACATGTGCAGTGCTCCTTGAGCAGTTTGGGGGGGTTAACTACTTTGCTCAAGGGCACTTGGGCCAGTGACCTTTTTGGATTCAAAGATTAGATTAACTTCAAATGTATCGTCATTGCACAGCACAAGTACAATACAATGAAAATAAGTTGGCATTTAACCAGAGTGCAAAAGTAACAGTAAAGTGCATTAACAATATACAACGTACAAGTGATTAAATGTGATATAGATATATAACAAGCTACTGAGTAATGTATGCTAAACTGATTTATGTACAGTGATACAGGTACTATACATATACTATGGTAGTGGGCCAGTGGTATAACTAGTAAGAGTAGGTATGGAATATATACAGATATACTTATAATATATGCAGATATATCCAACAGATAAATATATATATATACGGTATTATATGTGTGTGTGTGGCCATCTTGGTCTGTCATTTGTCAAGTATATTATTATATACTTAGTTTGTCTTGTGTTGTAAGCCCATACACCTGTATGTAAGACACGAAAATAAAAAACATCATCATCATCATTATTGTAAATTACTATCATACAGGTTATGCAAACAGTAATATATGGGTCGACTATAGAAAGGGTGAACTACTTCACAGGTGTAGACAGTGGAGGCAGTACACGGATATAGTGGTCAGAGTTCATACGGTATAGACCACCGCAACACTTCCGGAGTTATGAAATCGTGGGAGAGAAAGCGGGGGGAGAAAATTAATGAATGTGGATGAGAGCCTTGACATTAAGTGGTTGTAGCTACGGCTGTGGGGGTGCTGGAGACACGATCCAATAGACTTTTTTTTTATACGCCAGAGTCTCCTGAACACGGAGTCGATCTGCACTTTCTCGGCCCGAGCTATAGTAGCTTTTTCGCACCTACTCCCGAACTACGCGTGCGCAGATTGCCCACAGACTCTAGGTTCATCAATCTGCATCGAGGCTCTCATCCACATTCATTCATTTTCTCCCCACCCCCCGCTCTCCTCCATGAGCTCGACGTGCAGCGGTCTATGGGCAACGGCCTAGAGTTCTGGTTACTGGTCTGTCTTTTTACCTCTAGGCCATTCTGCTGTTCTGTTACGTGAAGAAGATTCATTAGGATATGGTTTGTAGAAATAGTGAGAATGTAACCTGAGAGTTATGTTTTCTGTCTCTACCAAGCCAGAAGATTAAGGAGAGTCACCTACACACTGTGCAGACACGCAAAGACACATTATGTCCACAATCATAATATACACACCACACATGGTTTCCCTCTCCTAGGGCGTTGACATTTAGTTTAGTTTAGGAGTGACCTTTAAACCTGCATATGCCAGACACGCACACAATGTGCAAAGTAGAGTGCGTGACAATACACACCAAAAGCATTCTTAAAAGTCCATATGGTATTTAAGGTGAGGATCGACAGAGATTCTGTTTTCGTTTCCCTGGTACCAGTTGATGTTTTGTCTGAAGAGAGCTGTAGAATATTTTGTACCATTTGTATTATTGATATTGCAATCCTTTCAGTAAAACTTGGAAAATAAACATTTTGTTTGAACATCTTCATTGATTCATAGAACCACTGGCACAACTGATCAGACAGACCGAGGACATCAAGGGAGTAAGGATAAAGGGAACGGAATATAAACTAGGCCTATTTGCAGACGACGTGATAGTATACATGAGGCAACCAGAAAAGAGCTTCCCGGCACTGATGGATCTACTGAAGGAATATGGCCACTACTCAGGATACAAACTAAACGTGACAAAGACACAGACCTTAGCATGGAACTATTCTCCAACGACGGAAATTAGAGAACAGTACGGGATAAGATGGGACATGGACAAGATTAAATACTTAGGGGTGAACATCACGAGAGGGGTGGAGAAACTGTTTGAGGCGAATTATACACAGATAAATCAGAACATCAAGAATGAATGAATGAATGAAAACTTTATTTAACAGATTGCAGAATGGGTACAATACAGTACGGCTCAATACATACAATTGTTAAGGGGATGCAGACCTGAGAAAGACGTTTGTCTTGTTTCCATCTGGGTCCCCCATTTTCAATTCATATAGACATATATGACATACATGACATACAGATAGTCAGTACTGCTACATCTATACATTTATGACATACCAGATTTGCAAATACAGTACTGTTTGTGAGAGACTTAGAGAGATGGACAGTAATGCCCTTGGACTTCAATTCAAGAATAGAGGTCATTAAAATGAACATACTATCAAGGTTACTGTACCTATTCCAGTCACTACCGATACAAATACCACAGAATCAATTCAGGGAGTGGGACAGACTGATATCGAGGTTCATATGGGCGGGGAGAAGACCACGGGTCAGATATAAAACACTACAACTACCAAAGGAAGAGGGAGGGATGGCAGTACCCAGCCTACAAGATTATTACTATGCAGCACAACTGAGAGCAGTGACGTGCTGGTGTAACGACAGATATGAGGCAAGATGGAAAGACATTGAAAAAGAAGGGGAGGGATACAAGGTACAAGCTCTGGTGGGAGATAGGGAACTATTTAAAGAAAAAGAGGGACTATTAGATCCAATCACCAAATGCACCTTGACCATATGGAACAGAGTAGTAAAAACACACAAATTGGAGAAGCAGTCAGGGGTCCTGAGATGGGTAGCACATGACAAGAGATTCAAACCAGGGAGGTTAGACCATGGATTCAGAAGGTGGGAGAGGGGGGGGGGGGCAACAGCGATATGCAAAATGATAGAGAAGGGAGAAATGCAGACACTACAAAAATTAAAGGAGAAATTTGGACTAGAAAACAGAGACCACTTCAGATATCTACAGGTTAGAGACTACTACAACAAAGAAATAAGGGGGGCCAAAGACGAGGAACAGAATGGAATAATAAAGATGATAGTATGGGCATACGAAGGGGGGCAAGGAAGAGTAATATCGGCAATATACCGGGCTATAATGACCAGCAAGGGACACGCGACCGATTATATAAGGGAGAAATGGGAGAGAGAACTAGAGATAGGAATAACAGGGAAGGAATGGGGGAACATATGCGAGGTACAACATTCAACAACAGGATCGAGAATATGGAAAGAATTTGGATGGAAAAACATAATCAGATTCTTTATAACCCCAGAGCTGAAGGGAAAATATGCACCAACACAAAAAGCATGCTGGAGGATGTGTGGGAAGGAGGGGGCAAATCACACGCACATATTCTGGGGATGTCAGAAGCTGAAGGGGTATTGGGAGGAGATAGGGGAAGCAATGATCAGAATATTAGGATACGGGCTACCACAAACAGGACTGGTGCTTTACTTAGGAGACCTGACACACGAGGGAATACAAGGGGGGGACAAATATTTAATAAAGATAATGTTGATAGTGGCCAGAAAAGCAATAACGAGACTGTGGTACAAGGAAGACCCACCGACGATAGCAAAATGGGTAGGAATAGTGGAAGAAATACAGGATATGGAAAGGATAACACACATGCTGAGGTTACAGGAAGAGAAATTTGGGGAAAGATGGGGAAAGTGGGAGGATTATAAAAGGAACGAGAACGACATCACAGAGGAAGAACCAAATGCAACACAAGAGGGCGAAGGGTAAAGGAGGAAAGATGTTCAAGGAGGGTCTATGAACCCATGTCACACACCTGTGCTTTAGTTAGTATTTTCTATTTTGTTTTTGGGATATTACAATTGCTGAATGCTTTTATACCTTATTATTTATGTCTGTTTAACGGTGTGATATTAAATATTCAGGGATGATGTGGTTTGTGTATGGGTGAACCAAAAGGCAAAGTGAAAGTTAATAAACAAGAGAAAAAAAAAGAAAGGACGAAGGATAAGGGAAGAAAGAAGCTCAAGGAGGGTCTCTGGACCCAGATCACACATACAAGCCTTAGTCAGCATTTATCATCTTTGAGTAGGAATTACCTGTTTATGCCTGTTTAAGGGAGATACACAATCAGCCTTTGTATCAAATACCTAGAAAACAACAGTAGGGGAACCAGACAACTAACCATGTGATACCCATGTAAATATTTATGTGCACTGTTTTTTCTTTTTGTTTTTATTGTGATGCTAGTTTCTTTATTTTTTATTATTTATTTTTTGTAAGTGCTGTCTGTCTAAAAACTGTTAATAAAAAATTTAAGTTTAAAAAAAAAGAACATCTTCATTGAACTCAACCCATCAGAACTATTTTTTTTTATTTTATTTTACAAAGTTAAGTGGAAAATCCCTCCACAGGTCATCATCAGAGTGGCCTTTGTGGTATAGGTTAAATTAATGTCACACCTTACCTGTGCAACTGTATAGGTTAAAGCAGTGTTTCTCAAAGTGGGGGGCGTGACAGGCATGACAGGGGGGGCCTTGAGATTTATATAAAAAAAAAAAACGTTTTTTTTTTTTTTTTTTTTTGGGTTCCAGAAAATTAGCACTAAAGTGCTATCTGTTGCAGCTGCACTGTTCTCCATGAAAATACCATTTCTCAAAATTTGAAAATCATTATTTAATAAAACACAGAAAAGGATCACCAAGTTACTCTGGATAAAAAAAACCTTTACAGACAACATTGAGACAAAGCTTCCTGACACATCTCCATCCAAACTCTTGGAAGAACTCTTTGAAATCTCATCTGATACCACCTAGAGCTAGTTTCAGAGTGTGGTGCTGAGTACCAAGTATCTCATGATGCAGCAGTTAAGGTGTTGATACCATTCAGCACCACATATCTGTGTGAAGCTGGCTTTTCATCCATGACAGCTCTGAAAACAAAATATAGGGCCAATTTGAAAGGTCACGATATTGGTGTTATTTCAATCAATTTAAACATGGCCCATTTCATGACTATTTTGTTGAGGGGGGGGGGGCGCAAAATATTTTGGTCTGCCAAAGGGGGGCCTGACAGAAAAAGTTTGAGAAGCACTGGGTTAAAGTAATGTCACACCTTACCTGTACAACTGTATAGGTTAAAGTAAGGTCACATCTTACCTGTACAACTGTATAGGTTAAAGTAAGGTCACATCTTACCTGTACAACTGTATAGGTTAAAGTAATGTCACACCTTACCTGTACAACTCTATAGGTTAAAGTAATGTCACATCTTACCTGTACAACGGTATAGGTTAAAGTAATGTCACATCTTACCTGTGCAACTCTATAGGTTAAAGTAATGTCACACCTTACCTGTACAACGGTATAGGTTAAAGTAATGTCACATCTTACCTGTGCAACTCTATAGGTTAAAGTAATGTCACACCTTACCTGCGCAACGGTATAGGTTAAAGTAATGTCACATCTTACCTGTGCAACTCTATAGGTAAAAGTAATGTCACATCTTACCTGTACAACGGTATAGGTTAAAGTAATGACACATCTTACCTGTACAACTGTATACAGATTAATCTTTTCAGAATCGGGTCCCTTCTGCCACTCCAATGTCACTTCGATGTCAGTTTAGAACTAGCACTAGGTGTTAATCTTCTGCAGTAAACAAAGCGAGGGTACTTAAGTTAAGTGCTTAAGTTAATTTTCTGCAGTAAACAAAGCGAGGGTAGTTAACTTAAGTGCTTCCCCAGGGAGGGGGTCGGGGGCTACTGCCCTCAGACCCCCAAGATAATTTGTATATGGGCAGTCTGACTTGGGCTACTGTACCATATATTAGTGTTGCAATGCATGATAAATAAACAGTGAAAAAAGCTAAGAAATTGGATGGGGCTGGGACATTTGGGACGAATAAAAATGTAAGATGAAAATCTTTCCAGCCTGTGGCAGGCAGTGGAGGTGTGAAATCCAGAACAAAAGTCACAAAGTGGAGTGGTGGAGTAGTGGTAGATTAGCAGTAAAAGCTGGACTTCTAAGGGCTTCTGTAGGTTAAAGTAATGTCACATCTTACCTGCGCAACTGTATAGGTCAGGGGTAGGCAACCCTAGGCACGCGTGCCTGCATAGGCACGCAGGGGCATTTGCATAGGCACAGGGGGCAGCAATAAAAAAAATAAAAATAAAAATAAAAATTGTAATTTTTTTTTTTTTTTTTTTTTTTTGCTTTTAAATATTATAGTGAAATATTTTGCACTGTTGTCGCATTTATCTTGTTGAAATTCTCCCACAGGTTCTTTTTACTACCACATATTTAATTGAGACCCTTTATTTGTTTATTATTTCAATTTAGCTGGAAATACATTGCTACATCATTCAGTAACATTTGCAGAGCCTTATAACAAACATTATTACGGTCACCATTGTGACCAGTGGGATTAATCAACACATTTTATTATTTATTTTTCTATTTCATTGAACATTGCACATGTTAAGAGCAATTTTTTTTACTCAAAATGTGAGTATTACCAAGTCAACTTGTGTTCTTAAAACAATGACAATAAACATAGTTTTATTAGGTTGAAATAATGTGGTTGTGTATACTTATTAGTAATGAATAAGCAAATGTGAGTGAAATGGTTGCACTGTATGCAGCTGTTTGTCTGCATTGCATCCCCCCCCCCCCCAATTCAGATTTAGGGTTGATACAACCATCATAATAATATTGTTAATAATAACAATAATGATGTAATAATGTAAAAATGTTCATTAAAAAGACCTGATTATGAGAAAAAAAAATTACGATGCATGGAATATTGTTGAGGCACACTAGTTACAACTATATTTCAAACAGGCACTCCATGTCAAAAAGGTTGCTGACCCCTGGTATAGGTTAAAGTAATGTCACACCTTACCTGTACAACTGTATAGGTTAAAGTAATGTCACATGTGCAACTCTATAGGTTAAAGTAATGTCACATTACTCCAGCAAAGGACAAATAATCACCCCCTCCCCCCCTCCCCACTCACGGCACAAATGGCAACAACGCCCCCCTCCCCCCACCACAGGACAGGACACAAATGAACAGAGTTACCTCAAGTGTGATGACATCAATCTGATTACCAGCAAAAATGGACTTCACATATTCCATCTTAATACAAATAGCCTGAGACCTAAACTGGCTGAAATCAAACAGTTGTTTTTAAACGGTAAGGCTAACAAAATTAGACTCATCTGTACAGGATCCAGAGATTGAAATTGAAAACTACTCAATAGTCGGGAGGGATAGGAACCAGTATGGAGGTGGCGTCTGTGTGTATATACACAAGGATACCAAATACATCAACCATACTGACGGGCGGCTACGTGGCGTAGTGGGCAAGGCGCTCGCCACGAAATGCTGGAGACGCTGGGCTTGTCAGTTCAAGCCCAGCGCTCCACATTTGCTTTCAGTTTAGCTGGTCGTCCGTACTAATACACATTGGCCGTATTAGGGGGTGGGAAACTGATGGTTGGGGATCGGGCGTTGTGGACAGCGACTCCTACAGGTCGGTTGGTGCGCCTGCGCAGTAGAATCAGGAAGTGTCGGGGGCAGCGTGAGCCTCCCACGCGTTACTCCTCGCCACTGAGAGATCGAGCTGCGCAGGTGAAAAGATGCGACTGCTGTTACCTCAAGTACCGGAGGGGACTTGTGCTATGTATGACTTAGTCCACATTGCAGCCGGCTTGTGGGAGGCAAGAAACAGCGTCCGTGACAGGGGAGGGTTGAATTGGATGATACGAAATTGGAATGGGAGAAAAAGATAGAAAATGGGAGAAAAAGTGGATCAAAAAAAATACATCAACTGTACTGACCTTAACCATGATGAAATTGAAACTGTTTGGATTGAAATCTTATTAGACAGGGCGAAACCAGTACTAGTAGGCACAATCTATAGACCACCAGAACAGAGTGGCTTTTATGACACACTTGATGGGTGTTTAGCTGGGGTGGAGGGGGTAGAAAAAATTCTTATTGGGGACTGGAACACGGATATGCTGCGTAAAGCAGCACCCGTCTTCAAGGCCTTCAGTAGATTTTCTGATCTGCACGGTTTCAGCCAGCTAATCACCCAACCGACAAGGGTATGTGATTCGACACAAACCACCATTGACCTCATTTTGACCTCTGACAAGTCAATGATCTCCAATAAAGGGGTGATAGCATGCGGGTTAAGTGATAATTATATGGTTTTCTGTACCCGCAAAAAGCTAAAACAGAAGGCCGGCTGTCACAAAACAGTCACATCTAGAGACCTCAAAACTTACTCTAGAGAGGCCTTTAACCTAGAACTGGGGAGCTTGGACTGGTCAGATGAACTCAGTGGTACACAGGTTGAAGAAACATGGCTTGGATTCAAAACCAAATTCACAGCAATACTCAACAACATGGCACCCATAAGAACCACCAGGGTTAAAAATCGCGCTGAGCCATGGATGCACACTGAAATACTGGCCGCTATGAAAACCAGAGACAAAAAATGCTCTGAACTTCATAAAAGTCAGACAAAGCTTTCCAAAAGCTCAAACAGTGAACTCCAAGCCCACGTGGTTGAACAAAAAATTCAAAGAAACAGACTAAGAAATGACGTAAACACCATGATCAGAACCGCAAAAAGAAATTTCATCAACGACAAAACTGAGGAAAACAAAAACAAACCCTGCGAACTTTGGAAATTACTCAATAATCAACTAGGCTGCAGTAAACAACTTAAAACCAGATTCTCAAACATAAACATAAAGACGGACAACACGCTCATCACAGACAAGCTGGATGTAGCCAATTACTTAAACATCATCTTCACAAACATAGCCACAACACTGGTAAACAAACTACCCTCCCACTCAGGGCATTATGGGGTAGAACACATAGTAGCATACTACAAAAACCTAGGAGTCCACAAAGACGACTTCAAACTTGAAATGGTAACAACCGATGAGGTACTAAAAAAATTGAGCGCCCTCCAACCTAACAAGGCCACTGGCCATGACAACATCCCCTCCAAATTCCTCAGAGACGCAGCAGCCGCCATCACCCCAGTCATCACACACATAATAAACCTCTCTATAAAACAGGGGCACGTCCCCAAGGACTTCAAAATTGCGAGAGTGACCCCTCTGCACAAAAAGGGCAGCAAATTAGACCCAGGCAACTACCGCCCTGTTTCTATTCTTACCTCCATCTCGAAAGTCATGGAGAAAATAGTCTACGAACAGGTCGAAAAGTACCTGGCGGAAGAAAATCTAATCTACGAATTCCAATCTGGCTTCAGAACGTCCCACTCCACTGACGCATGCCTCCTCTATTTGAACGACCACATCAAACAAGAGGTGGACGCGGGCAAATACTGCGGCATGGTCATGCTGGACCTACAAAAGGCCTTCGACACTGTCAATCACTCCATTCTAATGGACAAGCTAAAAGCAATTGGTTTTGATAGCTTATCAGTGAGCTGGATGCAATCCTACCTGGAGGGGAGAGAACAGATGGTAGAGGTAAACGGTACTCTATCCCCCCCCCTCAGTGAGCTGTGGTGTTCCACAAGGAAGCATACTAGGACCGCTACTCTTCCTAATTTATGCAAATGACATGTCGTCAGCCTGTGACTGCAACTTGTTCCTGTTTGCGGACGACTCAGCTCTGCTGGTCTCTGACAAGAACAAGTTGCAGGTTGAAAAAACCCTCAGCTCGGAACTAGGCAAAATCTGCATATGGCTCACTGATAACAAACTATCATTACACATGGGCAAAACGGAGTCCATTCTCTTCGGTTCAAATAACAAACTCAACAAGACCGACGGCTTCTCAGTTACAGTGGGTGACAATATTGTCACAAGGAAAGACGAAATTACCTACCTGGGTTCCATCCTAGAGGCAAATCTTTCCTGTGACAAAATGGCATCCAATGTAATAAAAAAAGTCAACCAACAAACTAGATTCCTGTACCGGATCTCCTCTCTGGTAAACAAGAATACCCTGAAGACTCTGGCAGGAGCACTCATTCAAGGGTACTATGACTATGCGTGCACCTCATGGTACCAAAGCACCTCAAAGGCGCTTAAAACAAAATTACAAACATCACAAAACAAACTGGTCAGACTACTACTTGACCTGAACCCCAGAACCCACCTCACCCCTGCCCACTTTGACAACCTAGGATGGCTTAGAGTAGACGACAGAGTACAGCAACTTGCAATGGGCCTGGTCTACAAGATACACTATACGACCGGGGTGCCCATGTACATGTCAAAATACTTCCCAAAGGTCAGTGAATACCACAACCACTACACCAGAGGAAGCTCAACAAATCATGTTAAACCCAGATTCGGCTCAAACAAGGGACTAAACACGTTTAGCAATTATGCCACAACAATGTGGAACGCCCTACCCAAAGCTGTAAAGGAATGTGAATCCCTGCCCACATTCAAAACCGCTCTTAAAGAGCACCTACGGGAGGCTGCAATTCGAAACTGGCCACCGTAAATGCCCAAAACCCCCACCACCTCCTAATAGACAGTCTCCTCCCCACCGCATGTATATATTCCCTCCCCGCCGTATGTATATTTCTCTCCCACCCACCCACCCCCCCCTAATGTACAGTCCCCTCCCCATCATATGTATATACTCTGTCAGGATCTAGGGGTAACAGTACTGTATATTGGAATACCGTTTATGTCACAAATGTATCAGTACTAAATAGGGCTGCAACGATTAGTCGACATAATCGACGAGATATTATCGAGATATTGAGATATTGTTGCGTCGATTAGTCATTAAAAACAATAACAATAACAATTAATAATAAGTAACTGCAATGCGCAAATGTTCATTTGTAACTGCAATGCACTACAGGAACTGCTGGGGGCAGTATAGTTTCCATTGTCTGACTGCAGTGCATTCTGGTACTTAACGGCGCAGCCTGCAGGTAAGAACTTCACTTCAGAAGAAAGAATGAACGATGGCGGAAGGGAGAGAGAAAGACAGAGGAGATGAGATGGCGGAAGGGAGAGAGAAAGACGGAGGAGATGAATTAAAAAAAGCGAGACCGAGGGCATCAAAGGTGTGGGAATTCTTTACAGATGACAAACCGAAGAAAACTGTTAAATGCCGATTATGCAAGGTGGAATTGGCATTTCACAGCAGCACCACGGCGATGCACGAACATCTAAAACGAAAGCACCCCGGAGCCACGGTGACGTCGTCGGAACATGGGTAAGTTCTAGAGTAGTTAGCCATAGTATTGTAATTTTTACGTTGGAAAACAGAACGTCTCATGGATATGGATATAATGCTTGCTATGCGAACTCTATTGCTGAGGCTTATAGAGGCTGCGCTGCTGCTGTATGTTGTAAGTAACGTTAAACAGCGCCATGCTTAGTAGTTAGTACAGGTGAGGTTACAGCGTTGCTGGCGCTGCTTCACTTTTAGTTTCGTTTGTTATGCCGACCAACCGGATACGGAAATACCTCACGTATATATCTGTAGTCACTCTGTCTGTAGTCCACAAAATAATATCCCTTAAGCGATAACTCCCTCTAGTGGGAAAACATAGATATTGCATCTCAATATTATTACTTCTAGCCTAGGTATATATAAGGCTGACTATAATTAATAAAAATAAACTGATAGTCTGATACTATAGCCTACAAATTCTGATGATAATTAATACAGCTTTCTGTTTTTTTTGTTCTCTTTCTATTGTAGGGCAAAGCAAACACGTGTGGATGAGTTTGTCCTGAAGAGAGGCTCATGCACCCCTCAAATGGCTGGAGTCTTCACAGAGAGCATCCTCACCATGCTTGTTAAAGACATGAGACCATTATCGATGGTTGAAGATGAGGGCTTTAAGCAGATGGTCACCACATAACATTCCATTCAGGTTACACCTTACCTTCCAGAACTCATTTTACAAAGCTCATGGAGAGAAAGTATGAAGATACTTTTGCTAAGGTTAAAATTGCTCTTAAAGCAAACAAGAACAAGATTGCCCTGACAACTGATGCCTGGACCAGTGTTGCGACAGAGGCATATCTTGGCGTCACTTTATAAGTGATGACTGGAAGCTCAATAGCTTCTGCCTCACAACCATGCCACTCGAAGAACGGCACACTGGGACCAACATTGCTACATGGATTGAGCAGGCTGTGGAAAGGTTTGAGATCCCTCCAAGCAAGCTTGTGGCGGTTGTTCATGACAATGGCGCCAATGTCCTGCTGGCTGCTGGCATCAGAAATTGTAAATGGTGTACTGTGTTCCCCTGCAGGAGATGATGATGATCAGACAGACACACACAATACATTATAATTACACACACACACGCACTCCTCTCACTCACAGTGATCAGAGTAAGACACACACACATTGGACACATACACACTCCTCTCACTCACACACAGCGATCAGAGTAAGACACGTACTAACACCACCACCAATACCACCACTACTAACACCACCACCACTACTAACACCACACCACCACTACTAACACCACCACCACCACTACTAACACCACCAATACCACCACTACTAACACCACCACCACTACTAACACCACCACTACTAACACCACCAATACCACCACTACTAACACCACCACCACCACCACTACTGTTGTGAAGGATCAGATTAAACCGAATATATATATTTATTTATGGATATATATTGAATAGTATTTGTATATCGTTTGATATCCCTTGTATATTCCTTGTACATATACACGGAATATTCCTTTATTCTACTACAGCCCATAATAGTTCATTCTCTTATTGGACAAAAGGACCAGGCGCCAGGGACCAGCCCCTGGCGTTCAAGTTCAAAGGTACCGACGAGACATGCCCTTACTAGCCCCGGCTCCGCGCAGGAATACGGCTACCGAAAGCAGAATGGCACTATTTGTCCACCGTGCATATAAATATGGCGCAAGAAATGTAGAATTCCTCTTAGTCCTTTACCCTTCTACCCAACTAAGTAACAGAACGTGAAGCCTCACCCCACGATACCGCGTGCGGTGTAGTATGGCCTGTTTGGCCTTAGAATAGCAGTGAGACCTCGTGCGAATTAATAGCTGAATTGCCAGAGTTTGGCACCGTATTTCTATTAAGTAATAATAGTCTATTATGTATGGTGCATCGTGCGGTTAGAGTTCTAAAGTGAGCAGCACCCCCATCGCTTCCTCGTGTTATCTAGAGTCTTAACCAGGTTGGGCAGACCACACGTGGTGCTTTCATCCGAGGAGTTCTAGGCGAGGACCGAGTGGACCTGTACATTGGATTACCTACCCGACGACTGCTGAGCCCTATGCGGCATGGAATATATATTTGCTTTGGTACTTTGATTTGTGGAGCGGATAATCGCCAACACCGGTGAGTGTTGGATCTACCCCGAAAGGAGTCAAGGTGAGACGGCGCTCAGACCAGACTGAGGTCGCCTCGCTTCTTCTTCACTGTGGAGCTACAGCTACAGCTACAGCCTACAAGAGAGCCAAGGTGTATTCATCTGTGGATCAAGATTCTACTGCACTGTCTTCTGTACGTGAAGTCTCCCTAGACATCGTTGACCAGACGGGATACAGCCGACGGCTCTCCTACCCCCCCTACCGGCTTACAACCGGGAGGACCCCTACAGTATATCCAGCTATAATCATTAAGTGACCATAGATATAATTCCCTAAGAGCCAGGTTGTATACTTGCTTCCTGCGTAACCAGAGATTGGACATTCAGTGTTGATTTGCCTACGAGTACTCATTTGCCTTACAAGAGCATTCAAATCATAAATGTAATGGTGAATATTATATGTACCTTTTGCTATATATTAAATATTTGATTATTACCTTTGTGTGGACCTGGTTTCATGGTGGGAAAGTGTTCATCATATTTAGATATTGTGTACTGTATGGCCAGTAGTTAAAGTACATAAAGCGGTAGTGGTTTAATGATACCATACTTATCAATACAGTCAGGGAATTGTACCCCTCAGTTACAACTACTAACACCACCACCACTACTAACACCACCACTACTAACACCACCAATACCACCACTACTAACACCACCACTACTAACACCACCACCACTACTAACACCACCACCACCACTACTAACACCACCACCACCACTACTAACACCACCACTACTAACACCACCAATACCACCACTACTAACTCCACCAATACCACCACCACTACTAACATACACCACCAATACCACCACTGTCTGTCACACACATACACACACACACACAGACTCCTCTCACACACAGCAAACAAAAGACCTAGAAGTCTGTCTGATCTGACTCATGTCATCCCCCTCTCCCCCTACAGCTGTTCCACGACGTCAGTACGTCACCCTTCTCTCCTGGTCCTGGACCAAGTTACAGCCCCATCAGCCGTGGTGCTGGGGGCAGATGCTGCTGCTAGTTATTTCTTTTTTTAATATTATTATTTTAGTAGTTATTTAAAGTACAGAGCATGTCGATATGCTCGCACTCACTGCAATTTAAAGAAATTGGTGTACTGTGTTCCCCTGCAGGAGATGATGATCATCAGACAGACAGACACACAATACATTACACAGTTACACACGCACTCCTCTCACTCACACACAGCGATCAGAGTAAGACACACACACGTACTCCTCTCACTCACACACAGCGATCAGAGTAAGACACACACACATACTCCTCTCACTCACACACAGCGATCAGAGTAAGACACACACACATACTCCTCTCACTCACACACAGCGATCAGAGTAAGACACACACATACACAAATTACACAGTACAGTACACACACTCCTCTCACTCTCACACAGCGATCAGAGTAAGACACACACACATACACAATTACACACACACACGGACTCCTCTCACACCCAGCAAACAAAAGACCTAGAAGTCTGTCTGATCTGACTCATCCCCGTCTCCCCCTACAGCTGTTCCACGACGTCAGTACTCAGTAGTGTACGTCACCCTCCCCTCCTGGTCGTGGACCAAGTTACAGCCCCATCAGCCGTGGTGCTGGGGGCAGATGCTGCTGCTAGTTATTTCTTTTTTCTTATTATTATTTTAGTTATTTAAACTTAAAGTACAGTGCACTACACTTCCAATTTTGTATTATTTAATTTATTTATCTTAAGTTGTTATGAGTGATTGCACTTGACTCAATGCACTGACTGACTGTATTCTTGACTTCAACATTTCAAATACATTTCATTTAAAGTTGCAAGATCCAAATTCAAATGTTTCATGAGTCATTATTTTAATTTGCTATGGGATCATCATGTTATGATGTTGTTGTTTGGTCCTGACAAGAGTCTCAAAGTCTGGGGTGATGGTAGACAAGCAACTCTGAGGTCATGCTCAATGTCCAATCTGTTCCTCCGCTCTGTCTTCAGCTGGACCAGAGCTGAGAAGCCACTTTCACAAAGATAGGTAGTTTTTTTGTTGTTGTTTACATTGGTTTTCGATTAGTCGACTAATCGAAAAAATAATCGGCAGATTAGTCGACCACCAAAATAGTCATTAGTTGCAGCCCTAGTACTAAATACCTATATGTCCCTATGCCATAAATGTCATGTATGTTGTGTATGTCATAAATGTCTATATGAATTGAAAATGGGGGACCCTGATGGAAACAAGACAAACGTCTTTCTCAGGTCTGCATCCCCTTAACAATTGTATGTATTGAGCCGTACTGTATTGTACCCATTCTGCAATCTGTTAAATAAAGTTTTCATTCATTCATTCATTCATTCACATCTTACCTGTACAACTGTATAGGTTAAAGTAATGTCACATCTTACCTGTGCAACTGTATAGGTTAAAATAATGTCACATATTACCTGTGCAACTGTATAGGTTAAAGTAATGTCACATATTACCTGTGCAACTGTATAGGTAAAAGTAATGTCACATCTTACCTGTACAACGGTATAGGTTAAAGTAATGATGACACATCTTACCTGTACAACGGTATATGTTGTAGCCAATTTAATGATTTTCTGCTGTTACGTTATTGTATGAAGGCACCGTGTCACCATGAAAGTGTTGACCAATTAGCTGGCAGTGGGCACAGGAGGCGGGGCTCAGATGTGCTCAGGTGCAGTCTATATGTATGTGTTCACAGGTGTGCAGCGGGAGGGAATTGGGTAATTATCACAGGGAAGCCACACTGTCTTTTTACCGTGCTCGTTTGTTTTGTTTTCAGTTATATATCGTATATGGCTATCGTGTCCCGCTCTTAGCCTTATGAGATACCTCTGGTACCTAGTGTACCCCATACGAAAACAACTTAATGCACCCACACCTGATGGGGCCCCGCCCCTATGGAGGCGTAGCCTATATAACCATAGCTATGGTCACCAAACGCTCTTCCTCTATATTCGTTCCATCATAAACGGCTGCGTGCACCGTATGTAACTAGTAGGATGAAAAGGTCAGGGAAGATTCATAATGTTGAGAGCTTACCGGAGGATTGCTTTTCCCTGGCTTCTTCGGAGCTTGTTTCAGCGACACATGAGACCTGTGCTGATGGTTCCTCGGCTGACGGCGGCAGACCGTGGGGCAGCGTGCAAGGTTTGACTAGCAAGTCGGCTTGTACAAAGGTGAGGTCTGTGTCAGTAGGCATCAATGTCGGTGTTGGTAATGCTGTGGAGTATGTTTCGGCGCCAGGGCCGGGACGGCTTGGCGGTCGTTCCACGGCTGTGGACGGTTTCCTGGCTATCCTGGAGCATGCTGTTAAACGCTAATGCTGCTACTGCTACTTCTGCTAATGCTGATGTTGACGCTGGAATGTCTAATAATCCCCGCAGAGGCATACCGCTTTTCCCTCCTCTTACCAGCTTCATGGATGAAGGTCAGTCGGTGGTGGATGGGGGGGGGGTTCGCTGAGTCCTATTTACCTTTTTTACAGGTAAAGGGGCTAACAACAGGGTGCAGGCCGGGGGTACCGTGGCTAAGCAGCCAGGTAGCTTTTTTCCTGTGCCCAGGCGGGGATGAACGACGTTCCGCCCGGCCGATGCTGGATAGCAAATCGGCTCGGAGGGTGGCAGTATGGACTGATGAGTGGTATACTGCTACAGGATAGCATTTAGCGGCGGCCAGTGTTATGGCTCAGCTGACTACTTTCCTATCCGCTATGGCGTCGGGTAGTAGGACTTTGGGTCCAGCCGGCATTGTAAACATGGTTCATGTTTGCGGTGTTATGGAGATCTTGACTCAGTCGCAAGCTATAACTGCGCGCTCTGGGGTTTCCGTCTGGGAGGGACGGTTACGGCGCGGCAAGTGATGCGTCTGCTGGGCATTATGTCATCTGCTCACACGGTGGTTCCTCTTGGCCTCCTCTTTATGAGGAAGATACAGAGGTGGTTTCTCTCTTTGAGAATAGATCCGGTGAGGGACAAAGGGAAACAATTGACGTTTCCTTTGTCGATATGGGGAGATCTCGCCCACTGGAGGAGGTTGGGTATCCTCACCATTGGGGTCCCCATGGGCAGCAGGGGCTCACACGTCACGGTCTTCACCGACGCCTCTCTCACGGGTTGGGGAGGGACGTGTCGGACCCATGCAGTGGGGGGCAGCTGGACAGGTCATGCTGGTCCGGCTACCCTGCATATCAATGTGTTGGAGTTGAAGGCGGTCCTCCTGGTCCTCAAACGGTTCGACCACCTGGTGGTAGGCGAACACGTTTTGGTCAGGACGGACAGTGTGACGGCGGCGGCGTATATCAACAGGCAGGTTGGGACTCGTTCCATCCGCCTGCTCCGGGCGGCGGTCGAACTGTTGCTATGGGCATCCCGCAGGCTGCGCAGTCTGATGGCGCTCCACATTCCTGGTACAGAGAATGTGGTGGCGGATATAATGTCTCCGGGCGGTCCTCGTCACGACGAGTGGGAACTCCGCCCCGACATAGTCAGACAGATCTGGGATCGGTTCGGGGAGGCCTCGGTAGATCTGTTTGCGTGCCGACGCTCTCACAAGTGCCCCTTGTGGTTCTCGCTCAGTCGGGCAGATCATCCCCCCTTGGGGGTGGATGCCTTCTCGACCTTTCCATGGCCGCCCGGTCTTCTGTACGCCTTTCCTCCTGTACAGCTGTTGAGTCAGCTGTTGGAGCGGGTAAGGAGGGAGCGCAGGACGGTGATCCTGGTCGCGCCGGACCGGGGCACGTCGGTGTGGTTCCCGGTCTTGATCCAGCTTCTGGTCGCTCCTCCTTGGGTCATTCCGTGGTCGGCGACGGCCCTCTCACAGCGCAACGGATTGCTGTTCCGGCCTCCGGTGTTGGGCCAACGCCTGTTGGTGTGGCTGGTGGGAGGGTGAGTCTGGAGAGGATGGACCCCTCGGTGGTTGATACCATCCGGTGTGCGCATGCTCCCTCCACTGTCGCGGTTTACGCGGGCAGATGGCGTGCGTTCCAAGAGTGGTGTAAGGGGGAGGGCTGGGACCCAGTCTCCTGCCCCCTGGATGCTGTCCTGAGTTATCTCCAGTCTCTTCTTGATAGGCTGTCGGCTTCGACGGTGAGTGTATATGCGGCAGCTATATCAAGTTCAAGTTTCTTTAATAGTTGTCATACAGAAGTACAGAATACTTTTATACAAAATGCTTCTTACTGTTACGCTCCAGAGACTGTGCTAGACAAGATAAGTATCAAATAACATAGTATAGCATGTAAATTAGAAGTAGAAAATGAGGTCACAGTGTTCAGTATAGACATATGTACAATGTTCGATGCAGAATAGACGTAACTGAGTTACCATATAATATACAATACTATGCAGTAGGGGTGGACGGTATAAACGGTATACGGTATAAACGGTATGAATTTGCTCTACGGTATGGATTTTGACTATACCGTGTAACCGGTAGTGCAGCTCTAAAATAGCAATGACGTCATGTAACCACAGCGCGACTATTTCACTCGCATTTGCCCCTAAAAATAGATAGAATTAGTCATAGATAATAGATATGTGCGAACTGGAAAAAGTTATTTAGGAGGCTTCGCGCAGTGGGCGTGCCAGCCCCTACCGCACGCATGTAAACACGGGTCTAGTAGTCTAGTGGGACGGGACACACACGGGAGGACTGCGGCGTCTCCCTGAGCTAACGTTAGCTTAGCTACCGTTACAAAATGACCCAGTCAACTATTCACTTTTAGTTTAATACATGATGAGGCATTGTCTAACCGAACGGTATCTAGTCGGTAGCTCCTGACATCAACAAACGCTCCACAAAGTCTAGTAGACGTGTGTGCTACCTGTTAGCTCACGTTAACGCAAGTTAGTTCACCGTTCAAAACGAAATGTCCCATTGAACTAAATAATTCACTGAGGCGTTGTATTAACGTTATATACCCGGCTAGCAGTAGCTAGCTACAGATAGCTCCTGATATCAATGTCTTATAACACTGATTCGATGCATATTCGAGCTGAGGGCTTGCTAACGTTATACCAATACAATAGGTCCAGGTGCAGCGCCGGAGAAATCCTGGCCGTAGCTCTGCTCGAGGCTACTCGAGTATAGGTCCAGGTGCAGCTCCGGAGAATCCTGGCCGTAGCTGGAGGCTACTAGAGTACACACAGACAGTGGAGCTTGTTGCGTGGTGGCGATGTCTCGCAGATAATACAAGTACAAGTCTAATTATATAATATATATATTTTATAAAAAAAAAATTATATAAAATAAAATAAAAAATTATCAAAAACGATGATACCGTGATATATACCGTTACCGTCTATGCTTCAAATTATACCGTGATATAAATTTTAGACCATACCGTCCACCCCTACTATGCAGTGTACTAATATACAATACTATATAGTGCAAAGCAGAAATGGGATGAGGTACAATTTAGGTACAATTTACAGTAAGGTGTACGAGTTGTAGTGCAAATCCTTTATCAATAAATATAAAGTGTGGGGAGTGGGTGCTACAGTGTGTTTGTTTAAAGTGAGTGTGTGCGTGTGGATGTGTGTGCTATGTGTGTTTGATGGTTGTTGTGTAGTGTTCATTGTTCGTTGAGCAGCCTGATGGCCTGGGGATAGAAGCTTCTTCTGAGTCTTTCTGTGCTTGCCTTGAGACTCCTCCTATCCTCCTATCATGAGGGTATTGAGGGGACTGTTTTGTTCAGCCACCCTCTTGTGAAGCGTTTCCTGCTTGGCGCTCGACGCGTTAAGCCGGTGCAACGCTCCTTGGCTCCGACTTGGGATCTTCAATTGGTCCTCGGTCGGTTGTCCTTGGCCCCGTTTGAGCCACTCGAGCAGGCGCCGTTGGGACAGCTGTCTTTCAAGACCGCGTTCCTACTGGCTGTCACTTCCGCTAAACGCGTAGGTGAGCTCTGTGCTCTCTCGGTACGTCCAGAGTGCCTGTCTTTTCGGGCCGATTGCGGTGCCACTCTGCGACCTAATCCTGCTTTCGTGCCTAAAAATATCTGGAGTTCCTTCCGCTCCCGGGATATTGTGGGTCAGGCGTTTCGTCCTCCTCCTCACGACAGTGAATTGGATGCGGCCAGGGACCGAAACTAAAGCCCGCCGCCCGCCAGGGGCGCTTAGTTTTTACCTTTGGCGCTTGACACTTAGAGGGCTGCCCGCCGTGTGGCGTGTAATCAATCAAGTTCATAACGATACTCTTATTTTGAAAATCTGTGCGGGTCTCATTTCCGCCCCAAGCGCATCTCCAGTCATAATATCGATGGCTCCGGCAGTTAGCAACATTAGGCTCGTATGATACTCTTATTTTGAAAGAAACCGTGGCAACGAGTCATATCCGCCCAGCCCTGCAGCGGGATACTATTGGCTAAGGGCTTCTGCTCGCAGTGCTCGTGTCAACACAGGCAGTCTGCTCTAGTCTAGAAGAGCGGACCTCCATGAGCTACCGTTACTGTTTAAACAATGACCCAGTCAACTATTCACTTTTAGTTTAATACATGACGAGGCATTGTCTAACGGTATCTAGCTGGCTAGCTACTGATAGCTGCTGATATCAACAAATGCTCCAGCAATAGTCGACTCGAGTGCATAATACCTCCGTTCCCTCGTTAGCTAGCTCATGTTAGCTAGCTCACGTAGCTAGCTCACGTTAGATCTATCTGTCCCAGTAAACTAAATTGTCTTAACGTTATCTACCGGGCTAGCAGTAGCTACAGATAGCTCCTGATATCAATGTCTTATAACATTGATTGAATGCGTATTCTAGCTGAGGGCATGTTGAATGTGATTTGACAAAAGAACCGTAACGTTATACCAATAGGGTCCAGCTGCATCGCCGGAGAATCCTTTCATGCTGAATGTAGGGTCTAGCTGAATATAGGGTCTAGCTGCAGGGCCGGAGAATCCTTGCTGGAGCTGGAGGCTACTCAAGTATACACACAGACATTGGAGCTGTTTGCAGATAGCGAGCATTTTGACTTATTGCGTGGTGGCGATGTCTCGCAGATAATACAACTACAAGTATGATTATATAATATATATTTTATTTAAAAAAAAATTATATAAAATATATATATATTTTTTTAATCAAAAAAATTTGGCAGGTAAGAAATATGCTTGGCGGGTAGATTCTTCCCATCTACCCGCCACTGGCCGGTGAGTCAAAAAGTTAATTTCGCTCCCTGGATGCGGCCCTTCACCTGTCATGTCCAGTCCGTGCTTTGGGGATTTACATCAGCCGTACTCGGGACCTCAGGGTTACCGATCAGCTTTTTGTCTGTTACGGTGGGTCTCGTGCTGGTAAGGCACTGTCGAAGCAGCGCCTGTCCCATTGGTTGTGCGAGGGCATTACCCTCTGCTACACATTGGCTGGGCAGGATCCCCCTGGGGGCATCAGGGCGCACTCCACTCGTGGGGTGGCTGCCTCTGCCGCTCTCCTGGGTGGGGCCTCGGTGGAGGACATCTGTGCTGCAGCTTCATGGTCCTCCCCGGGCCCCTTGTAAGGTTTTACCTCATGGACATGACCGGGGGTTCTGTCTCCCGGGCGGTTCTGGGGTCTGTGGCCTTTCCTGCTTCCCGTCCTTTGGTAGGGTAGCAGGAGTGTGTGGGTATGGGCCACAGTGTGTTGAGTCACACGTGGTTCCGCCTGTGCGGTGTGTTCAAGGGGTTCTGGTTCCTTCTTGTTCGCATTCAGGTGGAGTTGACTGCGCCCCCCCTTCATTAGGAAGGATGGGGTGACAGGGCTCCCCGCACCCCTTGATGTGGGCTTACGGGTCCTCAGGGGGTACATCTGTCGGGCCTCGCGTCCGCTCTAACCCATATCTCATAAGGCTAAGAGCGGGACGCGATAGCCATATACGATATATAACGATAGGTTATGTATATAACCTAGTTATATTAGTATTGGCTGAGTGTCCCGCTCTGCGCGGCCCTGAGTCCCCTTTTGAGGGATCTTTGCTGGAACGGGATTTGGCGAGGAAGAGCGTTTGGTGACCATAGCTATGGTTATATAGGCTACGCCTCCATAGGGGCGGGGCCCCATCAGGTGTGGGTGCATTAAGTTGTTTTCGTATAGGGGTACACTAGGTACCAGAGGTATCTCATAAGGCTAAGAGCGGGACGCTCAGCCAATACTAATATAACTAGGTTATATACATAACCTATCGTTATATTGAGTCACCTTTTGGGTTTATTTTGTAGCAATTATCCTGTGTTTAAATTCCAGTTTAAACACAGAGTTTACAGTATGCTTATATTTGTCCACACTGCAAGTACGAATAAAACCTCTCAAAACGTACTCAAGGAGAAGACATAATTTTATTATCAACAAGCACCACGCGTTGGAAAGAGCTTCACCCAGTATTCTCTCACTGGCATCTTTTCTTGTTAGGTTGCCCTTACACAAGTAAAAAGACAAGCTTCTGAACAAGATTGTTTTCGAAGACAGACAGACACGGAAGGAGTCAAGGAACAGCGCCCCTTTCATTGACGTTTCTGCCGATTCAACCACGATATCAACATGCACGCAGCGCAACGCGGATCAACACATCAAATAAGCTACGGTGAGACGGATTCATGAATGGATGAAATAAAGTTGTGGAAGGAGTGGCCTCACACAACTGGATATAGGCAAATCCTATCAAGAATTCTAAGTAAAACCTCTGCCTATTGCTTGACATTGTAACCATGAGTAACGTGGGGAATCAGGAAATTAACGTTGAAATGGATGCAGCTGTCAATCAAAATGAAACAGAAAATGAACTTGGCAAAAGGCTTTCTAAGCCCACATTTAAAGCTTTGGAAACAAAAATCATGTTATTGCATAAAGAAAGGAACTTTGGACTGAAACAATTGTGTAAAATGGCTAAAGAGCTGGATCAAATGATGGGCTCAAATGAAAATATTTCCGTCATGCAAATTAAGCACGACATATTGTGGAAATTGTTTGGTGAAACTACACGGTTGCATGAATCACTAAAACCTCTATTGCCTGACGACGAAATGTCTAAACAAACAAAATGGTTTCAAGGTCACATGCACAATGTTAATCAAATCATTGACAAAATGGAGAAATGGGTGCTTGCTAACAGGGAGCAGTGCACGCCCACACAAGTTGATGACAATGATTATGAATTCAGTGGTGTGCCCAATGCAACTGAGGTTGTGGTTGACCCAAAGAACAATGCTGTGTCGAGTACAAATGAGGTTCTGAATAACAACGGTTCAAATAACAATGCTGTGTCATATACAAACGAGGTTCTTGATAATGACTGTTCAAATTTCAACTTTGTGTCAAATGGAAATGAGGAGGTGGATAGTATTGGGCCAGATGACAGTGTTTCCAATACGGGTAAATCAAGGGTGTCACGTGGTAGTTCTACCAGACACTCAATGTCATCAAACATTTCTGCATCCATCTTGGCACAGGCCGAGGTGGCGGCACTCGTGGTAATGGAAATAGCTTTAAAAGAAAGTCATGAACTGGAAGCCCAGGAGGTACAATTAAAGGCACAAATGGAAGCCCAGGAGGCACAAATAAGAAAAAAGGGCAATTGCTTCAAATACAAAGTCAAATTGCTGCTCAGACAGCTAAGGTGACTGTTCTCAGGAACAGAGGGTCTGACATTGAAAGCAGAGTTACAGACGGAATGAACTCGTATGCGTCAAAAGAAAAGGCTGCTCTCAACCCCTCTGCTGTACAATTCATTCCATCAATGTCAGACTGTCATGTCAACTATCCACCAACAGGAGGGAGTGGACCTGCAATGGCAATTGATGCACAGCCAATGGATTCAACACAGCAATACAGATTTCTACCAACAGGAGGCAGCAAACCTGCAAGACCAATTCAATCACACAAACCCATACAATCAGCTCAGTACTGTAGCCACCCGGCACAAGGAAATCATTTCTCAAGGAACCAAAACAAAACCAAGTGCTCCAACTCTCACTGCAAGCATGCCACAAAGATCTCAACACCTACCTCATGCTGTATATCCACCACAGCAACCCATTCAAAGCAGTGAGGATCAAGGCAATATTTTCACGATCATGCAGAAGCAAAATGACATCACAGCATTACTTGTGCAACAGCAATCTTCCCTATCACTACCCCCCCCCCCCAGGGATATACCAATCTTTGATGGAGACCCTTTTGAGTACAACACATTCATTAGAGCCTTTGAACATGGAGTGGAAGGAAAGGCTGCTAACAGTGTGGACTGCTTGTACTACCTGGAGCAGTACACTCGAGGGCAACCTAAAGATCTGGTAAAGAGCTGTCAACATATGCCATCTGACGGGGGGTATCAAAAGGCTAGAACACTTCTGCATGAACGTTTTGGAAATTAGCAGAAAATAGCCACTGCATATATGGAGAGAGCGTTTGGATGGGCACCTATAAAATCAGAGGATATCAAGGCCTTACAAGCATTTTCACTATTTCTACGCATCTGCTGTAATGCTATGGAGGACATCAGCTACATGTTTGAGATGAATATGCCATCAAACCTACGGGCAATAATCATGAAGCTACCTTACAAACTCCGAGACAGATGGAGAAACATTGCTTTTGAGAACCAGGAGAGACACCATCGTCGAGCAGGTTTCAGTGAAGTTGTCACCTTCATTGAAAGACAAGTGTCTATTGCATCTGATCCACTGTACGGGGACATTCTAGACACTGTTGTCTCAATGTCAAAATTGAAGATCGGAAATGCAACATCACAAGGACGCATACAGGAGAGAGGAAGCAGTTTTGCTACGTCTGTGGCACCTGTTGAGTTTGACAATCAAGAGGAGAGAGACAAACCAACAAGAGGATCCTGCCTGCTGTGTGAAGAGGGCCACAGTTTGGAAGCATGTCCTAAGATGGAGAAGAAGCGGCATGGTGAAAAAATTGATTTTCTAAAAAGAAAGGGTGCTTGCTTTGGATGTCTATATGTCGGGCACATAAGTTCACAGTGCCATAGTAGGCTATTTTGTAAGATATGTAACCTGAGACATCCTACCATTCTCCATATTCATGAAAGGGAATGGAAAGAACTAAGATCACGACAAGATGACACACTAGATGAAAACATGAGTCAAGTCACCATTCCCAAGACTTGTGGCCACATAGGGGCCGGAGCACAGGACTGCGTTTTGTCTATTGTGCCTGTAAAGATCAAGGCATAGAAAGGCAGCACAATCACAAAAACGTATGCATTCCTAGATCCCGGCAGTTCATCCACTTTCTGCTCTGAACAACTGATGAGGAAGCTCAATGTGAGAGGAAGGAACATTAGATTCCTAATGAAAACAATGAACAAAGAGTTTTGTCAACAGTCATGTCATCTCAGGACTAGAGGTCGCTGCACTAAATGGTGACGCCTACATCGAGTTGCCTGATGTGTACACACAACGTAAGATGCCTGTAACTTGCAATAACATCCCACGACGGGAAGACTTGTGGGCTTGGCCGTACTTGAACACTGTAAACATTCCTACTATCAATGCTGATGTGGAGCTGTTAATTGGAACGAACACTCCAGAAGCAATGGAGCCATGGGAGGTAGAGAGCAGGAGTAGAGGACCTTACGCTGTTAGAACCCTTTTGGGATGGGTTGTCAACGGACCATTGAGAGGAGGCAATGAGAGTGGGATTAGCTGCCCCACAGTCACAGCCAACCGCATCTCCATTTCTCAGAAAGATAAGTCAAAGGAGCGGCTTTCAAAAATGGAACCTGAGGACGAGGACTGGTCTTCTGGGAAAGAGCTGCAGAGAACGGCGAAGAAGGAGACAATTAAGTAAGTTAAAGAATCAGCCGAGAAGGAAAGGACCCTCAAAGAGAGAGACAAGCTCAAGGAGGAGAAACCTAAGGCTCACAAAGAGGAGAATCAAATCTAAATCAAAATCAAATTTATTTATAAGGCCCGACAACACACGTTAATGTCCCCATGGGCCGTACAGGTCTTCTTTAAACAAGTCAAGAAGAAAACAAGAACACCATAAGGTCCAAAATTTTTAAGATAATGCAAATAAATGAAAGAATGCAAGCACTCCCAGACATACCCCACGCGAAGGTAAGGAAAAACTCACTAAAACCTAACAATAGGGAAAAATGCTCCACAGGCAGTGTGGAGGAGAGAAACCTTAGAAGGGCCATTCAAGGGGGGATCTCCCTTCTTAGATGTCGGTGATAGTAGTGTTGCAGACTAGCAGTTGGTAAGCATGCACTCAAGTGTGTAGTGAAACACAGATGAGTGCATGCAATAGCAACTGAACATTTTGAAAGATTAAAGATAGAGCTAATAGCGATAGCAACTGAACATTTTGAAAGATTGAAGATGGAGCTGATAGCGGCTCTATTTGAGGCACAGGGGCGGCGCAAAGAGGGTCACGTCCTCCCCGTCTTAGTCACGGGACATTCAACACTCCGGTCATTGCTCAGGGACTGCTGGAGACGGGGAGATGGGGGGCGGCGCAGAGAGGGTCGCAAACTCCCCGACATCATCGCGGGACGTCCGGCACTCCGGTCACCACTACGAGACCTCCGGAGAGAGGGGGGCACGCAGAGGGGGTTGCAACCTCCCGGCCTTCATCACGGGACGTCCGACACTCCGGTCAGCACTCCAGGACAGCAACTCACAGGGGGACAGGGAGACGGGACAGGCGTTAGACAGCTCATGTGATTGTAGTGGGTGGACATAGCAATAGATACAAGTGGTAAGCATATATGTGAATGGAGTAGATATATGAAGTAAGCATATTATGTGAATAGAATAGAAGTACTTAACCCAGCAATGAAACCGCGTTGACTGTTAATCTGTAACAGTCTGTTAATCAGTTGACGGTACCACGGACAGACGACGGTAAATAACTGATCCAAGGCCTCAGTGGTGCATGTAGAGCAGTCACTGCAATCTTGGCCAAGACCCAGAGGCATCCATCACCTTAGTCGGCGCTAGAAAAGGTCCAAGGAGAAGTCCTCCTCAAAGGCTGACAGGAAAAGTTAACAGAATGAGGAGAAACATCTGCAGATGGACATGGAGAAGAACACCAGGGAGGAGAAGGAGAAATCTAAAAATGAAAAGGCACCAAAGGGGGAGCCGAAACATGAAGGTTACGACGTCGACAACCGTTTCCTGAACATGGAAGATACCAAGCTCAGTGCCTCCGATGACCACCACGACAGGTGGGCCTCAGACCCCTTCTTTGATTCCTGCCTCTACGGGGACGACAGTTGGGACGGTCCTGTGAAGGAGTACAAGGAATACAAATCCCACAAACGCTGTGTAGCTAAGTTAAGTGATTCTCCAGGCCTCTCTGACTCCCATAGGAAAGACTCAACACCTGATCAGGATGAACTGAACCACTTCCCAACAGAAAAAACAAAAGAGAAAGACCATAAAGAGAAGGAGGAAAAAGGGCATATTTGACATGGCTAAAGAGAGGAAAGACTCCCTGGAGAAACACAACAAAGGCAAGAGACTCTGTGGATGCTACACACACACACAAGGAACACAAGGAATGTAAAGACAATGTCAATTGACTCTAATTAGGAAAAGAAAAGGAAACAGGAGCTGTCGGACAAGAGGGATGCCAGCGAGGAAAAGACAAAGACAACGGTGGCCAAAGAACAAGATGAACTTTTCATAGGAGATGTTTCCATGGTAGCGGACTCTAATGCGCCTCGTGGATCCTGTCAGACATGGACTTGTGCAGTTTGAATGTCCGGATCAAGTACAACGTCCTGGAGCAAACCATCGCAAAGACCTATCTTCTATTGGACGCTGAATAGACTGAAGCCAATTTTCTATTACTGGGGTTACCAACCCTACTGGATTACATAAACATTATGAACTACATGAACTTTGAACTATCACAAAGATCTGTCTTCTTTTGGAAGCTGACTAGATTAATATCCATTTTCCTTTGGACTACATGAACTTTGGACATTACGAATTAAATATCAACGTGGACTACGCACTTGGCTACAATCACTTGCATGCATTGAATTGTTACGTGTTTATATAGTATCAATTGGGGGCCGGCGTGTTGTAGCCAATTTAATGATTTTCTGCCGTTACGTTATTGTATGAAGGCACCGTGTCACCATGAAAGTGTTGACCAATTAGCTGGCAATGGGCACAGGAGGCGGGGCTCAGATGTGCTCAGGTGCAGTCTATATGTATGTGTTCACAGGTGTGCAGCGGGAGGGAATTGGGTAATTATCACAGGGAAGCCACACTGTCTTTTTACCGTGCTCGTTTGTTTTGTTTTCAGTTATATTGAGTCACCTTTTGGGTTTATTTTGTAGCAATTATCCTGTGTTTAAATTCCAGTTTAAACACAGAGTTTACAGTATGCTTATATTTGTCCACACTGCAAGTACGAATAAAACCTCTCAAAACGTACTCGAGGAGAAGACATCATTTTATTATCAACAAGCACCACGCGTTGGAAAGAGCTTCACCCAGTATTCCCTCACTGGCATCTTTTCTTGTTAGGTTGCCCTTACAGTATAGGTTAAAGTAATGTCACATCTTACCTGTACAACGGTATAGGTTAAAGTAATGTCACATCTTGGGCGGCCGGGTAGCGCAGCAGACTAAGCGTCTGTCTACCACCACAGAGACAGTGGGATCGAATCCAGCTGTGGTGCCTCCGGCTTGGTCGACCGTCCATACTGACACAATTGGCAGTGTCAGCGGGTTTGGAAGCCGGTGAGGGTGGGTCCTGGTCGTGGTAAACAGCGTCTCCTACAGTTCGGTCAGGCGCCTGCACAGCGAGGAAAGGACCTGGGGGAGGTAGTGTGACCTTCCATACGTTACACTCTCCCAGTGAGAGTCTGCGCTGCCAGGTGAAAAGAAGCGGTGGGCTGGGTACACATGTGTCGGAGGAAGCATGTGATAGTCTCCGCCCTCCCAGACCGACGGTAGGGGGTAGAGTGCGCAACGACCAGGAAGGGGATTGGGAATTGGCATAACAACTAACATTGGGATGGGAGAAAACGGAAAAAGAAGGGGGGAAAAAAAGTAATGTCACATCTTGTGACGCAGCTCCGCGAGGGTCATCAAGGAGAACCTGCCATTTCTCAGTCCTTGCCCCACAATGGTGGAATGAACTACCCACCCCAGTTAGGACCGCCGAAACCCATCCAATCTTTCGCCGTCGACTAAAGACTCACTTCTTCAACCATTATCTGAAAAAAAGAAATCTAACCTTACCGTCATGCACTTGTCATAATAAACTAACCTACACTGTAGCACTCAACACTTTGATGAACACTGTTACTCAGCTGATAGAGTTGTGCCCTTCCTGAAGACGAAAGTCTTTCTCTGGTCTGCATCCCCTTAACAATTGTGTGTATTGAGCTGTACTGTATTGTACCCATTCTGCAATCTGTTAATAAAGTTTTCAATCAATCAATCAAACTTGTCGTACAGAACTTCTAAGTCGCTTCGGATAAAATTGTCAGCTAAATGACTAAATGTAATATCTTACTTGTACAACGCCAAAGTAATGTCACATCTTACCTGTACAACTGTATAGGTTAAAATAATGTCACATCTTACCTGTACAACGGTATAGGTTAACATGATGATATCACGCCACACTTGCATGTTTTTATGTTATGTCTGTGACGTCATGTGTCTTTACGATGTCTGTATGATGCATGTCTGAACACTTCGTTCCCCCTACCCCCCTACAAGGACCACAATGGAAATAAGCTCTGAGCTTTTTTGTGTCCATCCTTGGCAGTATTCCAGACTCTGCTTCTGTCTCATGTTTATTTATATATTGTCAAAATCAAATCAATCAATCAATCAATCAAAACCACATCTCTTTATTTTCTGCAGGCGGTCTGATGTCTGGCCGGGGCGGCGGCTGCCAGGACTGCGTGGAGAAGCATCTCTTCTTCAACATGTCCGTCCTCCAGGCCGTGGAGCAGCTCTCTCTGGCGCAGCTGGAGATCCGGTTCCAGCTGGACGTGTTCAGCTCACCGGCGTTCCTCCTGGAGCCGCCGCGGACCCTCAGCCTGTCCCTGTACAAGGTGGTCCGAGCGACGCTGAGGGGAGCCAGTCACGAGGCCAACCGCCGACTCCTGCTGTCCCAGTCGGTGCTGCTCCGGGCCGAGCCGGGCTCTCTGGCGCTGGACCTCACCTCCCTGGCGGAGAACTGGCGCAAGCCGGGCCGCAACTACGGCCTGGCGCTGGTGCTGCAGCCCCACGACGGCATCAACAACCCAGAGGAGCTGCTCCCCTTCCGCCCGGGTCACTCCCTCCCGCCGGGGCTCGCCTCCGCCGCCCTCCCGGGTGTCCAGGCGTCGCTGGTGGCCGTGTCCCTCAACCCCCAGCAGTGCCGGACGCGACGCAGGAGGAGCGCCACCACCGTCCACCACCTGCCGGTGACGCCCAGCAACGTGTGCAAGCCGCGGCGCCTCTACATCGACTTCAAGGACGTGGGCTGGCAGGACTGGATCATCGCGCCGCAGGGCTACCTGGCCAACTACTGCCACGGCGAGTGTCCGTTCCCCCTCAGCGAGAGCCTGAACGGCACCAACCACGCCATCCTGCAGACCCTGGTGCACTCGCTGGACCCACACGGCACGCCGCAGCCCTGCTGCGTGCCCATCCGCCTCTCGCCCATCTCCATGCTCTACTACGACAACAACGACAACGTGGTGCTCCGCCACTACCAGGACATGGTGGTGGACGAGTGCGGCTGTCGGTGAGGAGGCGGTTTTGTACGTTTCTTGAGGATCCGCCGTGACTTGTTGCTGCTTGGATTTTCCCAGACGTTTTTTTTTTTAAGAAGCCATTGTTAGTATTGTTATTAGATCATGAATTGTTTGTTGAAGAGATTGTCAGTATATCAGATTTATATTTGAATTTAATACCTGGAATATATATATAGCTTTTATAGGAGGGGGGGGGGGGGGGGAGCTTTTTACTTGAAAGCATGGTATAGAAAGGACATGTAGGAATTTGGTTCGATGTGAATGTATGTCTGTTATTTGTAATAAATCTGTAATAAAGCCAATGTGGTGAATTGGATTTTATATAATTGATATGAATGATATAACAACCTCACGGGTGCAATTCAAATTACTATTCCACAGTCAGAATAAGGCAAGTGGGGGAAAGTTGCTTTATTCATCCAGATTGGAAAGCCTGCTCATGTACTAGTGTATACTATAGTGTAGACTAGAGCAGTTATAATAATAATTTATAATAATAATTATAAAGTACACCCAAAGTCTTGATGTGTTATTGTGGCAAAAATAGACCTGTGTTCGTCTTTCCTGTTTACCAGTAATGTCCTTGATACTGCATGTGGAATTAATGGGGCAATTGCATTTCACCAAAGGATTTTATGTTTTTATTAATGTTCCAATTTTTGAAACCCAAATTGCTAACCTTAAACGAATGGATGTTGCTGGTGACGCCGGATGAACTGATCTGCAATGCTGAGCTATTATCTTTTTATATATCCTGCCTTATCAGAGAGATAAAGAAATGCATAGAAGGGCGGGGTGTAACAGTACACAAACTATGGTTCGGTACGTACCTCGGTTTTCAAGTCACGGTTAGTTTCGGTACAGTGGGGGGAAATTTGCAGAACGTGGCTTTCCATGTTCCCCCCGGGGGTGACGTTGTGTACAGTTACTGTTAAGTAGGGCTGTCGATTAATATTCAATATTAATTGAATTAATATTATATTCTGCCTCCATCTGCTGGTAAGACCTGAGGAGGTCAGAGGTCAGGGCTCTATCTGCTGGACGACCTGAGGAGGTCAGGGCTCTGTATCTGCTGGGACGACCTGAGGAGGTCAGGGCTCTGTCTATCTGCTGGACGACCTGAGGAGGTCAGGGCTCTGTATCTGCTGGACGACCTGAGGAGGTCAGGGCTCTGTCTATCTGCTGGGAGACCTGAGGAGGTCAGGGCTCTGTCTATCTGCTGGGAGGACCTGAGGAGGTCAGGGCTCTGTCTATCTGCTGGATGACCTGAGGAGGTCAGGGCTCTGTCTATCTGCTGGGAGACCTGAGGAGGTCAGGGCTCTGTCTATCTGCTGGACGACCTGAGGAGGTCAGGGCTCTGTATCTGCTGGGAGGACCTGAGGAGGTCAGGGCTCTGTATCTGCTGGACGACCTGAGGAGGTTAGGGCTCTGTCTATCTGCTGGCTACAGAGCACCTCTTCCCAGATGTCACACTGTACATAAACATCAAGAAGAAGGGGACTTGGTGAATAATAATAATTAACCAATTAGTAAAAAAAAAATATATATATATATATATATAGGCTATATGTAAATAAAACTTTA
This sequence comes from Notolepis coatsorum, assembly GCF_963971535.1. Classification (NCBI taxonomy): domain Eukaryota; kingdom Metazoa; phylum Chordata; class Actinopteri; order Aulopiformes; family Paralepididae; genus Notolepis; species Notolepis coatsorum. The sequence goes on along the minus strand of NC_140169.1, from coordinate 202,657,050 downwards.
CAATATAAGAACAGCGTCTGGCTGTGTGATGGCGTGAACTTGTTAGCAACTAAAAGGGAATATACCAAGATAGCTTAGCTAAATGAAAGAGCTAGTCAGACCATGTCACTGCTGGGATTCCACACAATGTAAATGTTTATTGTCAAGTACTGTATACTTATAACCATACCATGCCTGGTCATAGTCTCTCCACATAGGCCTACATGATTGTTGGTTGATTATAGATTCACAGACATGAGCCAAATCGTTACTAGAGGACAAGTTAACCCTTTCAAGGCCACACTACAGAAGGTTATACAACGGCATGCAAATTTCTCGATTCTGATTGGCTGAAACAGTCCATTTACACGTCTTTATTGGCAACAATCCACGGTCCTGGGCTCAGGACCCGCCCACAACCGAATCACATAATCACTCCGCCGGCTCACTCCGGGAGAATGTTGATAGCGCCAGAATGTTGATTCTCGAAGTCAACTTCCTGCCTGTTGTTGCTAGGCAACTGCAGCGTGGGGGGTAACTGCCCCGCCTCGTACATTGTGTACGGTTCATTTAGTGCAGAAACGGATCGTTAAAGCGTCAAATTAAAGACTATCAAGCGGAATTTTCTTCAGTCCTTCACAATGCCAAAGAGCTGCTGTGTTACACGTTGTACTAATGACAAAAACAGAAATCCAAATCGCAAGTTTTATACCATTACGGAGGAAAAAGTGGCTGGTGGCTAACGTTCGGCTAACTCGCTCTGGTGTTGTGGTCGTGGTAGCTACATGCTAAGCTAACGTTAATTACATAATATCGAACCGATAGGAGCTTATTTGATCTAATCTTACGTGGATGTTTGATCGGGTAGTGGCACACGTGGTACCACCACGTAAGATTAGATAAGATAAGCTCCTATCGGTTCGATATTATGTAATTAACGTTAGCTTAGCATGTAGCTACCACGACCACAACACAGAGCGAGTTAGCCGAACGTTAGCCACCAGCCACTTTTTCCTCCGTGATGCATCAGCTGGTATTATATAAAACTTGCGATTTGGATTTCTGTGTTCGTTATTAGTACAAAACGTAACACAGCAGCTTCAATTTGGGTATTCGAGAGATGGCCATGTCTGCAGGTGTTTTGTATGGACATTATGTCAAGTCAATCAGGGGGAGATCTTTGACTCATATCTCGCCTTAGAATCACCAGAAAGGCTTTCGAAATAGTGAAATGCCATGTTGGCCTCAATATTTTCAAAACAAATCGTATGAAAATGTTATGAAATGAACAAGAATGTGATAAAACATGTAATAAAAACGGACCTCAACGCATGCATTTGATGGTAGAAATCCGTATGGTCCCCCTATACCAAGATGGCGGCGGTCTCGTGACATCAGAGTGTCTTCGAGAATAGCGCCATAACGACTAAATATGAAGCGATTCTGTCAAGGGGAATGTGTTAGTCCTTTAAACAATGTTGGATGATGTAATTGATGGGTCTTGAGTCAATCTAGAACAAAAGAAAAATCGCGGATTGATTGATTGATTAATTAATTGATTGATTTAAATTTCTACTTCCTTCCCACTGACTGCAGCGTTCACTCTCACACTGTCCGACGCTGGCGTACCCACAAACACACACACGCACACGCACGCACACACACACACACACACGCACACACACACTCCTGTCTGCAACAGCGGGGGAGTCAGACTGAGAGAGAAGCAGCGCTGTTTTAAGTGAGCATGGTCTATTGAATTGATTGATTGGTTGATTGCTAATTTTATTACTGTACCCCTGGTTTCCAACTGGTTAAGTTTAGGCTAAAAGAAATAAATAAAAAAATAGGGCGAAGAAAACGTTTTTTTTCCTATAGGGCAAAGAAAACGTTTTAATTTGTTTTACCTACTTTATATAGAAGCATCTAAGAATGAAGTTCTATGGAAAGTAGGTCTGCATTCCCTTAACAATTGTGTGTATTGAGCCGTACTGTATTGTACCCATTCTGCATCTGGTAATACAATTTTCAATCAATCATTCCAATAATACATAGTTGGATGTGTTAGTTGGTTGGATGCACTTCAAGCTGCTTCCACATGAGGCAACTTCTCTCAATCATTCCAATAATACACAGTTGGATGCGTTAGTTTGGTTGGATGCACTTCAAGCTGCTTCCACATGGAGGCAACTTGTCTTTTTTGTAGTTGTGGGAACTACTTTTTCTGGCGGATGGTTTTTTCAATAAATCTTCGATTAATGTGTGTTTATTGTATAGAAATAAGGTTGGATGAATCTGGCAGTTGTATAAAAGCTTTACACCACTTGCAGTCGTGATTTGTGAACAATAAACCATGCCTAGGGGGGTCTAACGACCACCCCTAGGCATGGTTTATTGTTCACAAACCACTCCTGCGCGTGATGTAATGCTTAATTAACCTTTCACTACCACACATACAGACGGTCTGTAGTAGTGCAGTAGTTAAAGGTTAATCTTCTGTAGTGTGGTTTTCAATCAATCAATCAATCAATCCGGGCCTGTCATGGTCACTGTACCCATTCTGCAATCTGTTAATAAAGTTTTCAATCAATCGGTCACTGTACCCATTCTACAATCTGTTAATAAAGTTTTCAATCAATCATCAGGGCCTGTGGCGGTCACGTGTACCCATTCTGCAATCTGTTAATAAAGTTTTCAATCAATCAATCCCGCAGTGCAACGTGACCCAAATCAGCCAATGCCCGCAGTGCAACACTCCAATTCAGCCATTGGGTGGGACGGTCACGTGACCCAAATCAGCCAATGGAAGCGTGCGGGACCTCAGCCTGCGGGACCCCAGCCTGCTGGTGCTGTGGTTCTGCAGCTGGATGCATCTTGTGTACAATGGCGCTGCTGGATGACAACAACGAATAGTCAATTACACCAGACCACCGTCTCATCTCGTTATTGAAACATGGTGTCAGAAGTGGTTTAGCTGTGAATAAAAGCTGCAAGATTGACAGCTTTGATTGATTGATTGAAAACTTTATTAACAGATTGCAGAATGTGTACTGTACAGCTCAATACATACAATTGTTAAGGGGATGCAGACCAGAGAAAGACTTTCGTCTTGTTTACATCAGGGTCCCCCATTTTCAATTCATCGTAACATATATGACATACATGACATACAGATAGACAGTACTGCTACATCTATACATTTATGACATACCAGATTTGCAAATACAGTACTGTTTGTGATACGAAAAGAGTCCAGAAAAAAGAGTATACATTTGACGTAGAAACTGTACATTGGAGGAGGTTGGGTAGGTGGGGGGGGGGGGGGGGGGGGGGGGGGACTGTACATTGGAGGAGGTTGGGTGGGTGGGGGACACTGTACAACTGTACAAGCAAAACTGTACATTGGAATATTGACAAGACCATACTTGGTAATTTACTGTACATTGGAGGGGGTTGTGTTAGGACATTTATAGGGGCCAGTTTCGAATTGCAGTCTCCCGTAGGTGTTTTTTTAGAGTGTTTTTGAAAGTGGGTAGTGATTCATATTCCTTTACAGCTTTGGGTAGGGCGTTCCACATTGATGTGGCATAATTGCGAAACGTGTTTAGTCCCTTGTTTGAGCCGAATCTGGGTTTAACATGATTTGTGGAGCTCCCTCTGGTGTTGTGATCGTGGTATTCACTGACCTTTTGGAAGTATTTTGACATGTACATGGGTACCTTGGTCGTGTAGTGTATCTTGTAGACCAGGCCCATTGCAAGTTGCTGTACTCTGTCGTCTACTCTAAGCCATCCTAGGTTGTCAAAGTGGGCAGGGGTGAGGTGGGTTCTAGGAGTAAGGTCAAGCAGTAGTCTGACCAGTTTGTTTTGAGATGTTTGTAATTTTGTTTTTAGCGCCTTTGAGGTGCTTTGGTACCATGAGGTGCAAGCATAGTCGTAGTACCCTTGAATGAGTGCTCCTGCTAATGGACAGAATCCCAAGACAGATGTGACTGTGAGTGCAGAGGCGCTTTAGTTAGTTAGTAGCTCACGGCTAGCTAGCTTTTAGCCTTTAGCTTCGATGGCTAACTGACGCTACGGAGGATTGGTAGCCATGGCTTTTCACAACACCATTCCCGCTCCCACTCCAATGAAGCTCAGCGGAGACTGGAGCACAAACTGGGACATCTTCAGGGCTGAATTTGAAGATTACAGTTTAGCAGTGGAACTGGGAGGTGCATCGGAGGCTGTCCAAGCAGCTACTCTGAGGAGCTTAATGGGGACAGAATGCCGACATGTATACAAGCACAACCTGGAATTGACGAACGAGCAGCGGACCAATGTAAAAAACATTCTGGATGCGTTAGAGGGCTATTTCAAACCGGCAAAAAATGTAATATATGAGTGATACGTTTTTGGCTCTTGCAAACAAGAGGAGGGTGAGTACATGGACACTTTTATTACCTGTTTGGGGGAAAAGGCTGCAACATGTGACTATGGGGCTCTCAGGGATGAGCTGATAAGGGACAAAATAGTACTTGGCATCGCCAATGAGGGCACGCGTAGACGCCTGTTGAGAGAGAGGGGTCTGACGCTAGCTACAGCCATAGAAACATGCCGTGCTGCAGAGCTGACGGACATGACACTGAGGTCCATGGAACAACAAGAGAGGCCACATACGGACAGCGTTAATGCAACTTTCAGACCAACATAAAAAAAATCCCCTCATGTCACAGGAAAGTATCAGAAAAGATACACCCCAGCCACAGACAGTGCTGTAAATACTGTGGTATATATCACATGGGAGGGGAAGAGTGAAATGCCCTGCTTATGGCAAAGTGTGCAAGGCATGTGGTACAACTAACCACTTTGCACGGGTGTGCATCAAAACCAGGGGAACAGAGGCACATGTTCACGCCATTGAAAATCCAATGCTAGTCCAAGAGATGGATGGTACTGAAGATGATCTTTTCTCAACCGAATGCATCGGGCCGTAGGAGCAAAAGGAAAAAAGTGGTACGTCGCTCTCCATCTGAATGGCATTAAGCAGAAATACCAGCTAGACTCGGGAGCCACGTGTGATGTTATGAGTCTGAAGGACAAGATGCGAATCGCATCCAGAGTCAAACTCACACCAAGCAGCACCAAGCTCAAGCTCTACTTGGGTCAGTTGATGACCTCGATGGGACTGTTCGTGACAGAGTGTGTTGTGACTGACCGCAGGCACACTTTAGACTTCGAAATAGTCTAAACCGGTCAGCAGCCTTTGCTTTCGGGATCCACATGTGAGCACCTCGGACTGCAGTTCACCGCCCCGGCAGACCTGAATGCTGTGGACAGCACCCAGGCGGTTCCACTGAAAAGAGACCCTCTCATTAAAAAATACCAGGATGTCTTCACTGCGCCAGTAGAATCCATTCCAGGGGTGGTGCACTTTCAGCTAGATGCAGCAGTTCAGCCAGTCCAGTGTGCTCCCCGCAACGTCCCGGTCGCCATGAGGGCGGCAGTGAAGGCTCAGCTCGATAAATATGAGGCGGAGGGCCACCTCATCCCAGTCACAGAGCCAACTGACTGGATCAGCAACATGGTTATCATCAAAAAACCAGACAAGCTGCGAATATGCATAGATCCAAAGCATCTCAACCAGGCTCTGCGGCGGTCACACTATATCATGCCCACTCTGGAAGACATACTCTACAAGCTCCCCAAGGCTAGGGTCTTCACCCTGGTGGACACGAGGGACGCTTTCCTCCAGTGCAGGTTGGACGAGCCCAGCAGCTACATGACCACGTTTTGGACACCCTGGGGTCTCAAGCGGTGGTTGAAACTCATCGACATCCTAATCGTGGGCTGTGGAGATACAGACAAAGAGGCAGGACGAGACCATGACGCCAAGCTGCTGTCTCTCATGGACAGATGCAGACAGGTCAAGCTGCGGCTTGGCATGAAGAAGCTCCAGTTCAAAGTGGCAGAGGTTCATTTTCACGGGCACATCCTGTCATCAAAAAGATTGAAAGCTGATCCGGAGAAAGTGAAGGCAGTCAGAGACATGCCCCCCCCAACCAACATGAAGGCTGTGCAGCGGTTTGTTGGCTTCGTCACGTACCTGGCCAAGTTTCTGCCACGCCTTTCAGAGGTCTGCGAGCCACTGAGGAGTCTCCTGGATAAGGACGCAGTGTGGCACTGGCTCCCAAAACATGACGCGGCAGTGCAGGAAGTGAAACAGCTCGTGATTACAGCACCTGTGCTGCGTTACTACGACGTGACGAAGGCAGTGACAATCCAGAGTGACTCGAGTCAGCATGGCCTGGGCTGTGTCCTGCTGCAGGAGGGCCAGCCTGTTGCATTCGCCTCAAGAGCGCTCACACCGACGGAGCAGAATTATGCCCAAATCGAGAAGGAATGTCTCAGCATTGTGTTCGCGTGCCAACGCTTTCATCAGTACCTGTATGGGCGCAACAACATCACAGCAGAGACTGACCACAAGCCCCTCGTCGCCATATTCAGCAAGCCCCTACTGAATGCCCCGAAGCGCCTGCAGAGCATGCTGCTGGCACTACAGAGCTACACTCTCACAGTTGTGTACAAGCCCGGGCCGGAGATGTATGTGAGTGACACGCTTAGCAGAGCCACAGTGTCAGACACACCCACAAGCTCCAGGCATGGTGTGCACACAGTCTGCAGCCTGGGAGCAGAACAGATGGATGTAGAGCACATCAACCAGGCCGACTATCTCAATGTCACAGACAAGAGACTCATACAAATCCGACAGCACACAGAGAAAGATTAACAGCTCCGGGCAGTGAAATCAGTGACATTGAGGGGCTGGCCTGACTTCAAAGAAGAGGCTGCACTAGAGGTGAGAGAATATTGGGCTTACAAGGAGGAGCTTAGTGTTCAAAATGGAGTGCTGTTCAAAGGCGACAGGGTTGTTATCCCCAAAGTGCTGCGTCCCGAGATGTTGGCAAGGGTTCACTCAAGCCACATAGGGGGCGAGGCCTGCTACAGGCAAGCACGCAACACGCTGTACTGGCCAGGGATGCGAGCTGACATCATAGACTTTGTGGGAAAATGCACAGTCTGTAACGAGTATGCCATTGAGCAGCAGAAAGAGTCGATGATGTCCCACAAGCTGCCAACACGCCCCTGGCAGATTGTAAGCACGGACCTCTTCCAACATAATGGCAAAGACTTTCTCCTGATAGTCGATCATCACTCTGACTTCTGGGAAATCGATCTACTCCCTGATCTTTCGGCCGAGACCACAATCAAACGCTTCAAAGCCCAGTTCGCTCGCCACGGTCAGCCTGATCGGGTCATCTCTGACAACGGCCCTCAGTTTTCTTGTCACCAGTTCAAGCGGTTTGCAGCAAAGTGGAAGTTTGAACACATCACCTCATCTCCACATCATCCCAAGGCCAATGGCAAAGCTGAAGCCGCAGTAAAGATAGCAAAGAACTTATGCAGAAAAGCGCACAGAGAAGGTGGCGACGCCTGGAAAGCGATCCTGCAGTGGCGCAACACGCCAACGGTGGCCAACAGGCTGTTGGAACCATGTGTGGTGACGGGGGTGTTGGACAAGCTGCGTCACAGGAGGCAGGTCTCCAAAGCAAGCTATGACAGCTCAGCAAAGGATTTACCAGAGCTCATGGTAGGCCAAGCAGTGCGGATGAAGCCGTTGCCTGGTGACCGAACAGGCATCTGGAGACGGGGATCCTGCGTGGAGAAGGTTGCCCCACGGTCTTACCTGGTCGAGGTGCAGGGATCACTATACCACCGAAACAGAGTTGATCTTCGTGTGGCAGAGCCAACCACACCACAGAACACGGAATACCATGTGGAGAGCAGCTTGTTGAGGAATAGGCCCCCCATGAGCCAGGCGGGACCAGAGATACTGGTCGAAGAGCTGGGTGGTAACGAGGCATGCGCTACCCCACCCAGGCAGGCAGACAGCCCACCTGTTCATCCGATAACCACCCCAGCAAAGCCCCCAGAGATGTCACGCTACGGACGGCAGATCCGGGCTCCTAACAGACTTGATCTGTAGTCTTTATTGTTTGCTAAAGGATTGTTGTATAAAAAATAATAATAATAATAATAATAAAAAGAGGATCATATACAACAACTTATAATGTTGCAGGATTTTTATTGTTTGTTATTCATTAAGATGGAACATGTTATGTTGTTTCTTGTAGTGGAGCCTAGTCAGTAGGTCTATGTCTCTGTTTAACTGTTATTAAAGAAAGGGAGATGTTACAGGATCTCACTGCCACCTAGTGGTAGCCTATGTAAATGTATGTACTACGTGGATGTGACGTGCAGGTTGACCAGTGTACAATGGCGCTGCTGGATGACAACAACGAATAGTCAATTACACCAGACCACCGTCTCATCTCGTTATTGAAACAGTAGTGTTCTTTTTATTAAATTTTTTGTTGTAAGTTGTAATTCTCTGAATGGAGTATGGAGCATACTGCCATTATAGTATGATCCATGCTAATTGATATGTAATGTGTTATTCTGCTGTTACGCTCTATGCTAATTGATATGTAATGTGTTGGCTGTTACGCTCTATACTGATTGTTATGTAATGTATTATTCTGCTATTATGCTCCATATTAATTGGTATGTGATGTGTTATTCAGATATTATGCTCCGTATGAATTGGTATGTGATGTGTTATTCTGCTATTATGCTCCATATTAATTGGTATGTGATGTGTTATTCGGATATTATGCTCCATATTAATTGGTATGTGATGTGTTATTCAGATATTATGCTCCATATTAATTGGTATGTGATGTGTTATTCAGATATTATGCTCCATATTAATTGGTATGTGAGGTGTTATTCGGATATTATGCTCCACATATGAATTGGTATGTGATGTGTTATTCTGCTATTATGCTCCATATTAATTGGTATGTGATGTGTTATTCAGATATTATGCTCCATATTAATTGGTATGTGATGTGTTATTCGGATATTATGCTCCATATGAATTGGTATGTGATGTGTTATTCTGCTATTATGCTCCATATTAATTGGTATGTGATGTGTTATTCAGATATTATGCTCCATATGAATTGGTATGTGATGTGTTATTCTGCTATTATGCTCCATATTAATTGGTATGTGATGTGTTATTCGGATATTATGCTCCATATAAATTGGTATGTGATGTGTTATTCTGCTATTACTCACTGACAGACCGCAGTACGTCAGACTACAGGACAGTCAGTCTGACGTACTGGTGAGCAACACCGGCGCCCCCCAAGGAACTGTGCTGTCACCGTTCATTTTCACCTTCTATACCTCCGACTTCTGCCACAACTCGAGCGGGTGCCACGTGCAGAAGTCTCTGACGACTCCTCCATCGTAAGCTACATCACCGACGATGATGAGGAGGAGTATAGAGCCCTGGTGGAGAGCTTTGTGAGGTGGGGCGACAGCAACCACCTCCAACTCAACACCAGTAAAACCAAGGAGCTGGTGGTGGACTTCCAGAGGGTGAGGAAGGCTAGCTCTGTGGTGGGAGTTGAGCTGGTCAGACTAGATGTGGTGGCAGAGAGGGGGATTAGAAGGAAGCTGGCTGCTATCCTGGAGAATCCCTCCCACCCCCTCCTCGATGAGCTAGTCAAGATGAGAAGCACGTTCAGTCACAGACTCATACCCCCCCGACACTCAACTAACCGCCTCGGCCAGTCCTTCATACCAGCGGCCATCAGGCTCCACAACAGTGGGCAGGGACCGCTGCCAGACATTCACTACTAGGAACTACTATCACTGAGTGTGTCTGGCTCACACCTAAACGGACTACCTAAATGGACAATGTATGAAGTATATCACGGCATACATACCTTATGCATACTGCACCTGTGTATACTGTATACTTACTCAATCATATCATATATTTAGATTATATGTATTATATTAGATCATTAGATTATATATATTGTAACTGTATTTATTGTAAGGCAAATATTACTGAAGGCATACATACACTCATCTGCACCTTGACTTATTTACACTGCCTACTTGCCCATATGCACATACTCAGAGTTAATTATATTGTTTACACTGCTTATTTTTTATTTCTCCACTGTACTATAATTGTATGACCTGTATCATGTCTTCTACTATCACCATGTACCTGTACCTCCCCTCCCCCATAATGCCATGATGCCTGAATTTCCCCAAGGGGATCAATAAAGGAATATCTTATCTTATTATGCTCCATACTGATTGGCATGGGATGTGTTATTCTGCTATTATGTTTCCATACTAATTGGTATAGGATGTGACACTTTTGGTCATATCCCATACCCCCTGCTATGAAAATGGGTTCCCTAGAAACGTTCCTAATTCCAATATTTTCCTAAACTAAAATTATAGTCATAATAGCCTTGTGGATAATAGCTGATTGTGGTTTTGAAAAAAATATAATAAAACTACCACCACACCACCCACTTTTGGATTACACAGACGCCATTGAGAAGGCCATAAAGCGTGCCTATACCACTTTGGCCAGCTCACAAGAGTAGCTGGATTGCTGCTGCCCCCTGAGGAATCAATGTGTTTTTGCATTCTGATAAACATTAGTAAAAAAAATTATAATAATAATAATACAAAAAACATGGGGTGAGGTTTTTGATCTCAGTATGGGGTCATCTGACAGAAACATTTGGGGACCTATAAGTCTAAAAAGAGGTATCATATCCCAGACAACGGCTAGGGCTATCACTACCATAAAGCCAATTCCAAACGAAAATGCATTGGTATTTGCTGAGGAATATCATATAATTATCTAAAATGGGAAATACAACGTACTGTATAGGCAGGTAGCCTATACAGGTGCAGCTCGATAAATTAGAATATCGTGGAAAAGTTATTTTATTTCAGTAATTCAATTCAAAAAGCGAAACTCTTGTAGATTATAGATTCATTACACACAAAGTGAAATATTTCAAGCCTTTATTTGTTTTAATTTTGATGATTATGTCTTACAGCTCATGAAAGCCCAAACTTCTGTATCACCAATAAAAAATATATGTATTTTTCTTTAGAAATGTCGGCCTTCTGAAAAGTATGTTCGTGTATGTTCACTCAGTACTTGGTTGGGGCTCATTTTGCACAAATTACTGCATCAATACAGCGAAATATATAGACTTTTCCACTATATTCTAATTTATTGAGCTGCACCTGTATAATATCTTTTCGCAGTGAACATAACATCAGAGATGGTTTCTGATAACCTTATACTTGTCCAGACCACTTATACCCGTCCAGCCTGGCTCTGCGGCTCTGCAGATACCCCCTATTGCTCTGATCTGATTCAACACGTGACAAGTGTCATGTCTGACATCATTACAAACCCCACAATGCAACGCGAATAGGAGAAACGTAAACAGGAATTGATGATGGCTGCAGACAGTGATGTGAGTACTCTTGAACTTATATGTTTTGGGACTGTATCTGTTTGTCAAAGTAGCTAACAATTATCTTTATTAAAAACCAACAACTGTTAAAAACTGAACACACGTTTTTTGAACAATTAACTCTCTTACAGCCCGAGTCGGAGGTGTTCGAGATCACCGACTTCACCACCGCGTCAGAGTGGGAAAGGTAGCACCTAGTTAACGTTAACTCACCCAGCTAACGTTAGTCCCATATGTGGCGATCTGCTATTATTACAGACAATCAACAGTCTCTGAATTGAATCAACTGACGTTAGTAATTCCCCCTCTGTGTCCGTGCGCAGCGAAGAGTATTATTGCAAGTAACGTTGCTATAGAAGCTACTGTTGTTAGGCTAGCTGTCATCATGTCTGTCTCTCATCTCATATCGATCATCTTGTCTGAATATAATGCAGCCACGACAGTATCGTATCATGCTGACGTTACCTATTTAAGTAGAGTTGCCCACACACACACCTAGACCTGTGTGTGTACATTATTTTGTGTGTGTGTGTGTGTGTGTGTGTGTGTGTGTGTGTGTGTGTGTACATACATTATTTGGTCTAGGTGTGTGTGTACATTATTTGGTCTAGGTGTGTGTGTACATTATTTGGTCTAGGTGTGTGTGTGAGTGTACATACATTATTTGGTCTAGGTGTGTGTGTGTACATTATTTGGTCTAGGTGTGTGTGTACATTATTTGGTCTAGGTGTGTTTGATTGATTGATTGAAAAGTTTATTAACAGATTGCAGAATGGGTACAGTACAGTACAGCTCAGTACATACAATTGTTAAGGGGATGCAGACCAGAGAAAGACTTTCGTCTTGTTTACATCAGGGTCCCCCATTTTCAATTCATCATAACATATAATTTATGACATACATGACATACAGATAGACAGTACTGCTACATCTATACATTTATGACATATCAGATTTGCAAATACAGTACTGTTTGTGATACAAAAGTGTCCAGAAAAAGAGTGTATATACATTTGGCATAGAAACTGTACATTGGAGGAGGTTGGGTGGGTGGGGTTGGGTGGGTGGGTGAGGGCTGTACATTGGAGGTGGGGGGGGGGTTGGGTAGGGGACACACACACATTTTACACTGTACATTGGAATACTGACAAAGCCTTACTTGGTCATTTACTGTACAACTAGGTTAGGACATTTGTAGGGGCCAGTTTCGAATTGCAGTCTCACGTAGGTGTTTTTTGAGAGTGTTTTTGAAAGTGGGTAGTGATTCACATTCCTTTACAGCTTTAGGTAGGGCATTCCACATTGATGTGGCATAATTGCGAAACGTGTTTAGTCCCTTGTTTGAGCCGAATCTGGGTTTTACATGATTTGTGGAGCTCCCTCTGGTGTTGTGATCGTGGTATTCACTGACCTTTGGGAAGTATTTTGACATGTACATGGGTACCTTGGTCGCGTAGTGTATCTTGTAGACCAGGCCCATTGCAAGTTGCTGTACTCTGTCGTCTACTCTAAGCCATCCTAGGTTGTCAAAGTGGGCAGGGGTGAGGTGGGTTCTAGGAGTCAGGTCAAGCAGTAGTCTGACTAGCTTGTTTTGAGATGTTTGTAATTTGTTTTTTAGTGCCTTTGAGGTGCTTTGGTACCATGAGGTTCAAGCATAGTCGTAGTACCCTTGAATGAGTGCTCCTGCTAGAGTCTTCAGGGTATTCTTGTTTACCAGAGAGGAGATCCGGTACAAGAATCGCGTTCGTTGGTTGACTTTTTTTTATTACATTGGATGCCATTTTGTCACAGGAAAGATTAGCCTCTAGGATGGATGGTGTGTGTGTGTGTGTGTGTGTGTACATTATTTGGTCTAGGTGTGTGTGTGTACATTATTTGGTCTAGGTGTGTGTGTGGTGTGTCATGTGTGTGTGTGTGTGTTGCTGTCTGGATAGGTCAATCTGACAAGTACACTGTGTGCGTTTACACCTAGTGTCCCGCAGTAAAACAGAATATCTCTTATTCGCTTGCAGGTTTGTGTCTCGAGTAGAGGAAGTGCTCAATGACTGGAAATTGATTGGAAGCTCTGTGGGCAAGTCGTCCCCAGACAAGGTAAACCCTTAATGTATTTCCCCCCTAATAATAATAATAATAATAATAATAATAATAATAACACTGTAATAGCACTGCACACATACGCTACCGATCTGGCAAAAATCCTCATGAATTCATTGCTCTTCTTCAACACAGGGTGAATACACCACAGGCACCTGGGAAGAAAAATCTCAGGAGATCAACTTTGCAGACTTTAAATTCTCCATAACTCACCATTACCTGAAGCAGGAGTGTGATGAAGGCGATGGAAAGGAGGAACCTGAAGAGGGTAGAGTGATGCTTTGGCTTAACACAGTTTCCAAGGAAACTATAAAAGAAGGAAGAGTCATTACGTCAGAACACCAGTGTTCTATGCTCTGCTTGGTGCCAGTTCTAGGATTGAAGCCTATGGGAGATTCATGGAGAAGCCAAATACACCAGCTATTTGAGGAAATATACATCAACCAATATATCAAACGTTAGCTAGTTAACAATGCAACAAATTGCAGATGATTCGGACATCCGAGGTTTAAATGACGAAGAGATGGCGATACCATTTAACTCAATGTTGGCCGAACTGAACGTTTTCACACTTGGCACCAATGTGCGTTCATGCGCTACACAGTGACGTAATGGCTAGGGGTGTAACGATGCAACCTCACAACGATTAATTTTGATTACGATTATTCAGGCAACGATTCAATGCATCATGAAATCTCTTCATTTGACCATGATTCGATTAATTTTCGATACATTTTCGATTAATTTTCTATCAGTTAATTCCCCCCAAAAATGTGAATACACAAATGTGGCTGGGGGAACTGATTCACTCAGCATGAATGGACTATAGGTCAATAAAAACAATACACAAAAAAAACCCATAATTTTCTTTATTTTTTATTTCGATTATAATCGATTCTAATATTCAAATCGATGCAGTTGAATCGTCACATTAGAATCGATGCATTTCGATTAATCGATGCATTGTTACACCCCTAGTAATGGCCCTTCCTTCTTTAGTTTCCTTGGCAGTATCCAGGATACAATCCATATGTCAGATATAGCCTCTGTTTTTTGTAACTGGTATTTAACCGCATTAATGTATGCAAATGAGCACACATCAGACTCAGATTGCTGGTGACCATGTCTGCTCATTGCGTAGTGTTTTCTACTCTGAGTAAATTCTGCACCTACACTTACTGTAAATCCCTGTGCTAGGTCAGTGATGTTCCAACTATTATATTAATATATGTATCACATTCACCCCTTTTGGTGTGCCACGGAACAGACATTTCAGTGGGTGGTGGTGGGGGTTCTGGTTACATCTTCTACAGAGTCAGACAAGAAGAAGAAGGCCATGCTCAAAACCCACCTATTCGCCATAAACAATCCATGAGCTAGTTTTTTGTAATGTTGTATGTGTGGTGTATTATGTCTGTCTGTTCTCTATCTGATTGGTTGGACTGCCTGTATTTTTTTCTGTTTTTCGTATTGTTCCTGTCTTTTTTGTTTGTTTCTATTTCTCTCCCGGGATGCACGCGCCCCGCACCGATGTAACTATTGGTTGAGGGGCGCAATATAAATAAATGTATCATATCATATCATATCAAGAAGATAGATACCAACAATATCCTCTCTGTGCGTTCAGTAGAAAGCAGATACGGACCACTAGCCTAGCTAAAAAGTCCGGGAGAGATGTTTCTGGCCAGCAGCTAGGCTAGCTGGTCCGTATCCGCTTCCATTAATTTGTGCTAAGCTATGCTATCTTGCAGCTGGATTGATTGATTGAACATTTTATTAACAGATTGCAGAATGGGTACAACAAGACAGTACGGCTCAATAACACACAATTGTTAAGGGGATGCAGACCAGAGAAAGACTTTCGTCTTGTTTACATCAGGGTCCCCCATTTTCAATTCATCATATGACATACATGACATACAGATAGACAGTACTGCTACATCTATACATTTATGACATACCAGATTTACAAATGCAGTACTGTTTGTGATACAAAAATAGTATATACATTTGACGAAGAAACTGTACATTGGAGGAGGTTGGTAGGTAGGAGGTTGGTAGGTGGGGTGGAGGGGGGTGTTGGGTAGGTGGGGTGGGAACTGTACATTGGAGGTGGGGGGGGGGGGGGTAACTGTACATTGGATTATCGACGAAACCTTACTTGGTCCCAAGAAGAGGGTCTCGTGTATTATTGGGTTTAATAGGACATTTATTGTACATTGGAGGGAGTTGCGTTAGGACATTTACAGGGGCCAGTTTCGAATTGCAGTCTCTCGTAGGTGCTCTTTGATAGTGTTTTTGAAAGTGGGTAGTGATTCACATTCCTTTACAGCTCTGGGTAGGATAGCTTTCTATTGAACGCACAGAGAGGAAATTGGTATTTTATCTTCTTGTCTGACTCTGGAGAAAATGGTAAGTCCATTATCCCATAATGTTGGTGTGTTCCTTTTAAGCAGACTTATCAACACCAAGACAGATTTCAAGAGGATTGTTTTGTATTGCAACATATCATACCATAGTAAAGTATAGAAGCTGTTGAACCAGGGGCCGGGGCTATAATGGAATGTGACTTCTTCTGTCTTATTATTTTTTGTAGAGGACTCGGGTTTGATTAGCCTATGTAATGACCAAAGCCGTTCTCTGTGACCGACACCCTTTATTTAGTCTAGGATGTGGATATATCCTAACATAACCCTCCTATTTGCTGGCCACTTTGCTACTAGTCAATTGCACTGTACACTGTACATTGGAATATTGACAAAGCCATACTTGGTCATTTACTGTACATTGGAGGGGGTTGGGTTAGGACATTTGCAGGGGCCAGTTTCGAATTTCAGTCTCCCGTAGGTGTTCTTTGAGAGCGTTTTTGAAAGTGGGTAGTGATTCACATTTCTTTACAGCTTTGGGTAGGGCGTTCCACATTGATGTGGCATAATTGCGAAACGTGTTTAGTCCCTTGTTTGAGCCGAATCTGGGTTTAACATGATTTGTGGAGCTCCCTCTGGTGTTGTGATCGTGGTATTCACTGACCTTTGGGAAGTATTTCGACAGGTACATGGGTCCCTTTGTCGTGTAGTGTATCTTGTAGACCAGGCCCATTGCAAGTTGCTGTACTCTGTCGTCTACTCTAAGCCATCCTAGGTTGTCAAAGTGGGCAGGGGTGAGGTGGGTTCTAGGAGTAAGGTCGACCAGTTTGTTTTGAGATGTTTGTAATTTAGTTTTTAGTGCCTTTGAGGTGCTTTGGTACCATGAGGTGCAAGCATAGTCGTAGTACCCTTGAATGAGTGCTCCTGCCAGAGTCTTCAGGGTATTCTTGTTTACCAGAGAGGAGATCCGGTACAAGAATCGAGTTTGTTGGTTGACTTTTTTTATTACATTGGATGCCATTTTGTCACAGGAAAGATTAGCCTCTATGATGGAACCCAGGTAGGTAATTTCATCTTTCCTTGTGACAATATTGTCACCCACTGTAACTGAGAAGCCGTCGGTCTTGCTGAGTTTGTTATTTGAACCGAAGAGAATGGACTCTGTTTTGATATGGGATGGATATGAGGACTGTGTATGTGTAACTAGGAGGGATATGGATATGAGGACAGTGTGTGTATGTGTAACTAGGAGGGATATGAGGACAGTGTATTTAAGCATTACATCACGCGCAGGAGTGGTTTGTGAACAATAAACCATGCCTAGGGGTGGTCGTTAGGCCCGAGGCGCAGCCGAGGGTCGTTAGACCCCCCTAGGCATGGTTAATGTTCACAAATCACGACTGCAAGTGGTGTAAAGCTTTTATACAACTGCCAGATTCATCCAACCTTATTTCTATACAATAAACACACATTAATCGAAGATTTATTGAAAAAAACATCCGCCAGAAAAAGTAGTTCCCACAACTACAAAAAAGACAAGTTGCCTCCATGTGGAAGCAGCTTGAAGTGCATCCAACCAAACTAACACATCCAACTGTGTATTATTGGAATGATTGAGAGAAGTTGCCTCATGTGGAAGCAGCTTGAAGTGCATCCAACCAACTAACACATCCAACTGTGTATTATTGGAATGATTGATTGACATTTTATTACCAGATGCAGAATGGGTACAATACAGTACGGCTCAATACACACAATTGTTAAGGGAATGCAGACCTACTTTCCATAGAACTTCATTCTTAGATGCTTCTATATAAAGTAGGTAAAACAAATTAAAAAGTTTTCTTTGCCCTATAGGAAAAAAACGTTTTCTTCGCCCTATTCTTTTATTTATTTTTTTAAACCTACTGTAGAGGGCCTAAACTTAACCAGTTGGAAACCAAGCGTACAGTAATAAAATTAGCAATCAATCAATCAATCAACTCAATAGGCCATGCTCACTTAGAACAGCGCAGCACCCAGCTCTCTCAGTCTGACTATTGCAGGCAGAGTGTGTGTGTGTGTGTGTGTGCGTGTGTGTGTGTGCGTGCGTGCGTGTGTGTGTGGGGGGGGGGGTGTGGCGGTGGGTGGAGACTAGAGCGAGCGCTGACAGTCGAAAGGAAAAAGAAATTGAAAAAAAAATTGTAAATTAATCAATCAATCAATCCGCGATTTTTCTTTTGTTACAGAATGATTCAAGACCCATCAATTACATCATCCAACATTGTTTAAACGACTAAGACATTCGCTGTGACAGAATCGCTTGATATTTAGTCGTTTAGTCGCTATCAACATATCCATTTGTAAAGATTATTGTCCACCTTCTTGTGATCCGGCGGAGTGATGTGATGTGGTTCGGTTGTGGGCGGGTCCTGGGCCAGCAGCGTGGAATTGTTGCCAATAAAGACGTGTAAAATGACTGTTTCAGCCAATCAGAATCGAGAAATTTGCATGCCGTTGTATAAGTGTAACTAGGAGGGATATGAGGACAGTGTATGTGTAACTAGGAGGGATATGTAAAAAGACACGTTTCAATTCCCTTGTGCACATTGACAAAGTAATCTTCTCCTGCTTCATTGACACAACTCTGTTCTCTGTGTTCAGATGCCTTTCCCTTGGCTATGCAAGACCTGCTGTGTATGAACAATGACTTCCCTCCCCGAGCCCACTGCCTGGTCAGATGGTAAGTCCATTGTCCCTAACAACTCTAAGCGGACCCTTTCTTCATTCAAGAGAATGAGTCACAGTAGTACTTAGGGATGTTAACAATTAATCGAAGATCAATTGATCGATCGTTAAGGATTTACTCGAACACGAGACATGTACTCGATCTACCATCAAACGATGATATGTTACAATGTTGTCCGTCTCTTATTACATTGTAGCCATCACCAGAATGGTGTATTTTCAAAGCATGTTTCAATGAACAGATAGAGGGCGCAATATAACTATGACGAGGAGGCTGGGAAATAAGCAAGGGAAAAAAACATGAGCGGCGGCAACTTGTGTTGGTCTTAAGGCTGCTGTAGCCTCTCTCTCTGTTGGTCGTAAGGCTGCTGTAGCCTCTCTCTGTGTTGGTCTTAAGGCTGCTGTAGCCTCTCTCTGTGTTGGTCTTAAGGCTGCTGTAGCCTCTCTCTCTGTTGGTCGTAAGGCTGCTGTAGCCTCTCTCTGTGTTGGTCTTAAGGCTGCTGTAGCCTCTCTCTGTGTTGGTCTTAAGGCTGCTGTAGCCTCTCTCTCTGTTGGTCGTAAGGCTGCTGTAGCCTCTCTCTCTGTTGGTCTTAAGGCTGCTGTAGCCTCTCTCTCTGTTGGTCTTAAGGCTGCTG
Organism: Notolepis coatsorum; assembly: GCF_963971535.1. Classification (NCBI taxonomy): domain Eukaryota; kingdom Metazoa; phylum Chordata; class Actinopteri; order Aulopiformes; family Paralepididae; genus Notolepis; species Notolepis coatsorum. The sequence goes on along the minus strand of NC_140169.1, from coordinate 202,637,833 downwards.
TAGCCTCTCTCTCTGTTGGTCTTAAGGCTGCTGTAGCCTCTCTCTGTTGGCCTTAAGGCTGCTGTAGCCTCTCTCTCTGTGTTGGTCTTAAGGCTGCTGTAGACTCTCTGTGTTGGTCTTAAGGCTGCTGTAGCCTCTCTCTGTGTTGGCCTTAAGGCTGCTGTAGCCTCTCTCTCTGTGTTGGCCTTAAGGCTGCTGTAGCCTCTCTCTCTCTGTTGGTCTTAAGGCTGCTGTGCTGTAGCCTCTCTCTGTGTTGGTCTTAAGGCTGCTGTAGCCTCTCTCTGTGTTGATCTTAAGGCTGCTGTAGCCTCTCTCTCTCTGTGTTGGTCTTAAGGCTGCTGTAGACTCTCTCTCTGTGTTGGTCTTAAGGCTGCTGTAGCCTCTCTCTCTCTGTGTTGGTCTTAAGGCTGCTGTAGCCTCTCTCTCTCTGTGTTGGTCTCAAGGCTGCTGTAGCCTCTCTCTGTGTGTTGGTCTTAAGGCTGCTGTAGCCTCTCTCTCTGTGTTGGTCTTAAGGCTGCTGTAGCCTCTCTCTCTGTTGGTCTTAAGGCTGCTGTAGCCTCTCTCTCTGTGTTGGTCTTAAGGCTGCTGTAGCCTCTTTCTGTGTTGGTCTTAAGGCTGCTGTAGCCTCTCTCTCTGTGTTGGCCTTAAGGCTGCTGTAGCCTCTCTCTCTGTGTTGGTCTTAAGGCTGCTGTAGCCTCTCTCTCTGTGTTGGTCTTAAGGCTGCTGTAGCCTCTCTCTGTGTTGGTCGTAAGGCTGCTGTAGCCTTTCTCTGTGTTGGCCTTAAGGCTGCTGTAGCCTTTCTCTGTGTTGGTCTTAAGGCTGCTGTAGCCTCTCTCTCTCTGTGTTGGTCTTAAGGCTGCTGTAGCCTCTCTCTCTCTGTGTTGGTCTTAAGGCTGCTGTAGCCTCTCTCTCTCTGTGTTGGTCTTAAGGCTGCTGTAGCCTCTCTCTCTCTGTGTTGGTCTTAAGGCTGCTGTAGCCTCTCTCTCTCTGTGTTGGTCTTAAGGCTGCTGTAGCCTCTCTCTCTCTGTGTTGGTCTTAAGGCTGCTGTAGCCTCTCTCTCTGTTGGTCTTAAGGCTGCTGTAGCCTTTCTCTGTGTTGGTCTTAAGGCTGCTGTAGCCTCTCTCTCTCTGTGTTGGTCTTAAGGCTGCTGTAGCCTCTCTCTGTTGGTCTTAAGGCTGCTGTAGCCTCTCTCTGTGTTGGCCTTAAGGCTGCTGTAGCCTTTCTCTGTGTTGGTCTTAAGGCTGCTGTAGCCTCTCTCTCTGTGTTGGTCTTAAGGCTGCTGTAGCCTCTCTCTCTCTGTGTTGGTCTTAAGGCTGCTGTAGCCTCTCTCTGTTGGTCGTAAGGCTGCTGTAGCCTCTCTCTGTGTTGGCCTTAAGGCTGCTGTAGCCTTTCTCTGTGTTGGTCTTAAGGCTGCTGTAGCCTCTCTCTCTGTGTTGGTCTTAAGGCTGCTGTAGCCTCTCTCTCTCTGTGTTGGTCTTAAGGCTGCTGTAGCCTCTCTCTCTGTTGGTCTTAAGGCTGCTGTAGCCTTTCTCTGTGTTGGTCTTAAGGCTGCTGTAGCCTCTCTCTCTCTGTGTTGGTCTTAAGGCTGCTGTAGCCTCTCTCTCTCTGTTGGCCTTAAGGCTGCTGTAGCCTCTCTCTCTGTGTTGGTCTTAAGGCTGCTGTAGCCTCTCTCTCTCTCTGTTGGTCTTAAGGCTGCTGTAGCCTCTCTCTGTGTTGGTCTTAAGGCTGCTGTAGCCTCTCTCTCTCTGTGTTGGCCTTAAGGCTGCTGTAGCCTCTCTCTCTCTGTGTTGGTCTTAAGGCTGCTGTAGCCTCTCTGTTGGTCTTAAGGCTGCTGTAGCCTCTCTCTCTGTGTTGATCTTAAGGCTGCTGTAGCTTCTCTCTCTCTGTGTTGGTCTTAAGGCTGCTGTAGCTTCTCTCTCTCTGTTGGTCTTAAGGCTGCTGTAGCCTCTCTCTCTGTGTTGGTCGTAAGGCTGCTGTAGCCTCTCTCTCTGTTGGTCTTAAGGCTGCTGTAGCCTCTCTCTGTGTTGGTCTTAAGGCTGCTGTAGCCTCTCTGTTGGTCTTAAGGCTGCTGTAGCCTCTCTCTCTGTGTTGGTCTTAAGGCTGCTGTAGCCTCTCTCTCTGTGTTGGTCTTAAGGCTGCTGTAGCCTCTCTCTCTGTGTTGGTCTTAAGGCTGCTGTAGCCTCTCTCTCTGTGTTGGTCTTAAGGCTGCTGTAGCCTCTCTCTCTGTGTTGGCCTTAAGGCTGCTGTAGCCTCTCTCTCTGTGTTGGTCTTAAGGCTGCTGTAGCCTCTCTGTTGGTCTTAAGGCTGCTGTAGCCTCTCTGTTGGTCTTAAGGCTGCTGTAGCCTCTCTCTCTCTCTGTGTTGGTCTTAAGGCTGCTGTAGCCTCTCTCTCTCTCTGTGTTGGTCTTAAGGCTGCTGTAGCCTCTCTGTTGGTCTTAAGGCTGCTGTAGCCTCTCTCTCTCTCTGTGTTGGTCTTAAGGCTGCTGTAGCCTCTCTCTCTGTGTTGGTCTTAAGGCTGCTGTAGCCTCTCTCTCTCTGTTGGTCTTAAGGCTGCTGTAGCCTCTCTCTGTGTTGGTCTTAAGGCTGCTGTAGCCTCTCTCTCTCTGTGTGTTGGTCTTAAGGCTGCTGTAGCCTCTCTGTGTTGGCCTTAAGGCTGCTGTAGCCTCTCTGTGTTGGTCTTAAGGCTGCTGTAGCCTCTCTGTGTTGGTCTTAAGGCTGCTGTAGCCTCTCTCTCTCTGTGTTGGCCTTAAGGCTGCTGTAGCCTCTCTCTCTGTTGGTCTTAAGGCTGCTGTAGCCTCTCTCTGTGTTTGTCTTAAGGCTGCTGTAGACTCTCTGTGTTGGTCTTAAGGCTGCTGTAGCCTCTCTGTGTTGGTCTTAAGGCTGCTGTAGCCTCTCTCTCTCTGTGTTGGTCTTAAGGCTGCTGTAGCCTCTCTCTCTCTGTGTTGGTCGTAAGGCTGCTGTAGCCTCTCTCTCTGTGTTGGTCTTAAGGCTGCTGTAGCCTCTCTCTGTTGGCCTTAAGGCTGCTGTAGCCTCTCTCTCTGTGTTGGTCTTAAGGCTGCTGTAGCCTCTCTCTCTGTGTTGGTCTTAAGGCTGCTGTAGCCTCTCTCTCTGTGTTGGTCTTAAGGCTGCTGTAGCCTCTCTGTGTGTTGGTCTTAAGGCTGCTGTAGCCTCTCTCTGTGTTGGTCTTAAGGCTGCTGTAGCCTCTCTCTCTGTGTTGGTCTTAAGGCTGCTGTAGCCTCTCTCTGTGTTGGTCTTAAGGCTGCTGTAGCCTCTCTCTCTGTGTTGGTCTTAAGGCTGCTGTAGCCTCTCTCTCTGTGTTGGTCTTAAGGCTGCTGTAGCCTCTCTGTGTGTTGGTCTTAAGGCTGCTGTAGCCTCTCTCTGTGTTGGTCTTAAGGCTGCTGTAGCCTCTCTCTCTGTGTTGGTCTTAAGGCTGCTGTAGCCTCTCTCTCTCTCTGTTGGTCTTAAGGCTGCTGTAGCCTCTCTCTGTTGGTCTTAAGGCTGCTGTAGCCTCTCTCTCTGTGTTGGTCTTAAGGCTGCTGTAGCCTCTCTCTCTGTGTTGGTCTTAAGGCTGCTGTAGCCTCTCTGTTGGTCTTAAGGCTGCTGTAGCCTCTCTCTCTCTGTTGGTCTTAAGGCTGCTGTAGCCTCTCTCTGTTGGTCTTAAGGCTGCTGTAGCCTCTCTCTCTGTGTTGGTCTTAAGGCTGCTGTAGCCTCTCTGTTGGTCTTAAGGCTGCTGTAGCCTCTCTCTCTCTGTTGGTCTTAAGGCTGCTGTAGCCTCTCTCTCTCTGTGTTGGTCTTAAGGCTGCTGTAGCCTCTCTCTCTGTGTTGGTCTTAAGGCTGCTGTAGCCTCTCTGTGTTGGCCTTAAGGCTGCTGTAGCCTCTCTGTGTTGGTCTTAAGGCTGCTGTAGCCTCTCTCTCTCTGTGTTGGCCTTAAGGCTGCTGTAGCCTCTCTCTCTGTGTTGGTCTTAAGGCTGCTGTAGCCTCTCTCTCTGTGTTGGTCTTAAGGCTGCTGTAGCCTCTCTCTCTGTGTTGGTCTTAAGGCTGCTGTAGCCTCTCTCTCTGTTGGTCTTAAGGCTGCTGTAGCCTCTCTCTCTGTTGGCCTTAAGGCTGCTGTAGCCTCTCTCTGTGTGTTGGTCTTAAGGCTGCTGTAGCCTCTCTCTCTGTGTTGGTCTTAAGGCTGCTGTAGCCTCTCTCTCTGTTGGTCTTAAGGCTGCTGTAGCTTCTCTCTCTCTGTGTTGGTCTTAAGGCTGCTGTAGCCTCTCTCTCTCTGTGTGTTGGTCTTAAGGCTGCTGTAGCCTCTCTCTGTTGGTCTTAAGGCTGCTGTAGCCTCTCTCTCTCTCTGTTGGCCTTAAGGCTGCTGTAGCCTCTCTCTCTGTTGGTCTTAAGGCTGCTGTAGCCTCTCTCTCTGTGTTGGTCTTAAGGCTGCTGTAGCCTCTCTCTGTTGGTCTTAAGGCTGCTGTAGCCTCTTTCTGTGTTGGTCTTAAGGCTGCTGTAGCCTCTCTCTCTGTGTTGGTCTTAAGGCTGCTGTAGCCTCTCTCTCTCTGTGTGTTGGTCTTAAGGCTGCTGTAGCCTCTCTCTCTGTGTTGGTCTTAAGGCTTCTGTAGCCTCTCTCTCTCTGTGTGTTGGTCTTAAGGCTGCTGTACCCTCTCTCTCTCTGTGTTGGTCTTAAGGCTGCTGTAGCCTCTCTCTCTCTGTGTTTGTCTCAAGGCTGCTGTAGCCTCTCTGTGTTGGTCTTAAGGCTGCTGTAGCCTCTCTCTGTGTTGGTCTTAAGGCTGCTGTAGCCTCTCTCTCTGTTGGTCTCAAGGCTGCTGTAGCCTCTCTCTCTCTGTGTTGGTCTTAAGGCTGCTGTAGCCTCTCTCTCTCTGTTGGCCTTAAGGCTGCTGTAGCCTCTCTCTCTGTGTTGGTCTTAAGGCTGCTGTAGCCTCTCTCTCTGTGTTGGCCTTAAGGCTGCTGTAGCCTCTCTCTCTGTTGGCCTTAAGGCTGCTGTAGCCTCTCTCTCTGTTGGTCTCAAGGCTGCTGTAGCCTCTCTCTCTCTGTGTTGGTCTTAAGGCTGCTGTAGCCTCTCTCTCTGTTGGTCTTAAGGCTGCTGTAGCTTCTCTCTCTGTGTTGGTCTTAAGGCTGCTGTAGCCTCTCTCTCTCTGTGTTGGTCTTAAGGCTGCTGTAGCCTCTCTCTCTCTGTGTTGGTCTTAAGGCTGCTGTAGCCTCTCTCTCTCTGTTGGTCTTAAGGCTGCTGTAGCTTCTCTCTCTGTGTTGGTCTTAAGGCTGCTGTAGCCTCTCTCTCTGTTGGTCTTAAGGCTGCTGTAGCCTCTCTCTGTGTTGGTCTTAAGGCTGCTGTAGCCTTTCTCTCTCTGTGTTGGTCTTAATGCTGCTGTAGACTCTCTCTCTCTGTTGGCCTTAAGGCTGCTGTAGCCTCTCTCTCTCTGTTGGTCTTAAGGCTGCTGTAGCCTCTCTCTCTGTGTTGGTCTTAAGGCTGCTGTAGACTCTCTCTCTGTGTTGGTCTTAAGGCTGCTGTAGCCTCTCTCTCTGTTGGTCTTAAGGCTGCTGTAGCCTCTCTCTCTGTTGGTCTTAAGGCTGCTGTAGCTTCTCTCTCTGTGTTGGTCTTAAGGCTGCTGTAGCCTCTCTCTCTCTGTGTTGGTCTTAAGGCTGCTGTAGCCTCTCTCTCTCTATTGGCCTTAAGGCTGCTGTAGCCTCTCTCTGTTGGTCTTAAGGCTGCTGTAGCCTCTCTCTCTGTGTTGGTCTTAAGGCTGCTGTAGACTCTCTCTCTCTGTGTTGGTCTTAAGGCTGCTGTAGCCTCTCTCTCTCTGTGTGTTGGTCTTAAGGCTGCTGTAGACTCTCTGTGTTGGTCTTAAGGCTGCTGTAGACTCTCTGTGTTGGTCTTAAGGCTGCTGTAGGCTCTCTCTCTCTGTGTTGGTCTTAAGGCTGCTGTAGCTTCTCTCTCTCTCTGTGTTGGTCTTAAGGCTGCTGTAGCTTCTCTCTCTCTCTGTGTTGGCCTTAAGGCTGCTGTAGCCTCTCTCTCTGTTGGTCTCAAGGCTGCTGTAGCCTCTCTCTGTGTTGGTCTTAAGGCTTCTGTAGCCTCTCTCTCTCTGTGTTTGTCTTAAGGCTGCTGTAGCCTCTCTCTCTCTGTTGGTCTTAAGGCTGCTGTAGCCTCTCTCTCTGTGTTGGTCTTAAGGCTGCTGTAGCCTATCTCTCTCTATTGGCCTTAAGGCTGCTGTAGCCTTTCTCTGTTGGCCTTAAGGCTGCTGTAGCCTCTCTCTGTGTTGGTCTTAAGGCTGCTGTAGACTCTCTCTCTCTGTGTTGGTCTTAAGGCTGCTGTAGCCTCTCTCTCTGTGTTGGTCTTAAGGCTGCTGTAGCCTCTCTCTCTCTGTGTGTTGGTCTTAAGGCTGCTGTAGACTCTCTCTCTCTGTGTTGGTCTTAAGGCTGCTGTAGCTTCTCTCTCTCTGTTGGTCTTAAGGCTGCTGTAGCCTCTCTCTCTCTGTGTGTTGGTCTTAAGGCTGCTGTAGCCTCTCTCTGTGTTGGTCTTAAGGCTGCTGTAGCCTCTCTCTCTGTGTGTTGGTCTTAAGGCTGCTGTAGCCTCTCTCTGTGTTGGTCTTAAGGCTGCTGTAGCTTCTCTCTCTCTGTGTTGGCCTTAAGGCTGCTGTAGCCTCTCTCTGTGTTGGCCTTAAGGCTGCTGTAGCCTCTCTCTGTTGGCCTTAAGGCTGCTGTAGCCTCTCTCTGTGTTGGTCTTAAGGCTGCTGTAGCCTCTCTCTCTGTGTTGGTCTTAAGGCTGCTGTAGTCTCTCTCTCTGTGTTGGCCTTAAGGCTGCTCTAGCCTCTCTGTTGGCCTTAACTCTTTCAGGGCCAACAGCGCCCTCTGCTGATGCCCTTCTGGGCCAACGCTGTATCCAATGGAGGAAAGGACTTATTTGCGAGTGCATCAAACATATAAAATATAATAGCAATAGATCTAAATAACACAGTGGTCGTCAATGAGTTGCTTCCAGTCAACATGCATGAAACAGATAATTTTTTCATACATACATTTCCATTTTATACCGTGATGAATATCAATATATTTCTAGAGCGTTCTGTCTCATCTCACTAAACCCCATCAAATCGAGCTTAAATGTATTTCCTTAGAAATCGTGCCATTTGTCGCTTTATTTATTAATAGTTTTCAAATAAATGCTAGATTATCGCTATTATATGTGTACTTATGCACAAAGAGCAGCAGGGTCTGAAAAATCGGTTCTCCGTACTTTGGTCGGCGCACCACACACACACACACACACACACACACACACACACACACACACACACACACACACACACACACACACACACACACACACACACACCGATGGCGGTGATAGGAACCTCTGATTACCCCAAGACTCGTAACATAAAGGCCTTACCTCACATCTGATGTCATGCAAAAAGATTAATCCAATTCCTGATTGCCATTCCAAATATTGATCGCGTTTATTGATCCAACGTTATATCCAAAAACACATAGATCCACGCTGCTCACAGTCCCCACAGTCAATGCAATGGTATCCAGCTGCATGCCCGAGAAGTAAAACCTGGACCGGACTAATTTTTTTGCTGCACAGTCCCAACCAATCCAATCCAATGATGTACAATACCATCCGGGAGACGATAGGGGGCGGTATTTGCCCTTTGCGAGCTCAAACCCATTCCCAATGATAACGTCAGGCTGGATGGATGAAAAATGAATGGATATTGCTAATAAAAGAAATATGATTTTATGATTAAAACCCGGATTTTCTCGGGTTTGGCGCCCAGAGCATGGCGAGTTAACACGGACTATCTCGGGTTTGGCCTCCAGTGAGTTAAAGCTGCTGTAGCGTTTTCCTGACCTCAGTCTAGACTAGAGAATAGTCCTTGATCTGCGATCAAACACATGTTTTAAGTTATACAGTATGTTATCTGCCACAGGCCCACAGATACAGAGATCTGTCTATAGCTGTGTATTTATGACCTTGCAGATGGAAATGTCTGCCCTCTCTCTAACTGTAGTCCCTCTCTGTGCTCACAGGTATGGCATGCGGGAATTCTTGGTCATCTCTCCGGGAACTAACTGCGAGGCCATTATCAGCGAGTCTAAGTGCAACCTGCTTCTCAGCTCCATCTCCATCTCTCTGGCCAACAGTGGCTGGTAAGTGACTGTAGGGATGGGTGAGATATCAGCATTTATCATTTATTGTCTTCCTCTGTTGTCGTATCAGGTTTATTGTGTATGATATTGTTGTCTTAATTTTTTTTTAAATCCTAATTTGTTAAATAGTTTCTGGAATATTTGAAAAAATCATATTATTTAACATATGATTTCTCTATACCTGAGCATCATTTTTATATCATGATATATATATATATATATAGCCTTGTATATATGTTGGTTTTTATTTTCCATATCGCTGAGCCCTACTGACCACATCCCTAGGTACCAGCTTCTATGACATCACTCTGCTGCTAGTCGTGTGTCCATGGCAACAACAATCCCTGGTAACTGTATTTATGGCAACACCCTGCTGCTAAGTAACTGTATCCTTGGCAACAACACCCCCACTGCTATCATGTAACCGGGATGTCTGGACGACACAGGGTTATTATATTTGATTGGATCATTTCGAAAAAAAGTAAAAGTTTATAATTATAGAAAGGAGAAGTGTGTTTTAGAGTATCAATTAAATAGTGGAAGGAGTGAAAACTATATGGGTTTTTTTTCTATGCTCCTTCGTAAGACCTCTGTAACCCAGAGATAAATTGGCCTATTAGGTAGTTCTCAGACCAGCGTGAAAGCTGCCTATTACCACTGACTGGGAACGGCACAAACCCTTTTTACCGATCCACCCTTTGAATACTTACTACTACTACTTACACAATCCCACCTTTTTAAAAATAGAAAAACCGGTGGGCGGTTAGAACTCGGATTGCATCGGGTCATTTGGTATCTATGCCAACGGCAGCAAAGGAGATGGCAGCTTGGCCCTTGAGAGAGGAGAGAGAGAGAGAGATGAGAGGAGAGAGAGAGAGAGAGAGAGAGAGAGAGAGAGAGAGAGAGAGAGAGAGAGAGAGAGAGAGAGAGGAGAGAGAGAGAGAGAGAGATGAGAGAGAGAGAGAGAGAGAGGAGAGAGGAGAGAGAGAGAGAGAGAGAGAGAGAGAGAGAGAGAGAGAGAGAGAAGAGAGAGAGAGAGAGAGAGAGAGAGAGAGAGAGAGAGAGAGAGAGAGAGAGAGAGAGAGAGAGAGAGAGAGAGAGAGAGAGAGAGAGAGAGAGAGAGAGAGAGAGAGAGAGAGAGAGAGAGAGAGAGAGAGAGAGAGAGAGAGAGAGAGAGAGAGAGAGAGAATACAATTTCGTTTTTTCGAGGGGTGAAAGTAATATGCTGAATTATGTACTGTTACAGCTGTAGTGGTTTAAAATTCACCAGAGTATCACAAAATATATCAGTGAGATTGATCATTACCAGTCCCTCTCACTGTCTGTGGATCTGTGACCCCCACCCACCTCCACAATCTACCTGCAGTTCCTTTCATGTCCACCGGGTGGTGCTGTGTAGCTTCAGCAGAACAGAAGACCTTGAGAGAGAAAGAAAGAGGCACCACAGTGCTGCTGCCCCAGCGTCTCCCACCCACTACCCCACATAAAACCCTTCCACTGTACGTACGGTACACTACTTTTTTCCTTTATTAATGGCCCCCTCTCTCTCTGCCCCCCCCCTCGGTCCCGCGTGCGCAGCCAGGTGCCCATGTTCGTGCAGATCCAGCAGAAGTGGAGGAGGATGTACACTGGGGAGTGCCAGGGTCCGGGCGTGCGCACCGACTTCGAGATGGTCCACCTCCGCAAGGTCCCCGGCCAGTACAACCACCTGTCCGGCCTGCTCGACATCTTCAAGTCCAAGATAGTGAGTTTATTATTATGATCCACACAGACAGTAGTGGCTCATCGGGAGGTAGAGAGCAGTCGTCTGGTAATCCGGAGGTCCCCGGTTTGATTCCCGTGCAGTGTGTCGTGTACAGGTGCAGCTCAATAAATTAGAATATCGTGGAAAAGTCTATATATTTAGCTGTATTGATGCAGTCATTTGTGCAAAAGGAGCCCCAACCAAGTACTGAGTAAACATACTTTTCAGAAGGCCGACATTTCTATATACAAAAGAAAAATACATCTATTTTTTATTTTTTATTGGTGATACAGAATTTTGGGCTTTCATGAGCTGTAAGACATAATAATCTAAATTAAAACAAATAAAGGCTTGAAATATTTCACTTTGTGTGTAATGAATCTATAATCTACGTGAGTTTCGCTTTTTGAATTGAATTACTGAAATAAAATAACTCTTCCACGATATTCTAATAATTTATTGAGCTGCACCTGTAAGTGTCCTTGAGCAAAGACACTTAACCCCTAATTGCTCCTGATGAGCTGGTTGGCTCCCTGCATGGTCGCCGTCGGTGTGTGAATGTGAGTGAGCGGGTGAATGTGAGGAACAAAATTGTAAAGCACTTTGGATAAAAGCGCATATATAAATGCAGCCATTTACCAATTTAGATATATATAACCCTTTCATTACCACACTACAGAAGGTTAAGTGGTAGTGAAAGGTTAACCATCTGTAGTGTGGTAGTGAAAGTGTTAACCATCTGTAGTGTGGTAGTGAAAGTGTTAACCATCTGTAGTGTGGTAGTGAAAGGTTAACCTTCCGTAGTGTGGTAGTGAAAGGTTAACCTTCTGTAGTGTGGTAGTGAAAGTGTTAACCATCTGTAGTGTGGTAGTGAAAGGTTAACCTTCTGTAGTGTGGTAGTGAAAGTGTTAACCATCTGTAGTGTGGTAGTGAAGGGTTAACCTTCCGTAGTGTGGTAGTGAAAGGTTAACCTTCTGTAGTGTGGTAGTGAAAGTGTTAACCATCTGTAGTGTGGTAGTGAAAGGTTAACCTTCTGTAGTGTGGTAGTGAAAGTGTTAACCATCTGTAGTGTGGTAGTGAAAGGTTAACCTTCTGTAGTGTGGTAGTGAAAGTGTTAACCATCTGTAGTGTGGTAGTGAAAGGTTAACCATCTGTAGTGTGGTAGTGAAAGTGTTAACCATCTGTAGTGTGGTAGTGAAAGGTTAACCTTCTGTAGTGTGGTAGTGAAAGTGTTAACCATCTGTAGTGTGGTAGTGAAAGTGTTAACCTTCTGTAGTCTGGTAGTGAAAGGGTTAACCTTCTGTAGTGTGGTAGTGAAAGGTTAACCGCCTGTAGTGTGGTAGTGAACGGGTTAACAGTCTGTAGTGTGGTAGTGAAAGTGTTAACCATCTGTAGTGTGGTAGTGAAAGGTTAACCGTCTGTAGTGTGGTAGTGAAAGGTTAACCTTCTGTAGTGTGGTAGTGAAAGGTTAACCTTCCGTAGTGTGGTAGTGAAAGGTTAACCTTCTGTAGTGTGGTAGTGAAAGTGTTAACCATCTGTAGTGTGGTAGTGAAAGGTTAACCTTCTGTAGTGTGGTAGTGAAAGTGTTAACCATCTGTAGTGTGGTAGTGAAAGGTTAACCATCTGTAGTGTGGTAGTGAAAGTGTTAACCATCTGTAGTGTGGTAGTGAAAGGTTAACCATCTGTAGTGTGGTAGTGAAAGGTTAACCTTCTGTAGTGTGGTAGTGAAAGTGTTAACCATCTGTAGTGTGGTAGTGAAAGTGTTAACCTTCTGTAGTCTGGTAGTGAAAGGGTTAACCTTCTGTAGTGTGGTAGTGAAAGGTTAACCGCCTGTAGTGTGGTAGTGAACGGGTTAACAGTCTGTAGTGTGGTAGTGAAAGTGTTAACCGTCTGTAGTGTGGTAGTGAAAGGTTAACCGTCTGTAGTGTGGTAGTGAAAGGTTAACCTTCTGTAGTGTGGTAGTGAAAGTGTTAACCATCTGTAGTGTGGTAGTGAAAGGGTTAACCTTCTGTAGTGTGGTAGTGAACGGGTTAACAGTCTAGTGTGGTAGTGAAAGGTTAACCGTCTGTAGTGTGGTAGTGAAAGGTTAACCGTCTGTAGTGTGGTAGTGAAAGGTTAACCTGCTGTAATGTGGTAGTGAAAGGGTTAACCGTCTGTAGTGTGGTAGTGAAAGGTTAACCTTCTGTAGTGTGGTAGTGAAAGTGTTAACCTTCTGTAGTGTGGTAGTGAAAGTGTTAACCATCTGTAGTGTGGTAGTGAAAGGTTAACCTTCTGTAGTGTGGTAGTGAAAGGGTTAACCTTCTGTAGTGTGGTAGTGAAAGGGTTAACCTTCTGTAGTGTGGTAGTGAAAGGTTAACCTTCTGTAGTGTGGTAGTGAAAGGTTAACCTTCTGTAGTGTGGTAGTGAAAGGTTAACCGTCTGTAGTGTGGTAGTGAAAGGTTAACCTGCTGTAATGTGGTAGTGAAAGGGTTAACCGTCTGTGTTGTGGTAGTGAAAGGTTAACCTTCTGTAGTGTGGTAGTGAAAGGGTTAACCGTCAGTAGTGTGGTAGTGAAAGGGTTAACCGTCTGTAGAGTGGTAGTGAAAGGTTAACCGTCTGTAGTGTGGTAGTGAAAGGTTAACCGTCTGTAGTGTGGTAGTGAAAGGGTTATCCTTCTGTAGTGTGGTAGTGAAAGGGTTAACCGTCTGTAGTGTGGTAGTGAACGGTTAACCTGCTGTAATGTGGTAGTGAAAGGGTTAACCGTCTGTAGTGTGGTAGTGAAAGGGTTAACCTTCTGTAGTGTGGTAGTGAAAGGGTTAACCTTCTGTAGTGTGGTAGTGAAAGGTTAACCTTCTGTAGTGTGGTAGTGAAAGGTTAACCTTCTGTAGTGTGGTAGTGAAAGGGTTAACCTTCTGTAGTGTGGTAGTGAAAGGTTAACCTTCTGTAGTGTGGTAGTGAAAGGGTTAACCTTCTGTAGTGTGGTAGTGAAAGGTTAACCTTCTGTAGTGTGGTAGTGAAAGGTTAACCGTCTGTAGTGTGGTAGTGAAAGGGTTAACCGTCTGTAGTGTGGTAGTGAAAGGGTTAACCGTCTGTAGCGTGGTAGTGAAAGTGTTAACCTTCTGTAGTGTGGTAGTGAAAGTGTTAACCGTCTGTAGTGTGGTAGTGAAAGGTTAACCTTCTGTAGTGTGGTAGTGAAAGGTTAACCTTCTGTAGTGTGGTAGTGAAAGTGTTAACCGTCTGTAGTGTGGTAGTGAAAGGTTAACCTTCTGTAGTGTGGTAGTGAAAGGTTAACCTTCTGTAGTGTGGTAGTGAAAGGTTAACCTTCTGCAGTGTGGTAGTGAAAGGTTAACCTTCTGTAGTGTGGTAGTGAAAGGTTAACCTTCTGTAGTGTGGTAGTGAAAGGTTAACCTTCTGTAGTGTGGTAGTGAAAGTGTTAACCGTCTGTAGTGTGGTAGTGAAAGGTTAACCTTCTGTAGTGTGGTAGTGAAAGGTTAACCTTCTGTAGTGTGGTAGTGAAAGTGTTAACCGTCTGTAGTGTGGTAGTGAAAGGTTAACCTTCTGTAGTGTGGTAGTGAAAGGTTAACCTTCTGTAGTGTGGTAGTGAAAGGTTAACCTTCTGCAGTGTGGTAGTGAAAGGTTAACCTTCTGTAGTGTGGTAGTGAAAGGTTAACCTTCTGTAGTGTGGTAGTGAAAGGTTAACCTTCTGTAGTGTGGTAGTGAAAGGGTTAACCTTCTGTAGTGTGGTAGTGAAAGGGTTAACATGTTGTACAATACAGAGCCCCTCCCAGCTTAACACACAAGCAGGCGAGAGGTCAGTTCCCCCGTGTCTGAAGGAATGAAGTTATCTCTTCTCTCTTATATATATATATACTGTGGACATGCAGTGACCTCGCTCTGCAACCTCCTGTTTCTCTCCCATCTTATTCAGAGCGCCGGTCATATGATACTCTAGCATCAGCATTGTCAACACCTGGAGCTCACATTTGAACCATTTCCTCCACACACACACACACACACACACACACACACACACACACACACACACACACACACACACACACAGACACAGACACACACACACACACACACACACACACACACACACACACACACACACACACACACACACACACACACACACACACACACGTGTATATATATACATATGACCTTTTGATTAGACCACTATGAGTAACATAGATGTTTGCTAGGGGGGTTGGGTTTCTTCATTGAGTGCATATCCTTATCATTAGGGCCCAAGTATCTTGTGTTTTATTAGACATAGGGGTATTGGGTTCTGGGCGAGGTCAAGCCTGGTCTGGCTCTAGAGGGTGGTCTTCCTGGGTTCTGGGCAGAGTGAAGCCTGGTCTGGCTCTAGAGGGTTGTCTTCCTGGGTTCTGGGCAGAGTGAAGCCTGGTCTGGCTCTAGAGGGTTGTCTTCCTGGGTTCTGGGTGGAGAGAAGCCTGGTCTGGCTCTAGAGGGTGGTCTTCCTGGGTTCTGGGCAGAGTGAAGCCTGGTCTGGCTCTAGAGGGTGGTCTTCCTGGGTTCTGGGCAGAGTGAAGCCTGGTCTGGCTCTAGAGGGTTGTCTTCCTGGGTTCTGGGTGGAGAGAAGCCTGGTCTGGCTCTAGAGGGTTGTCTTCCTGGGTTCTGGGCGGAGTGAAGCCTGGTCTGGCTCTAGAGGGTGGTCTTCCTGGGTTCTGGGTGGAGAGAAGCCTGGTCTGGCTCTAGAGGGTGGTCTTCCTGGGTTCTGGGCGGAGTGAAGCCTGGTCTGGCTCTAGAGGGTGGTCTTCCTGGCAAGGGTGTCATTTTGTTTTCAATGGTGGGGGGGACACATTTGGGGGCGTGGTCAGTGGCGGAGGGTGGCTGTTGCGGGGGGTGGGGGTCGGGGGGTGAAGGGGGGGTCCAACCCCCCTTCGTAGATACAAAAATAAAATAAAAAATCAGTTGAACAATAGTCCATTTTGGTGACTTGTTTCTATATACAATTCACTTATGACAAGCCGCGCGAGTCTCGGAACTGTGTGTGTGTGTGTGTGTGTGTGTGTGTGTGTGTGTGTGTGTGTGTGTGTGTGTGTGTGTGTGTGTGTGTGTGTGTGTGTGTGTGTGTGTGTGTGTGTGTGTGTGTGTGTGTGTGTGTGTGTGTGTGTGTGTGTGTGTGTGTGTGTGTGTGTGTGTGTGTGTGTGTGTGTGTGTGTGTGTGTGTGTGTGTGTGTGTGTGTGTGTGTGTGTGTGTGTGAAAGAGAGAGAGATCGCGCTATTTATTATCTACAATGTATAAAACAACAGCCTAGAGGATTTTAAATACAATGAGGTCATAGACAGATATTTCACAGACACCAAGCAATGCTGTTGCATTTCATGGCAATCACACAGACCATCGTTCACAGTTTCACACCAAACTATGAGGGGAGGGGTATTTGAGCACACCTGACGACATGGCTGTTGTTATGCAAAGACAGCTGTGGTTGGTACTTAGCACATGCACACAGAAATGCGACTCGTCCCTCGCCGGGTGAATCACCTGGCTACCTGTCTTTGCATGACAATGGCTCAGGTCTTCAGAGTCTCAGAAACCTGAGCTCAGAGATGGAACAAGCAGCCGTTTTCTGTGTGGTCCAAGTGCCGCGTCGCGTCACCGTTTATTATCATGTAACATTGTTTTTGGATGGTAAAAATGTGCGGGAGATAATAACTGCCCTCTGAAAACATGCAGGGGACATGTCCCCTGTGTCCCCCCCCCCATAATTACGCCCTTACTAATAAATATCACCAACTATGTTGTAGGGGTGGATGGTATAAACCAGGGGTCTCAAACTCGCGGCCCGCGGGCCATTTGCGGCCCGCAGGATGATATTTTGCGGCCCCCTACTTGACATCAAAGTTTAGTGTTAGTGCGGCCCGCGCGCAACCTTTTGCCGTCCCGTTGCGCGAGTTGGCCGTTTTATTTATTTTATCACTTGTAGGCTACCATAGCGCAGGCTCATGGCAGCAACGTTAGTGGTTGAAACGTGATTCCGGAGTGATACCAAGTGGAAGGAAATATATCCTGTCATCAGTGCGTATAGCAGGTATCCTCGAAATTCTCCCCTATCTCCTCTGCAAGCTCCTGTCCGGCTGCACTGCTCCAACTGTCTGTGTCTGTCTACTGCTTTGGTCCAATCATATTCAGCGTCCCGTCACCATTCCCCCCCCCCCCACCCACAGTCTGCGAATCAGAGGCAGAGTACGGCGGGTCTTCACGGAATGCATGTTGTCTCTTTCAACGGGTCGGAGTCGGAGCGAGAGTTGACAACGCATCTACAGTAGTCTAATCTGCAGGTACTGTAGCGAGTAGCATAGTTTTGCCAGCAGGCAGCTAGTAGAAAAATATGGCATGTTCAAAGATGGCCAGTAAAATAAAAGTCAACAGTGAAAATCGCTGCAATTCAAAGGTGAATGGACTGAAAAATATGCGTTCATCCTCCCTCCAACCAGCACAATGTGCCAAGAAACGGTAGCTCTTGTGAAGAGTGGCAATTTGAAACGCAATTTGAAACGCCAATACGAAACAAAACACAGTTATTTTGATGCAACCTTTCAGCACTAAGAACCACAAAAATAAATGGAATGAAATCATCATATCAAGCTGCAAGCAGAATTATTGTTAAAGTTATGTCACAACGATAAAAAGCAACCAAGTCCTCACTCAGTGGCATGGGTCTTGGCTAAACACAAGAAGCCATTCTCTGATGCATACATAATAAAATAATGTATGACTGAAGTGATGGAGACCATGTTTGAAGGCAAACAAAAGCAAATCCTCCTCAGATAGCACAGCAACCAGAATAACTGAAATACTGGCTGATTAATTCATTAAACAGCTTTGTGATAGAATGAAAAAAATGCACAGTGCATTTCCATATCTGTGGATGAGTCCACTGACACCAATGAGAATGCTCAGTTGCTGGTGTTTGTGAGGTTTTATGATGAGGCAAAGGGGTAGTTTGTTGATGTATTAATACATTTTTGGAATACTTGAAACCCTTTTTTTGTGGAATATTTGACTCACCCAGACTCTACCTCCAGCGGCCCCCAGGTAAATTGAGTTTGAGACCCCTGGTATAAACGGTATACGGTATAAACGGTATCAATTTGCTCTACGGTATGGATTTTGACTATACCTTGTAACCGGTAGAGCAGCTCTAAAATAGCAATGACGTCATGTAACCACAGCCGACTATTTCACTCGTATTTGCCCCTAAAAATAGATAGAATTAGTTATAGATAATAGATATGTGCGAACTGGAAAAAGTTATTTAAGAGCACAGAGGCTTCGCGCAGTGGGCGTGTCAACACGCAATTGTCATTTCATAATAAACACAGAAGCGAACTAGCTCTTCAGCCCTGCGTTGCACACAGCGAGCTGTGTGACTTCTCTCGCGAGTCGCGCAGTTTCTATGTGTAATGTAAACTCTGCGACGAGTCCAATGGTCTAACATGCTTTGCATCCTCGCCATTCTGGAATGCACACGTCGCGCTAAAACCTTATGTAATGTTAACTGTCGATGTGCTGGTAGCCTCGGCAAGCCAACGTTAGCTTGCTCCAGCAGCTTGTCGATGTGCTGGAGCCTCGGCAAGCTAACGTTAGCTTGCTCCAGCAGCTTGTCGATGTGCTGGTAGCCTCGGCAAGCTAACGTTAGCTTGCTCCAGCAGCTTGTCGATGTGCTGGAGCCTCGGCAAGCTAACGGTAGCTGGCTCCAGCAGCTTGTCGATGTGCTGGAGCCTCTGCAAGTTAACGTTAGCTTGCTCCAGCAGCTTGTCGATGTGCTGGTAGTCTCGGCAAGCTAACGTTAGCTTGCTCCAGCAGCTTGTCGATGTGCTGGAGCCTCGGCAAGCTAACGGTAGCTGGCTACACTAGCAGCCCCCTCCCTCCCTCTCTCTCTCTCTCTCTCTCTCTGCTAACAATCCTGATTCGATTCTTGAACCTATTTAATTAAAAGGGAAGATATTGATGGACATTAGCTATAGTATAGCTCAGCAGCTGTAACAGAATAACAGCTGCCATACCAGTGTTTTACCCCTTCAGAAGCATTTATATAGACATTTTAAGATAAGTTAATATACCGTGATATATACCGTTACCGTCTATGCTTCAAATTATACCGTGATATACATTTTAGACCATACCGTCCAGCCCTATAGTATGTTGTAGTAGACTCACTGCAAACGACTAAGTAATGGCGTTATCTCGATTATGTTGTTTTCATGATCGTGGGAAACAGCCCTCCTTGTGAACCCAGAGCAGTGCGTGCTTCACCCTCTGTGCGGTTGTTGGTAACACAGGTCATATCCGTACTAGGATAGTAGTGATGGCGAAGATTCAACCTGCGATGTCGCTCTGCAGCTGAGTGAATGTAGCAGAAACCGTTGCGTACACTTCACTCTGGTTGCCCTTTCTGGTTCCTGAATGTGTGCCTTCATCTTCAGCATACAGCAATTTGAATGAATCGTTACACATTATTCCACCGGTCCAGAATTCCTTGAGATGATACCAATGGAAACTGCACTTGAAACTAGAGCTGCCGCGATTACCGCATTACCGCGGTATCGCTGTTACATCACGCCCACCGCAGAGTTTAGCTGAATACTGCATCACTGCTGTTTTTTATAATAATACTCTCAACCAAAGCAATGTGCGGCAGTGGGCCCGACATTAAATACAGCAGTGTGTTATAATCACATTTTTATGAGCTAACGAATTTCGTTATATTGGACATTTGTATTAATTATATCAAGCGAAGAACTGAGAAATTTGGCAGAGAGAGACGGCAACATTATCGTGAAATATAAACGTTGCGTGATGACTATTATATCTCCGCCGGTTTGGCAGTGGGAGCTAGATTTGCGAGAAGTATGCAACTGCAGAGCCGCAGAGCCAGCGGCGCTCTCAGGTCCGGTCTGGGGAAGCTCAGCAGCGCCACCCACCCAACAGCTGAATTGCCAATGGCTGAATTGGAGTATTGCACTGTGCGCGCACAACTGTCAGCTCTGCGGCTCTGCAGTTGCATGCTTCTCGCAAATCTAGCTCCCGCTGCCAAACCAAATGAATCTCGACATCGCTTCACCAATAGTCGTTATCAGAACACTACACACATCATAATAGAACACACATCGAATGCCTTTGTTAATCATAAGTAGTAACTTTATAATAATAATAAGAAGAAAGGGTCAGGGGGGGTAACCGCCGGGCGCTACCACCGCTGCCCGCGACACCGAGTGAACGGCGCACGACCAGAGGGGAGACTTCGAATCCGTGTTTCACTTTCAATAACAAATGCGTGCTTGCCGAATCCCAAACAATATTCATGCTGCAAACCGCTTTGAGCGTTTTCCAGGGTTAGCGGCTAACTCTAGTTAGCTTAGCCTATGTATTACTAGTTAGCAGCTAACATTGCTCGCATCAATTATATTGCATGTCATTGATCTACCGGTCGATCACGGCCGACTGGTTGGGCACCACTGGTCTATAGAAATAAATGCATTCGAACAAGAAACCAATGTATAGTAGACATAGCAATGGCAAAAAAAGTTGAGTGTGAGTAATAATGGCTCGCTTCTCGTGCAGAGACAGAGAGAGGAGAGATAGTTCACAACGTTTAAATTCCTCGAAAAAAACCTCATAGTAATAAGTATCGATAGCAGTACCGATAACGTCGGAGCTTATCAATACTCAGTTTTTTTCTAATTTAGTACCGGTTCCCGTTTAGAACCGGGGTCCGGGGGGCATCCCTACCCTTTAGTGCATATTTGTAACCTCTCATTCAAACTGGGTGCCTTCCCCACCAAAATGAGAACTGCAAAAGTGATACCGATCTTCAAAGCAGGTGAGAAAAATCTATTCACCAATTACAGGCCGATTTCTCTCCTTTCCCAGTTCTCAAAGATAATGGAAAAATTATTTGCTGCACGATTGGACAGTTTCATTGATGAACATGCATTACTTATAGACAGTCAATATGGATTTAGATCGAATCATTCAACGTCATTGGCACTAATGGACCTAGTAGAAGAACTGACAAGCATAATTGATAATAAGAAGTTTGCAATGGGGGTCTTCATAGATCTGAAGAAGGCGATTGACACTATAAATCATGATATTCTGCTACTAAAATTGGAAAGGTATGGGATCAGAGGAGTAGGGCTCAAATGGTTAAAGAGTTACTTAGAACAAAGACAACAGTTTGTGCAGTTGGGGGAGTACAGGTCCACTCAGTCAAACATAATCTGTGGTGTGCCGCAAGGGTCAATTCTGGGCCTGAAACTATTCATACTGTATATAAATTATCATTAAATATTAAAAAAAAACAAATTCATGATATTTGGTAAACGTGATATACAAGTAAATACACCGGTTGAACTAATGATTGATAGTATTAAACTGGAGAGGGTATTTGAGAATACATTTCTGGGTGTGATAATAGACCACAAACTCAACTGGAAACCTCATATCAAATATGTCAGGACTAAATTGGCACGGAGTGTTGGTGTTTTATGCAAGATAAGACACATTCTAAACCAAAAAACACTGTATACACTGTACTGTACACTCTTCCTACCATATATGAGCTACTGTGCGGAGGTGTGGGGTAATACAAATGCACTCTACAGCCAATATGCACCATACAAAAAAAAGCAATAAGAATAATCAACAATGTAGGATATTATGAACACACCAATAACTTATTTATAAAGCTACAAGTAGGGATGTCCTGATCGCCTTTTTTTGCTCCCGATCCGATCCCGATCATGTGATTTTAAATATCTACCGATCCCGATCGTTCCCGATCCGATCTTTCACATTAGTAATCAATTTTGACGCATTTTTGTCAGAAACTGGCGGAGCAAGACAAGCCCCTCTGTTGCCTATAGTCCCTCGAGGGGCGCGAGCACGGCGGCTCTTGTTATTACATTCACCCTGAGAAATGTGCTTCATATGAGAAATATTAAAAGTTTCAATATATGTTTGCACATTAGTATGAATGAATGAATGAAAACTTTATTTAACAGATTGCAGAATGGGTACAATACAGTACGGCTCAATACACACAATTGTTAAGGGGATGCAGACCTGAGAAACGTTTGTCTTGTTTCCATCAGGGTCCCCCATTTTCAATTCATATAGACATTTATGACATACACAACATACATGACATTTATGGCATAGGGACATATAGGTATTTAGTACTGATACATTTGTGACATAAACGGTATTCAAATATACAGTACTGTTACCCCTAGATCCTGACAGAGTATATACATATGATGGGGAGGGGACTGTACATTAGGAGGGAGGGGGTGGGTGGGTGGGAGAGAAATATACATACGGCGGGGAGGGAATATATACATGCGGTGGGGAGGAGACTGTCTATTAGGAGGTGGTGGGGGTTTTGGGCATTTACGGTGGCCAGTTTCGAATTGCAGCCTCCCGTAGGTGCTCTTTAAGAGCGGTTTTGAATGTGGGTAGGGATTCACATTCCTTTACAGCTTTGGGTAGGGCGTTCCACATTGATGTGGCATAATTGCGAAACGTGTTTAGTCCCTTGTTTGAGCCGAATCTGGGTTTAACATGATTTGTTGAGCTTCCTCTGGTGTAGTGGTTGTGGTATTCACTGACCTTTGGGAAGTATTTTGACATGTACATGGGTACCTTAGTCGTATAGTGTATCTTGTAGACCAGGCCCATTGCAAGTTGCTGTACTCTGTCGTATACATTCAGTGTTCGACTTACGTAAAGCTTAGCTCCATTCTGGTCTGAAACGCAGACGATAATCCTCAGTCACACAGCAAATAATTGACATTATCCAGGGGAAAAGTTAGTCTGAAAACTCCGCCTCCAGCCTGCTGCTTCATGAGTTTTTCCTCCACGCGGAATGTCCTCCTTGCAAACATTGCAATTGCTGTTGGACTGGCTTGACTTTCTATTTTAAAATGCTTAGTTCCAAACCTCTAGCTGCTCAAGTCAGTGGATAACCGTGTTTCGGGAGCGACGTGTTGTTGTGATGTGAGCGTGTAGGTCTAAATTAAAGGGAATGTGTTTGTTGCAACGGTGTAAATTAAAGGGAATGTGTTTGTTGTGGACAATTATTCTGCTCTGTGTGACAATAAATACATGAATGTTATATTATATGTAATTTAAAACCAAAACTAAGGCCTCCGTATGAGTTTAAGACGTGAACATGGTCATGTTTGTTGAATAAAAAAATTAAAAAAAATCTTTTTTTGACTGCCGATTTTTATAAAAAAATAAAATTCCGATCCCGATCCTCTGAAAAGCACGTGATCGGCGCCGATCACGTGATCGGATCTGGACATCCCTAGCTACAAGCATTGAAATTTATGGACCTAGTGTATTTCAAAACTGCCCTCATTGTATACAAAGCCAGATACAAACTAATCCCAGGCAACATTCAAAAATGGTTCAGAGACGGGGAAGGAGAATATAACTTAAGAGGGAGAGGGAATCTTAAACAACCAATGGTACACACTACGCTGAAAAGCATGTGCATATCGGTGTGTGGAGTGAAGTTGTGTAATAATTTACCTGAACACATCAAACTGAGTAAACATGTGGCACAATTTAAAAAGCAGCTAAAAAAATACACATTAGAGAAATACAGAAATGAGTATTGAGGATAAACAAAGTTATGTTATATTGTGTTATGTAGTGCTGTACAATATTCACTGCTGTCAAGTGAATCAAGTTTTTTTTAATATAAGTAAAAGTATATTCTATATTGTAATATACTAAATTATGTTATATCTAGTAAAATTAATGGAAGAACAAATACAAATGTAAGGGGGTAGGGACCAATAAGCTTAGCTTCCCTCTACTCCTTTTTTGGACATGTCTGCTAACCAAACACATTGCTCTTGACCTTTTGTTTATAATTTTTATTTTTTTATTATTTAAAAAAAAAAAGTTTAATGTTTTTTTAATTTGTTGTTATGATTGTTTGGTTTTGACGGAACAAGATACCGTGATTTGTTTGGAGGAATATGGAGAAGTACATGTTCAAAAATAAACGTTTCATTCATTAATTCGTTTATTCATTAATTCATTCATTAATTCATTCATTCATTCATTCATTATGGGTAATGTAGTCGTTATCATGGACATGTCACAAGCTCACGATAACGAAAGACAATCCGTGACCTAGGGCTGGGCGATATGGCCTAAATATGATATCACGATATTTTCTGACCTTTCGGCGATACACGATACGCATCACGATGTTTTTCTTTTTTCCCCCAAACAATTCATTATGAGGCTTACCAAGACAGTATTTGAGTTTGCAAGCTAACATTAAAGACAAAATAAAATACCCATGCATTTAGCATTTTTATATTATATATCAAGTTTCAAGTTCAAGTTTCTTTAATAGTTGTCATACAGAAGTACAGAATACTTTTGTACAAAATGCTTCTTACTGTTGCGCTCCAGAGACTGTGCATGACAAGATAAGTATGAAATAAAAACATAGTAAAAATTAGAAGTAAAAAAAGAGGTCACAGTGTTCAGTTTAGACATATGTACAATGTTCGTAGACGTAGTTACCATACAATATACAATACTGTGCAGTGTACTAATATACAATACTATATAGTGCAAGGCATAAATGGACGAGGTGCAGTTTAGGTACAATTCACAGTAGGTGTACGAGTTGTAGTGCAAATCCTTTATCAATAAATATAAAGTGTAAGTGTGTTTGTGTGATCTAAAGTGTGGAGAGTGGGTGCTGCAGTGTGTTGTTTGTTTGAGTGAGTGTGTGCGTGTGGGTGTGTGTGCTGTGTGCATTTGATGGTTGTTGCATAGTGATTATTGTTCGTTTAGCGATTATTGTTCGTTTAGCAGCCTGATGGCCTGGGGATAGAAGCTCCTTCTGAGTCTTTCTGTGCTCGCCATAAGACTCCGGTATCGCTTGCCTGACGGCAGCAGTTCAAAGAGGCAGTTGTTCGGGTGGCTTGAGTCCTTAATAATTCTCTTAGCCTTCCCCTTGCACCGCTTGTTGTAAATGTTCTGGAGGGTGGGAAGCCCCCCTCTAATTGTGCGTTCGGCTGAACGTGTCACTCTTTGTAGTCTGCTACGGTCTTGTGCAGTGCTATTCCCAAACCAGGAGGTGATGTTGCCGGTCAGGATGCTCTCTATTGTACATGAGTAGAAGTTCCTAAGGATCTTCTGACTGACTTGGAACTTCCTTAGGCGCCTGAGGAAGTAGAGGCGTTGTCGTGCCTTCTTCACAACACTGTCAATGTGTGTGGTCCATGTCAAGTCCTCGGATATGTGGGCTCCGAGGTACTTGAAACTGTTCACTCTCTCAACTGGTGCCCCGTCGATGCTGAGGGGGCTGTAGTCCTTGACCCCCGACCTCCTGAAGTCCACAATCATCTCTTTTGTTTTGCTGACGTTCAGGGAGAGGCAGTTCTCCTGACACCACTGTGACAGGTTCTCTACCTCTTCCAGGTAGGCCCTTTCGTCGTTGGCAGAGATCAGGCCCACCACTACTGTGTCATCAGCAAATTTGATGATGGTGTTGTTGTTCCGCTGTGCTACGCAGTCATGTGTGTACAGGGAGTAGAGGAGGGGGCTCAGAACACAGCCCTGGGGGGCCCCTATGTTGAGCGTGATGGATGAGGAGGTGCAGTTGCCGGCTCTTACCACCTGGGGTCTGCCCGTCAGGAAGTCCAGGACCCACTGGCACAGGTCATAGTTCAAGCCCAAGTCCCTGAGCTTGGCTATGTTAGATTTAGATTATTGGATTATTAGATTATATATTGCATATATTTAGCAATGAGATATTATATGATTTAGATATGAAAGATGATGAATTGAAAATGGGGGACCCTGATGTAAACAAGACGAAAGTCTCTCTGGTCTGCATCCTCCAGTCCACTGTTGACTGTTGTTGTATTGAGCTGTACTGTATTGTACCCATGCTGCAATCTGTTAATAACGTTTTTCATTCAGTCGGCAAACAGAATCATTTTGATTGACAGTCGCGTCTGCCAATTACGTCACATCGCTTGCACCCGCCCTGCTGTTCTTAGCACCAATTGGCAAGCGCGTATTCATTTTTTACTTCCGCCATTGGAGAGCTCAATGACAACAACAATGGCAGCGGTAGCTCGCCGCGGCCGACGTTTAGCTTTTAGCTCCGCAGGAAGACTAAACGACTGGAGGCATAATGATTTTACTGCAGCAACGGATGTTATAATAAAAGCCTTTCCATACATCTGTCTGATTGAAAACGTTATTAACAGACCGCAGAATGGGCACAACCGAGTCAGCACGGGCTGAGATATGAACGACTAATGCTTGCTATATCTAGGTCGACCTCGGTCGTTGCTATGTAAATACGCTGATGTTATTGAAAGTGTAACTATATAACGTTAATGCCACAAAACGAATGCCTTTGTTATCATAAGTAGTCACTTTTGATGCAGTAGTGTGTGTGTGTGGCGGCGCTGTTCAAAAGTGTCAACGTGTGGACCAGATTGACGCGACACAAGCCTCTTGGGCAAAACATCACGATATCCACAATACGTTTAAAAAGCGTATCGTTAATGAACTGTACCCGATATTTATATAATATCGTCATATCGCCCAGCCCTACCGTGACCATTGCAGTTACATACTGCTTGTAATGTTTAGATTTGTACTATCCAGGAGAAGAAGGTATTCGTAAGGGACATGGTGTGGAAATGATTGTATATATGGAGTGATTACGTCGCACTTAACCATCCTATACATCTGTCCCATTTTGTAAATGGTGCATTTATAAAGCGCTTTACAATTCCTCACATTTGACCCACATTCACACACCGACAGCAGAGGCAACCATGCAAGGTGCCAACCTGCTCATCAGGAGCAGTTCGGGGGTTAAGTGTCTTGCTCAAGGAGACTTTGACGCGCTGCCCGGGAGGAGCGGGAATCGAATCGGGAACCTTCTGATTACCAGACAACTGCTCTACCTCCCGAGCCACTGTCGCCCCCATGATGTGATGGAGGTTATACTTAACCATCCTATACCTATCTGTCCCATTTTCCATCCTCTCTTCAACCCGTCTGCTCTCGCTCTCGCTCTCGCTCTCGCTCTCTCTCTCTCTCTCGCTCTCTTTCATAAGGGCTGTCCCCTGACCCCCCTGCCTCCCATCAACATTGGCATCCGCTTCACGTACATCCTGCAGGACTGGCAGCAGTACTCCTGGCCGCAGCAGCCTCCAGGTAACTAGTCCAGCAGCCTCCAGGTAACTAGTGCAGCAGCCTCCAGGTAACTAGTACAGCAGCCTCCAGGTAACTAGTCCAGCAGCCTCCAGGTAACTAGTCCAGCAGCCTCCAGGTAACTAGTACAGCAGCCTCCAGGTAACTAGTCCAGCAGCCTCCAGGTAACTAGTGCAGCAGCCTCCAGGTAACTAGTCCAGCAGCCTCCAGGTAACTAGTGCAGCAGCCTCCAGGTAACTAGTCCAGCAGCCTCCAGGTAACTAGTGCAGCAGCCTCCACTGGTAACTAGTCCAGCAGCCTCCAGGTAACTAGTGCAGCAGCCTCCAGGTAACTAGTCCAGCAGCCTCCAGGTAACTAGTCCAGCAGCCTCCAGGTAACTAGTCCAGCAGCCTCCAGGTAACTAGTCCAGCAGCGTCCAGGTAACTAGTACATCAGCCTCCAGGTAACTAGTGCAGCAGCCTCCAGGTAACTAGTCCAGCAGCCTCCAGGTAACTAGTGCAGCAGCCTCCACTGGTAACTAGTCCAGCAGCCTCCAGGTAACTAGTGCAGCAGCCTCCACTGCTAACTAGTGCAGCAGCCTCCAGGTAACTAGTCCAGCAGCCTCCAGGTAACTAGTCCAGCAGCCTCCAGGTAACTAGTCCAGCAGCCTCCAGGTAACTAGTCCAGCAGCCTCCAGGTAACTAGTCCAGCAGCCTCCAGGTAACTAGTGCAGCAGCCTCCAGGTAACTAGTCCAGCAGCCTCCAGGTAACTAGTGCAGCAGCCTCCACTGGTAACTAGTCCAGCAGCCTCCAGGTAACTAGTGCAGCAGCCTCCAGGTAACTAGTCCAGCAGCCTCCAGGTAACTAGTCCAGCAGCCTCCAGGTAACTAGTCCAGCAGCCTCCAGGTAACTAGTCCAGCAGCGTCCAGGTAACTAGTACATCAGCCTCCAGGTAACTAGTGCAGCAGCCTCCAGGTAACTAGTCCAGCAGCCTCCAGGTAACTAGTGCAGCAGCCTCCACTGGTAACTAGTCCAGCAGCCTCCAGGTAACTAGTGCAGCAGCCTCCACTGCTAACTAGTGCAGCAGCCTCCAGGTAACTAGTCCAGCAGCCTCCAGGTAACTAGTCCAGCAGCCTCCAGGTAACTAGTCCAGCAGCCTCCAGGTAACTAGTCCAGCAGCCTCCAGGTAACTAGTACAGCAGCCTCCAGGTAACTAGTGCAGCAGCCTCCAGGTAACTAGTACAGCAGCCTCCAGGTAACTAGTCCTCCAGGTAACTAGTGCAGCAGCCTCCAGGTAACTAGTCCAGCAGCCTCCAGGTAACTAGTACAGCAGCCTCCAGGTAACCAGTACAACAGCCTCCAGGTAACTAGTCCAGCAGCCTCCAGGTAACTAGTCCAGCAGCCTCCAGGTAACTAGTGCAGCAGCCTCCCGGTAACTAGTCCAGCAGCCTCCAGGTAACTAGTACAGCAGCCTCCAGGTAACTAGTCCAGCAGCCTCCAGGTAACTAGTCCAGCAGCCTCCAGGTAACTAGTACAGCAGCCTCCCGGTAACTAGTGCAGCAGCCTCCAGGTAACTAGTCCAGCAGCCTCCAGGTAACTAGTCCAGCAGCCTCCAGGTAACTAGTCCAGCAGCCTCCAGGTAACTTGTGCAGCAGCCTCCAGGTAACTAGTACAACAGCCTCCAGGTAACTAGTCCAGCTGCCTCCAGGTAACTAGTCCAGCAGCCTCCAGGTAACTAGTCCAGCAGCCTCCAGGTAACTAGTACAGCAGCCTCCAGGTAACTAGTACAGCAGCCTCCAGGTAACTAGTCCAGCAGCCTCCACTGGAACTAGTACAGCAGCCTCCAGGTAACTAGTCCAGCAGCCTCCAGGTAACTAGTCCAGCAGCCTCCAGGTAACTAGTACAGCAGCCTCCAGGTAACCAGTACAGCAGCCTCCATGTAACTAGTCCAGCAGCCTCCAGGTAACTAGTACAGCAGCCTCCAGGTAACTAGTCCAGCAGCCTCCAGGTAACTAGTGCAGCAGCCTCCAGGTAACTAGTCCAGCAGCCTCCAGGTAACTAGTGCAGCAGCCTCCAGGTAACTAGTCCAGCAGCCTCCAGGTAACTAGTCCAACAGCCTCCAGGTAACTAGTCCAGCAGCCTCCAGGTAACTAGTCCAGCAGCCTCCAGGTAACTAGTCCAGCAGCCTCCAGGTAACTAGTGCAGCAGCCTCCAGGTAACTAGTACAGCAGCCTCCAGGTAACTAGTCCAGCAGCCTCCAGGTAACTAGTCCAGCAGCCTCCAGGTAACTAGTCCAGCAGCCTCCAGGTAACTAGTCCAGCAGCCTCCAGGTAACTAGTCCAGCAGCCTCCAGGTAACTAGTACAACAGCCTCCAGGTAACTAGTGCAGCAGCCTCCAGGTAACTAGTGCAGCAGCCTCCAGGTAACTAGTCCAGCAGCCTCCAGGTAACTAGTACAGCAGCCTCCAGGTAACTAGTCCAGCAGCCTCCAGGTAACTAGTACAGCAGCCTCCAGGTAACTAGTACAGCAGCCTCCAGGTAACTAGTCCAGCAGCCTCCACTGGAACTAGTACAGCAGCCTCCAGGTAACTAGTCCAGCAGCCTCCAGGTAACTAGTCCAGCAGCCTCCAGGTAACTAGTGCAGCAGCCTCCAGGTAACTAGTACAGCAGCCTCCAGGTAACTAGTCCAGCAGCCTCCAGGTAACTAGTCCAGCAGCCTCCAGGTAACTAGTCCAGCAGCCTCCAGGTAACTAGTCCAGCAGCCTCCAGGTAACTAGTCCAGCAGCCTCCAGGTAACTAGTACAACAGCCTCCAGGTAACTAGTGCAGCAGCCTCCAGGTAACTAGTGCAGCAGCCTCCAGGTAACTAGTGCAGCAGCCTCCACTGGTAACTAGTCCAGCAGCCTCCAGGTAACCAGTACAACAGCCTCCAGGTAACTAGTCCAGCAGCCTCCAGGTAACTAGTCCAGCAGCCTCCAGGTAACTAGTACAGCAGCCTCCAGGTAACCAGTACAACAGCCTCCAGGTAACTAGTCCAGCAGCCTCCAGGTAACTAGTCCAGCAGCCTCCAGGTAACTAGTGCAGCAGCCTCCCGGTAACTAGTCCAGCAGCCTCCAGGTAACTAGTACAGCAGCCTCCAGGTAACTAGTCCAGCAGCCTCCAGGTAACTAGTCCAGCAGCCTCCAGGTAACTAGTACAGCAGCCTCCCGGTAACTAGTGCAGCAGCCTCCAGGTAACTAGTCCAGCAGCCTCCAGGTAACTAGTCCAGCAGCCTCCAGGTAACTAGTCCAGCAGCCTCCAGGTAACTAGTGCAGCAGCCTCCAGGTAACTAGTACAACAGCCTCCAGGTAACTAGTCCAGCAGCCTCCAGGTAACTAGTCCAGCTGCCTCCAGGTAACTAGTCCAGCAGCCTCCAGGTAACTAGTCCAGCAGCCTCCAGGTAACTAGTACAGCAGCCTCCAGGTAACTAGTACAGCAGCCTCCAGGTAACTAGACCAGCAGCCTCCACTGGAACTAGTACAGCAGCCTCCAGGTAACTAGTCCAGCAGCCTCCAGGTAACTAGTCCAGCAGCCTCCAGGTAACTAGTACAGCAGCCTCCAGGTAACCAGTACAGCAGCCTCCATGTAACTAGTCCAGCAGCCTCCAGGTAACTAGTACAGCAGCCTCCAGGTAACTAGTCCAGCAGCCTCCAGGTAACTAGTGCAGCAGCCTCCAGGTAACTAGTCCAGCAGCCTCCAGGTAACTAGTGCAGCAGCCTCCAGGTAACTAGTCCAGCAGCCTCCA
This sequence comes from Notolepis coatsorum, assembly GCF_963971535.1. NCBI lineage: Eukaryota > Metazoa > Chordata > Actinopteri > Aulopiformes > Paralepididae > Notolepis > Notolepis coatsorum. The sequence goes on along the minus strand of NC_140169.1, from coordinate 202,607,941 downwards.
GGTAACTAGTCCAACAGCCTCCAGGTAACTAGTCCAGCAGCCTCCAGGTAACTAGTCCAGCAGCCTCCAGGTAACTAGTCCAGCAGCCTCCAGGTAACTAGTGCAGCAGCCTCCAGGTAACTAGTACAGCAGCCTCCAGGTAACTAGTCCAGCAGCCTCCAGGTAACTAGTCCAGCAGCCTCCAGGTAACTAGTCCAGCAGCCTCCAGGTAACTAGTCCAGCAGCCTCCAGGTAACTAGTACAACAGCCTCCAGGTAACTAGTGCAGCAGCCTCCAGGTAACTAGTGCAGCAGCCTCCAGGTAACTAGTCCAGCAGCCTCCAGGTAACTAGTCCAGCAGCCTCCAGGTAACTAGTACAGCAGCCTCCAGGTAACTAGTGCAGCAGCCTCCAGGTAACTAGTGCGGCAGCCTCCAGGTAACTAGTCCAGCAGCCTCCAGGTAACTAGTACAGCAGCCTCCAGGTAACTAGTCCAGCAGCCTCCAGGTAACTAGTACAACAGCCTCCAGGTAACTAGTACAGCAGCCTCCAGGTAACTAGTCCAGCAGCCTCCAGGTAACTAGTCCAGCAGCCTCCAGGTAACTAGTCCAGCAGCCTCCAGGTAACTAGTGCAGCAGCCTCCAGGTAACTAGTACAGCAGCCTCCAGGTAACTAGTCCAGCAGCCTCCAGGTAACTAGTCCAGCAGCCTCCAGGTAACTAGTGCAGCAGCCTCCAGGTAACTAGTCCAGCAGCCTCCAGGTAACTAGTGCAGCAGCCTCCAGGTAACTAGTACAGCAGCCTCCAGGTAACTAGTCCAGCAGCCTCCAGGTAACTAGTCCAGCAGCCTCCAGGTAACTAGTACAGCAGCCTCCAGGTAACTAGTGCAGCAGCCTCCAGGTAACTAGTACAGCAGCCTCCAGGTAACTAGTCCAGCAGCCTCCATGTAACTAGTCCAGCAGCCTCCAGGTAACTAGTACAGCAGCCTCCAGGTAACTAGTCCAGCAGCCTCCAGGTAACTAGTCCTCCAGGTAACTAGTCCAGCAGCCTCCAGGTAACTAGTCCTCCAGGTAACTAGTCCAGCAGCCTCCAGGTAACTAGTACAGCAGCCTCCAGGTAACTAGTCCTCCAGGTAACTAGTCCAGCAGCCTCCAGGTAACTAGTCCAGCAGCCTCCAGGTAACTAGTGCAGCAGCCTCCAGGTAACTAGTCCAGCAGCCTCCCGGTAACTAGTGCAGCAGCCTCCAGGTAACTAGTACAGCAGCCTCCAGGTAACTAGTCCAGCAGCCTCCAGGTAACTAGTACAGCAGCATCCCGGTAACTAGTACAGCAGCCTCCAGGTAACTAGTCCAGCAGCCTCCAGGTAACTAGTCCTCCAGGTAACTAGTACAGCAGCCTCCAGGTAACTAGTCCAGCAGCCTCCAGGTAACTAGTACAGCAGCCTCCAGGTAACTAGTCCAGCAGCCTCCAGGTAACTAGTCCTCCAGGTAACTAGTCCAGCAGCCTCCCGGTAACTAGTCCAGCAGCCTCCCGGTAACTAGTCCAGCAGCCTCCAGGTAACTAGTCCAGCAGCCTCCAGGTAACTAGTGCAGCAGCCTCCAGGTAACTAGTGCAGCAGCCTCCACTGGTAACTAGTCCAGCAGCCTCCCGGTAACTAGTCCAGCAGCCTCCAGGTAACTAGTGCAGCAGCCTCCAGGTAACTAGTGCAGCAGCCTCCAGGTAACTAGTCCAGCAGCCTCCCGGTAACTAGTCCAGCAGCCTCCAGGTAACTAGTCCAGCAGCCTCCAGGTAACTAGTACAACAGCCTCCAGGTAACTAGTGCAGCAGCCTCCAGGTAACTAGTCCAGCAGCCTCCAGGTAACTAGTCCAGCAGCCTCCAGGTAACTAGTACAGCAGCCTCCAGGTAACTAGTCCAGCAGCCTCCAGGTAACTAGTCCAGCAGCCTCCAGGTAACTAGTACAGCAGCCTCCAGGTAACTAGTCCAGCAGCCTCCAGGTAACTAGTACAGCAGCCTCCAGGTAACTAGTCCAGCAGCCTCCAGGTAACTAGTACAGCAGCCTCCAGGTAACTAGTCCAGCAGCCTCCAGGTAACTAGTCCAGCAGCCTCCCGGTAACTAGTCCAGCAGCCTCCAGGTAACTAGTCCAGCAGCCTCCAGGTAACTAGTCCAGCAGCCTCCAGGTAACTAGTCCAGCAGCCTCCACTGGTAACTAGTACAGCAGCCTCCAGGTAACTAGTCCAGCAGCCTCCAGGTAACTAGTCCAGCAGCCTCCAGGTAACTAGTCCAGCAGCCTCCAGGTAACCAGTACAGCAGCCTCCATGTAACTAGTCCAGCAGCCTCCAGGTAACTAGTGCAGCAGCCTCCAGGTAACTAGTCCAGCAGCCTCCAGGTAACTAGTACAGCAGCCTCCAGGTAACTAGTGCAGCAGCCTCCAGGTAACTAGTCCAGCAGCTTCCAGGTAACTAGTCCAGCAGCCTCCAGGTAACTAGTCTAGCAGCCTCCAGGTAACTAGTACAGCAGCCTCCATGTAACTAGTACAGCAGCCTCCAGGTAACTAGTCCAGCAGCCTCCAGGTAACTAGTACAGCAGCCTCCAGGTAACTAGTACAGCAGCCTCCAGGTAACTAGTCCAGCAGCCTCCCGGTAACTAGTCCAGCAGCCTCCAGGTAACTAGTCCAGCAGCCTCCAGGTAACTAGTCCAGCAGCCTCCAGGTAACTAGTCCAGCAGCCTCCAGGTAACTAGTGCAGCAGCCTCCAGGTAACTAGTACAGCAGCCTCCATGTAACTAGTCCAGCAGCCTCCAGGTAACTAGTACAGCAGCCTCCAGGTAACTAGTCCAGCAGCCTCCAGGTAACTAGTACAGCAGCCTCCAGGTAACTAGTACAGCAGCCTCCAGGTAACTAGTCCAGCAGCCTCCAGGTAACTAGTACAGCAGCCTCCAGGTAACTAGTCCAGCAGCCTCCAGGTAACTAGTCCAGCAGCCTCCAGGTAACTAGTGCAGCAGCCTCCAGGTAACTAGTGCAGCAGCCTCCAGGTAACTAGTCCAGCAGCTTCCAGGTAACTAGTGCAGCAGCCTCCAGGTAACTAGTGCAGCAGCCTCCAGGTAACTAGTGCAGCAGCCTCCAGGTAACTAGTACAGCAGCCTCCAGGTAACTAGTCCAGCAGCCTCCAGGTAACTAGTGCAGCAGCCTCCAGGTAACTAGTACAGCAGCCTCCAGGTAACTAGTCCAGCAGCCTCCAGGTAACTAGTCCTCCAGGTAACTAGTACAGCAGCCTCCAGGTAACTAGTCCTCCAGGTAACTAGTCCAGCAGCCTCCAGGTAACTAGTCCTCCAGGTAACTAGTACAGCAGCCTCCAGGTAACTAGTACAGCAGCCTCCATGTAACTAGTCCAGCAGCCTCCAGGTAACTAGTCCAGCAGCCTCCAGGTAACTAGTCCAGCAGCCTCCAGGTAACTAGTGCAGCAGCCTTCAGGTAACTAGTCCAGCAGCCTCCAGGTAACTAGTACAGCAGCCTCCAGGTAACTAGTGCAGCAGCCTCCAGGTAACTAGTACAGCAGCCTCCAGGTAACTAGTCCAGCAGCCTCCAGGTAACTAGTACAGCAGCCTCCAGGTAACTAGTCCAGCAGCCTCCAGGTAACTAGTGCAGCAGCCTCCAGGTAACTAGTACAGCAGCCTCCAGGTAACTAGTCCAGCAGCCTCCAGGTAACTAGTCCAGCAGCCTCCAGGTAACTAGTCCAGCAGCCTCCAGGTAACTAGTGCAGCAGCCTCCAGGTAACTAGTGCAGCAGCCTCCAGGTAACTAGTACAGCAGCCTCCAGGTAACTAGTCCTCCAGGTAACTAGTCCAGCAGCCTCCAGGTAACTAGTCCTCCAGGTAACTAGTACAGCAGCCTCCAGGTAACTAGTACAGCAGCCTCCATGTAACTAGTCCAGCAGCCTCCAGGTAACTAGTCCAGCAGCCTCCAGGTAACTAGTCCAGCAGCCTCCAGGTAACTAGTGCAGCAGCCTTCAGGTAACTAGTCCAGCAGCCTCCAGGTAACTAGTACAGCAGCCTCCAGGTAACTAGTGCAGCAGCCTCCAGGTAACTAGTACAGCAGCCTCCAGGTAACTAGTCCAGCAGCCTCCAGGTAACTAGTACAGCAGCCTCCAGGTAACTAGTCCAGCAGCCTCCAGGTAACTAGTGCAGCAGCCTCCAGGTAACTAGTACAGCAGCCTCCAGGTAACTAGTCCAGCAGCCTCCAGGTAACTAGTCCAGCAGCCTCCAGGTAACTAGTCCAGCAGCCTCCAGGTAACTAGTGCAGCAGCCTCCAGGTAACTAGTGCAGCAGCCTCCAGGTAACTAGTACAGCAGCCTCCAGGTAACTAGTCCAGCAGCCTCCAGGTAACTAGTACAGCAGCCTCCAGGTAACTAGTCCAGCAGCCTCCAGGTAACTAGTGCAGCAGCCTCCACTGGTAACTAGTCCAGCAGCCTCCAGGTAACTAGTCCAGCAGCCTCCAGGTAACTAGTCCAGCAGCCTCCAGGTAACTAGTGCAGCAACCTCCAGGTAACTAGTCCAGCAGCCTCCAGGTAACTAGTGCAGCAACCTCCAGGTAACTAGTCCAGCAGCCTCCAGGTAACTAGTGCAGCAGCCTCCAGGTAACTAGTACAGCAGCCTCCAGGTAACTAGTCCAGCAGCCTCCAGGTAACTAGTCCAGCAGCCTCCAGGTAACTAGTCCAGCAGCCTCCAGGTAACTAGTCCAGCAGCCTCCAGGTAACTAGTCCAGCAGCATCCAGGTAACTAGTGCAGCAGCCTCCAGGTAACTAGTACAGCAGCCTCCAGGTAACTAGTCCAGCAGCCTCCAGGTAACTAGTCCAGCAGCCTCCAGGTAACTAGTCCAGCAGCCTCCAGGTAACTAGTCCAGCAGCCTCCAGGTAACTAGTACAACAGCCTCCAGGTAACTAGTGCAGCAGCCTCCAGGTAACTAGTGCAGCAGCCTCCAGGTAACTAGTCCAGCAGCCTCCAGGTAACTAGTACAACAGCCTCCAGGTAACTAGTCCAGCAGCCTCCAGGTAACTAGTACAACAGCCTCCAGGTAACTAGTACAGCAGCCTCCAGGTAACTAGTCCAGCAGCCTCCAGGTAACTAGTCCAGCAGCCTCCAGGTAACTAGTCCAGCAGCCTCCAGGTAACTAGTGCAGCAGCCTCCAGGTAACTAGTCCAGCAGCCTCCAGGTAACTAGTACAGCAGCCTCCAGGTAACTAGTGCAGCAGCCTCCAGGTAACTAGTCCAGCAGCCTCCCGGTAACTAGTGCAGCAGCCTCCAGGTAACTAGTCCAGCAGCCTCCAGGTAACTAGTCCAGCAGCCTCCAGGTAACTAGTACAGCAGCCTCCAGGTAACTAGTCCAGCAGCCTCCAGGTAACTAGTCCAGCAGCCTCCAGGTAACTAGTCCAGCAGCCTCCAGGTAACTAGTCCAGCAGCCTCCAGGTAACTAGTCCAGCAGCCTCCAGGTAACTAGTCCAGCAGCCTCCAGGTAACTAGTACAGCAGCCTCCAGGTAACTAGTCCAGCAGCCTCCAGGTAACTAGTGCAGCAGCCTCCAGGTAACTAGTCCAGCAGCCTCCAGGTAACTAGTACAGCAGCCTCCAGGTAACTAGTCCAGCAGCCTCCAGGTAACTAGTACAGCAGCCTCCAGGTAACTAGTCCAGCAGCCTCCAGGTAACTAGTCCAGCAGCCTCCAGGTAACTAGTCCTCCAGGTAACTAGTCCAGCAGCCTCCAGGTAACTAGTACAGCAGCCTCCAGGTAACTAGTCCTCCAGGTAACTAGTCCAGCAGCCTCCAGGTAACTAGTCCAGCAGCCTCCAGGTAACTAGTGCAGCAGCCTCCAGGTAACTAGTACAGCAGCCTCCAGGTAACTAGTGCAGCAGCCTCCAGGTAACTAGTACAGCAGCCTCCAGGTAACTAGTCCAGCAGCCTCCAGGTAACTAGTCCAGCAGCCTCCAGGTAACTAGTACAGCAGCCTCCAGGTAACTAGTACAGCAGCCTCCAGGTAACTAGTCCAGCAGCCTCCAGGTAACTAGTACAGCAGCCTCCAGGTAACTAGTCCAGCAGCCTCCAGGTAACTAGTGCAGCAGCCTCCAGGTAACTAGTACAGCAGCCTCCAGGTAACTAGTACAGCAGCCTCCAGGTAACTAGTACAGCAGCCTCCAGGTAACTAGTGCAGCAGCCTCCAGGTAACTAGTCCAGCAGCCTCCCGGTAACTAGTCCAGCAGCCTCCAGGTAACTAGTCCAGCAGCCTCCAGGTAACTAGTCCAGCAGCCTCCAAGTCACTAGTCCTCTAGGTAACTAGTCCAGCAGCCTCCCGGTAACTAGTCCAACAGCCTCCAGGTAACTAGTCCAGCAGCCTCCAGGTAACTAGTACAGCAGCCTCCAGGTAACTAGTACAGCAGCCTCCAGGTAACTAGTGCAGCAGCCTCCAGGTAACTAGTGCAGCAGCCTCCACTGGTAACTAGTCCAGCAGCCTCCAGGTAACTAGTACAGCAGCCTCCAGGTAACTAGTCCAGCAGCCTCCAGGTAACTAGTCCAGCAGCCTCCAGGTAACTAGTACAGCAGCCTCCAGGTAACTAGTCCAGCAGCCTCCAGGTAACTAGTACAGCAGCCTCCAGGTAACTAGTCCAGCAGCCTCCAGGTAACTAGTGCAGCAGCCTCCAGGTAACTAGTACAGCAGCCTCCAGGTAACTAGTACAGCAGCCTCCAGGTAACTAGTACAGCAGCCTCCAGGTAACTAGTGCAGCAGCCTCCAGGTAACTAGTCCAGCAGCCTCCCGGTAACTAGTCCAGCAGCCTCCAGGTAACTAGTCCAGCAGCCTCCAGGTAACTAGTCCAGCAGCCTCCAAGTCACTAGTCCTCTAGGTAACTAGTCCAGCAGCCTCCCGGTAACTAGTCCAACAGCCTCCAGGTAACTAGTCCAGCAGCCTCCAGGTAACTAGTACAGCAGCCTCCAGGTAACTAGTACAGCAGCCTCCAGGTAACTAGTGCAGCAGCCTCCAGGTAACTAGTGCAGCAGCCTCCACTGGTAACTAGTCCAGCAGCCTCCCGGTAACTAGTCCAGCAGCCTCCAGGTAACTAGTCCAGCAGCCTCCAGGTAACTAGTGCAGCAGCCTCCAGGTAACTAGTGCAGCAGCCTCCAGGTAACTAGTCCAGCAGCCTCCAGGTAACTAGTCCAGCAGCCTCCAGGTAACTAGTCCAGCAGCCTCCAGGTAACTAGTACAGCAGCCTCCAGGTAACTAGTCCAGCAGCCTCCAGGTAACTAGTCCTCCAGGTAACTAGTCCAGCAGCCTCCAGGTAACTAGTCCAGCAGCCTCCAGGTAACTAGTCCTCCAGGTAACTAGTACAGCAGCCTCCAGGTAACTAGTCCAGCAGCCTCCAGGTAACTAGTCCAGCAGCCTCCAGGTAACTAGTCCAGCAGCCTCCAGGTAACTAGTCCTCCAGGTAACTAGTACAGCAGCCTCCAGGTAACTAGTCCAGCAGCCTCCAGGTAACTAGTGCAGCAGCCTCCAGGTAACTAGTCCAGCAGCCTCCCGGTAACTAGTCCAGCAGCCTCCAGGTAACTAGTACAGCAGCCTCCAGGTAACTAGTGCTGCAGCAGCTGCTGTACTAGTCACTCCACAGAGACAGCCCTCATTGCGGTCACAGAGGCACTTCACTTAGCAAAAGCGAAAGGCCTCTCCTCTGTCCTGATTCTCCTAGATCTATCTGCAGCCTTCGACACAGTCAACCACCAGATCCTCCTCGCGGCCCTCGCAGGAATGGGAGTGGCTGGCTCTGCGCTGACATGGTTGTCATCATACCTCAATGACCGCTCCTACCAAGTGTCATGGAGAGGGACCCTGTCGGCCACCCGCCCCCTGCGGACGGGTGTCCCCCAGGGCTCGGTTTTAGGACCCCTTCTCTTCTCCCTCTACACTAAATCACTGGGTAACATTATCACGTCTCATGGCTTCTCCTACCACTGTTATGCCGACGATACTCAACTCTTCCTCTCCTTCCCTCCCTCAGATATCCACGTCTCTGAGCGGATCTCGGCCTGTCTGTCCGACATCTCCGCCTGGATGACGACCAACCACCTCAAACTGAACCTAAGCAAAACAGAATTGCTCCACCTGCCGGCCAAATCCTCCCCCCTGACCGACCTTTCCATCACAGTCGAGAATGCAGCTGTGACCGCGTCCCCGACCGCCAAGAACCTTGGTGTTGTCCTCGACGACCAGTTGAACTTCTCTGCTCACATCGCAGCGACAACCAGAACCTGCCGATTCCTCCTGAGCAACGTCAGAAGGATACGCCCCTTCCTGACAAAAGAAGCCACCCAACTCCTCGTCCAATCAACAGTCATCTCCCGCCTCGACTACTGCAACGCACTGCTCGCTGGCCTCCCGGCCACTGCCACTAAGCCTCTTCAACTCATTCAGAACGCAGCGGCCCGCCTGATCTCAAACCTACCGAAGTCGGCCCATGTCACCCCACTTCTTAGGGACCTGCACTGGCTCCCCATTGCTGCACGAATCCGCTTCAAGGCCCTTGACCTAGCATACCGTGCGGCAAAGGGAACTGCTCCCGCCTACCTCCGGTCAATGGTCTCTAACTACACACCCTCAAGACCCCTACGCTCTGCATCTTCTGGCCGCCTCAGACCTACTCCTATCCAAGCTCCGGGAGGGTCATCAAAGAGAAGTCGCCTATTCTCAGTCCTTGCCCCACAATGGTGGAATGAACTACCCACCCCAGTTAGGACAGCCGAAACACGTCCAATCTTTCGCCGTCGACTAAAGACTCACTTCTTCAACCATTATCTGAATTAAAAAAAAAAAAAAAAAAAAAAAAAAATCTAACCCTAACTAACCATACTGTCATGCACTTGTCCTAATAAACTAACCTACACTGTAGCACTCAACACTTTGATGAACATTGTTACTCAGCTGATAGAGTTGTGCTCTTCCTGATGGCTTGTCGTACAGAACTTGTAAGTCGCTTTGGATAAAAGCGTCAGCTAAATGACTAAATGTAAAATGTAAATGTAATGTAGTGCAGCAGCCTCCAGGTAACTAGAGCAGCAGCCTCCAGGTAACTAGTACAGCAGCCTCCAGGTAACTAGTCCAGCAGCCTCCAGGTAACTAGTACAGCAGCCTCCAGGTAACTAGTACAGCAGCCTCCAGGTAACTAGTCCAGCAGCCTCCAGGTAACTAGTCCAGCAGCCTCCAGGTAACTAGTCCAGCAGCCTCCAGGTAACTAGTACAGCAGCCTCCAGGTAACTAGTGCAGCAGCCTCCAGGTAACTAGTACAGCAGCCTCCAGGTAACTAGTCCAGCATCCTCCAGGTAACTAGTCCAGCAGCCTCCAGGTAACTAGTCCAGCAGCCTCCAGGTAACTAGTCCAGCAGCCTCCAGGTAACTAGTGCAGCAGCCTCCAGGTAACTAGTCCAGCAGCCTCCAGGTAACTAGTACAGCAGCCTCCAGGTAACTAGTACAGCAGCCTCCAGGTAACTAGTCCTCCAGGTAACTAGTCCAGCAGCCTCCAGGTAACTAGTCCAGCAGCCTCCCGGTAACTAGTCCAGCAGCCTCCAGGTAACTAGTCCAGCAGCCTCCAGGTAACTAGTCCAGCAGCCTCCAGGTAACTAGTCCTCCAGGTAACTAGTCCAGCAGTCTCCAGGTAACTAGTCCAGCAGCCTCCCGGTAACTAGTCCAGCAGCCTCCAGGTAACTAGTCCAGCAGCCTCCCGGTAACTAGTACAGCAGCCTCCAGGTAACTAGTACAGCAGCCTCCCGGTAACTAGTCCAGCAGCCTCCAGGTAACTAGTACAGCAGCCTCCAGGTAACTAGTACAGCAGCCTCCAGGTAACTAGTACAGCAGCCTCCAGGTAACTAGTACAGCAGCCTCCAGGTAACTAGTACAGCAGGGGATAATACGCTTGGGGACATAATACTGGGACATTAGTTAGTTAGATAGATAGTTGGTTAGATAGTATTCTTGTTGCCCAGGATATTCTGTGAAATGAATTGCCCTTTTTTCTTTGTGGTCTTTACTAATGTTTTTTTTTTATCTACTTTTTCTCCCATTATTTTTTCTATTTTCTCCCATCCCAATTTCGTATAGTCCAATTCTACCCTCCCCTGTCTCGAACGCTGTTAGGCCATGCCTCCCACAAGCCGGCTGTAATGTGGACGAAGCCATACATTGCACGTGTCCCCTCCGGTACTCGAGGTAGCAGCCGTCGCATCTTTTCACCTGCACAGCGAGATCTTTCAGCGTCGGGGGTCTGCGTTTGGAGGGCACGCCGCCCCCGTCGCTTCCTGATTCTACTGCGCAGGCGCACCAACCGACCTGTAGGAGTCGCTGTCCACAACGTCCGATCCCCACCCATCAGCTTCCCACCCCCTAATACTGCCAAATGTATTAGTATGAATGACCAGTCAAGCTGATAGCAATGTGGAGAGCTGGGCTCGAACCCAGCGTCTCCTGCATTGGTGGTGAGCGCCTTGCCCACTGCACCACCTAGCCGCCCCTGGTCTTTATTAATGTTGTCCTCAACATTCAATTTAGAATATCCATCAATTTGGATTAAGATTAAAAGATTAAACTGGACTTGAAGAAGTCTTTATTCATTAAACACATTGACAATGTCGTCATACAGCGACACACATATACGATGGGCAACACACACATGCAAATTTGCTTCACTGATAAGATTTTGTCTCCACGCTTGACCCATCCCATCGTCTTTCCGTCCCCAAGGGCAGCCGGGAGCAGACACGGGCTGCGGTGTGGGGCCACGTCCGGGGACCAATCCCTCGCTGCAGCTAACTCGACTGTCGAGTCCTCTGTGCTTCCCCTGGATCATATTCACTCCTGATCTCCTCAACGCTCACCATGATATCCCTCTCCTCGCCCCGTCTCCTCCTGTCATGCTGTGGATCTTCTCCTGCCTAGCAGTTTTCCATCTCTGCGCGTCTAGCCCATGGCTAACTGCTAACACCAGGCTCACACACCCCTCCACTGACATGCTACAATATCTCGCCCCGCAACTACAGAAATTGAACAACTGCACCATTCCAACGTGCATCTCCGTTATCAAACAACTAGGACTTCTACATCGACCCTGCTATACTCATAGAAGCTCCCGGAGAAAGTTTGTTCGCTCCCAGCCCGGTTCACAACATCACATGCATTTGGTCTGTGGGCACTTTCCCGCAACGTCACCTGAACACTGTCACTACTGGATCTAGTAGCCCTGGTAACATCACGATCTGCATGCTATCACCAACACGATGCACTCAAGGGAGGTGCGTAATCTCCGCCCCCTACAGCTACACACTTCCAGCACTCCTGCCCCTGTTCAGATGACCAGTTTTGCTCTCCTCAACATCTGCTCCCTCAATAACAAGTCTCATTACATTAATGACATTATTTTCTATTTTCTATTTTACGTGCCTTGTTGAGACGTGGCAGATACAAAACCAGGCCACCCCACCAGGCTACACTTACCTACAACAACCCCGTGTTGGAAGGCGGGGTGGTAGGCTTGCTGTTCTCCATTGTACCTGTTTCAAGGTAAAGGCTGTCCCCACCCCTCCTGCTACATCATTTGAATACCTTGCCTTCAAACTGCTCGGCCCCCAGCCCGTGCTTGTCATCCTGATCTACCGTCCCCCTCCTCCCTCCCCGTGTTTATTTCAGAATCATCTGATCTACTCACCTCCGTCAGCTCATCCACCTCCTCAATTCTCCTCCTTGATGACTTCTACATTCATGTTGACAACATCACCGCCTCCGACGACCTTCTGTCCCTCCTTGATTGCCACAATCTCACCCAGCATGTAGATTTCCCCACCCACACCAGAGGCCACATACTGGACTTTGTGTGTTCCACCCAGACCATCACCCCCTCCAATCTCAGTGGTGTGGACCTCAACGCCGCTCATCATCTTGCAATAAAATTCGTAGTTCCTGTCCCCTCCACCCATGGCCGCCCACAGCACTCCATGACGTACAGGAACACAAAACATATCACCACCACTGACCTCACCAACGCCCTGAGCTCCCACCTTGCTCATGACTCCCAGCTGCCCTCAACCTCTGAGTTGGTGAACACCTACAACACAGCTCTAGCTGCCACCCTGGACTCCCTTGCATCCCTTAAAACCTGCACTGTTACATTTACACACTCCGCCCCCTGGTACAACCCAGAGCTCCGCTCCATGAAAGCCAAGGGCCGCCAGTTGGAGAGGCGCTGCAGGAAAACAGGCCTCACTGTTCATGCCCAGGCCTACTCTGACCACATCATCTCCTACAGACTCCACAGACTCACACGAACCAAATCCTCCTTCTACTCTGATGTCATCTCCAAAGGCCAAGGGGATTCCAAAGCCCTCTTCTCCACCATCACCAAACTCCTCCAGCCCCCTGACAACCCCCTCCAGACCACCTCCTCCGATCTCTGCAACAGATTCACGGAATTCTTCCAAACCAAGATCGATGCCATCTACCAGCAGCTCCAGTCTATTCCTGTGTCCCCCACACCTCCAGGTGTCGAACATGACCTCCTGCCCCACAAAATAATAAGTCGTTATCACGAGAAAATGGCAATAAAATAACAAATAAAGATGTGGCCGTTCTCTGCTTCCGTACGTTTCCCTTTGTAGATATTAATGAATTAATTTTCTTTTTTTGGGTGATGCATTTTCCTGCCTCGAACGTGTGAAAATGTGCTGCCTTAGGAGTCGTTGGTTTCTCTTTTTTCTTTTGTATCGGTCCTCTGGGGAACTACTAGAATTAAACTTTTAATAAGAGAAAGTTAATTTGATGCTGTTTCCTCCGGCAGACTTTGATGCTCTCCTCGGAGGCGAGGTGGGAGGGGTGGAGTTCGGGAAGCTTCCGTTTGGAGCGTGCGAGGATCCAATCAGGTGAGGGATGGGGCGGCGATGCGCCCCTAATTTGCTCTCATTAACAGCCAATGGACCTGTCTCAAACCCTGCCCCTTTTCTTGATCCTCCAATCACAACTGTCGCTTACCTCGGACAAACTTGGTTTGTCCGAGGTAAGCGACAGTTGTGATTGGAGGATCAAGAAAAGGGGCAGGGTTTGAGACAGGTCAATTGTATTCTTACAGGTTTTCAGTGTTACTTTTCGATGTGAGAATTTTATCACAAATTAAGAGAGAGAGGGAGAGAGAGAGATGGAAAGAGGGAGCGAGAGATGGAGAGATGGAGATGGAGCAGGGCTGTACAGTGCGAGATATATATTGCACGTGCTACAGCAACATCGGTCTGTGCGATGAATGGATTTACTTCAGTAGCACCCGTGCGATAGGCATTCGGTTCATATCGATACTCTTTTTTTTGAAAATCCTGTGGCAAGTCTCATCTCCGCAGAAGTGCAGCTCCAGCCATAATATCTATGGCTCCGGCAGCTAGCAGCGTTCGGTTCATAAGGCATTCTCCCTTCTTTGTGTGTGTGTGCGTTTGGAAAGATCAGATGAAGTCAGACGACTGAGACGAGTATATTATATTGATAGTAAATGTACTGAGGGTGGACAGATAATGTTGATATTTAAACATAAAAAATACAATACATAATAAATGTATTCATGATCATCATGCAACATAAAACAATTGCAGGAACAGTTTGGGAGAGAAAGGGGTTTTAGGTTGCGTGTTGTGAGTTCCAAAAATATATACTTAAAGTTTAAAGCTCAATATATCAAAACGTGGCACTTTACAGTGAACAGGAAGGAGGTCTATTTGTATTAAAAACAATATTGTTTTTCATTTAAATGTCTGGAAGAGCTCAAACATTTAAATGTCAAATGATATTTCCGTTGCCTTTTTTGAGTTGATCTAAATGTTACTGATTGTGTTAAATGGGCTTATGATATTCGTCTCATATCGATTGCAGGCACCTGCATCGTATCGTGGCAGATATCTGCAAATATCGTATCGTTGTCCAAAGAATCAATATCGTATCGTATCGTGATGAAACTGGTGATTCCCACCCCTAGTAGAGTCCATACACCCAACACCAAATCCCATAATTCCTTACACGTAACGTGTCTGGCTGTGTGGCGTCAACTTGTCAGCATGAAAATGACAGCCAAACATGGCACTGCAACTAAATAACACAAATACAATAGGCACATTTGTGACTGTTACAAATATAACACGTTTTATACTTGTGCTACCAGACTTTGGCCTGTGCTACAAAACTATCAACCTCTGTAGCACCAGTGCTATGTGCATAAAAAGTTAACGTACAGCCCTGTGGAGAGAGAGAGAGAGAGAGATAGAGAGAGAGAGAGAGAGAGAGAGAGAGGTTAGGAACTGGAGACTACTGTAAATGACTAATTGTAAATGATCTCTCTGTTCTGACTTCTGCAGCGAGCTCCACCTGGCCACCACATGGCCTCACCTGACAGAAGGCATTGTGGTGGATAATGACGTCTACTCGTGAGTGTTAACCACGCCCACAACCCTTGTTAACCACGCCCACAACCCTTGTTAACCACACCCACAACCCTTGTTAACCACACCCACAACCCTTGAGCTACACCAACTTGTCGTCGGCCTGACATACATCTTTCTATAAAAACAACACATAATTCGATGATCGGGGGATTTCTTCAATACATTTTTTTTAATTAGAGCTATGGGTCACAGACAGTTAAAAAAATTTAAAGTGGGATTTGGTGGATTTAAAGGATTTTTTCTTTTTCTTTATTAAAATGTAAAATGAACCAGCCTCGCCACGCGTCGGAGAACACAAACATAGCTGGACGCTGGGGAGCGCGGAACAGGTCCTCCATGCCTCTGCAGCCCTGTGATAGCTTAGGTCGTTACCCACATTAATTTCCTCTGTGCCAGACAGCGTAGGTGTGCGAGGGGGTGGAGGAGGTGGAGGAGGAGAGATGGGTTTTAACAAGTGCCTTCAACGCCGCCACCACCACCACCATCGCCATTCAACTGCATTAAAAGGCATAAATTGATTCATGCTGCATGAAATTTCCCATGGCTCATTGGGCCATGGCGTAATTTTACAATGTTTGTGTTTTGCTCAAGCAGCCCCCCCCCCCCCCCCCTCCCCTCCCTTCTAAAAGAAACAATGGACAGGTGATTTACAGTTAAAAATAAGGTCAGTGCAACCCTGCCCCTAGTGGAAGCACAGCTCTCTGCATGTGGACCACAGGGAAGAGAGACACGCATGTAATACAAGAGATTAATCCCCAGTGGAGGACGCCAGGATAAATAAACAAAGCAATACATTTATTAAAGGTTTATTTCAATTGTCTTTGCACTGCTTTAGAATAGAATAGAAAGTACTTTATTGATCCCGAGGGAAATTAAGCACTACAGATCGATCACAATAAACAGTTAGGTAGTCAAAAATCTAAAATAAGAATAAAAATACAGTCAAGGATATACATTCTAAAATATGTATATACATTCTAAGATACACAGCCAAAAATATACAGTAAAATGTACAGTAAAAATGTAAAATGTAGACGTAAAGTTTCCAGGAAGATATGCAAGAGTTTGTAGTGTTACTCTGTGCTCAGTGAGGCATTATATACTCTGATGGCTGTTGGAATGAAGGACTTCCTGTGATGGTCAGTGTTGCATCTTGGGAGTCTGAGTCTTAACACTGAACACTTTCTCAGCATTCCAATGGGGTGCCGGCTGGAATGAATGAATGGAATGATGTCGAGGCTTTTCTCCACCGTTAGTGACCTGCTGTTTCAACACATTCTGGGCCACATTATCAAGCGCTTCTTCAAATGAGCGTTTCTTGTGCAATAGGCACGGGACCCATAAAATGGGCCGCAGGGGTCCTTTGTATGTACGGGAGGTTCCCCCGAATGACGACTCGCTTGTGCGTTTCAGTAAAGCCTTGGTCCCAGGGTGCTGCTAATCCAGTCAGCCCCAGGCAGAAAGGTGGAGATACCCCCCTGCCTTATTAAAGAGGTTCCTGCGGGGTCTTAAAAAGTATTAATAAGTCTTACATTTATCATAATTTAATCATCATTTAATCAGTCTAAAATTATCAGAATTGTTAGGCCTATCATTTTGATAGGTCTTAACACTTTCAGTGCCACGGACGACATATTTTGTTTTATCAGCCCCCCTGTTGAGTGCCCACGACGACAAATATCGTTGTATTGTTTTATTAGCGATCTGAATTCATATTTCATCAACCGAGTCTCCCGTTGGTACACCAGCCCCTACAGGAGCTCAGATTGGGAAAAAGCGCCCCCTATCGTCTATCCCTGTGTAACTGCAGGTCAGTTGTTTAGACTGACCTGGGATCTGTAGATCTCTGGGGGGGGAGCCAACTCGCTCCTTGTGCTGGCGAGGAGTCTGCTCAAGAGCGATCTGCTCGCGGGACGGGAATCAGCCTGGAATATATATTTGGAGCAGCCAATAATCAATCAATGATCAATGATCGATATTTGGAATGGCGATCAGGAATTGGAATAATCTTTTTGGAGAACATCTGATCTGAGGTAAGGAATCTATTTGACCAGTCTTGGGATAATCAGAGTTGTATTCGCTGAGATATCAACGTGTCCCCTATGTGTGATGTGGCTGTTTGGCTGTGATTGCTGATGAGGAAATAAGAGAATCGATTTTCTATAGCGTACATACGTACACATATACTATCGATAATCTAGCGTTTATTTGAAAACGATTCATAAATAGGCCGAAAAATGTCAACATTTTTGTGTATTCTAGAATATTCCAGTAAATGTCTTTTATCATGGAATCTTTATATTTTCCTTGAAAACAAGGGCTTTTCAAAATGCTATAAAACTAAAATGAACCGATAAAAAAACAATGCGCTTCGACAATGTTGACTGCAAACGAGTCATTGATAAGCGACGGGCAGATTAGACACATAGCCATAATTTAAAACATAGATTAGGTGTTTTTAACGCTAACATTGAAGTGGGTGGCGGCATTCAAGGAGGTTCCGGGGCACCGAGCTCGGGCACGGAAAGTGTTAAAGGAATACGCCAACTTTTTGGGAAATTCGCTTATTTGCCATCTACCCTGGAGCTAGACAAGCAGATACATACCCTTTTCTTCTCTGTGCATGCATTAGGCTTAGGGAACAGCCCCAAAAAGCAACAGGGCTTTTGAGGTGATGAAATCACTGCGCCCAGGCAGCAGTGGTTCGGCAAAAAAATTGTTCAGAGTATATATCTGCTTAGAAAACGAAAATGTAATTTTTAATTTGTATTTATTTCTCCATATGGTAAATACACAGGTCACAACATGTTTACAGGAACGTTTTGGAGTTGTATTTGGAGTGTATTTCGTGACTGTTGGGAACTAGGCTACACTGGCACACCTATTTCCAGTGAATGACGCTAAGCTAGGCTAACGGTGCGGCTGTTCCCTAAGCCTAATGCATGCACAGAGAAGAAAAGGGTATGTATCTGCTTGTCTAGCTCCAGGGTAGATGGCAAATAAGCGAATTTCCCAAAAAGTTGGCGTGTTCCTTTAAGAATATATTGGATTAAGACGTTAGGCCTACATCTATGTTGCGATAACTTCTCTGCAGTGTTAATTTTGGCAGCTATTTTCATTTTAGTTTTAGTCTTAGTCATGTGTCAAGTGCTCCTTTTTCGTTTTCATCATATTTAGTCATCTGCATTTATTTTTCGTTTAGTCAGTTTTAGTCAACTAAATGTCTGAGCATTTTAGTCTTAGTCAGTGTTAATCTCGATTTTGTCTTTTTTGTTTTTGTCTAGATTTAGTCGCAGAAAACTGATGATTTTTGTCTAGTTTTCGCTAATGAAAAAAAGGCATTTTATATTTTTATATTGTAAATAATGCAATTCTATTTATTAAGTATAGTCTAGCCAAAACCAGTGTTAATTTTGGCAGCTATTTTCATTTTAGTTTTAGTCTTAGTCATGTGTCAAGTGCTCCTTTTTCATTTTCATCATATTTAGTCATCTTAATTTATTTTTCGTTTAGTCAGTTTTAGTCAACTAAATGTCTGAGCATTTTAGTCTTAGTCAGTTTTTGTCTCAATTTTGTCTTTGTTTTAGTCTAGATTTAGTCGACGAAAACGGATGACATTTTTGTCTATTTTTAGTCAGAAATAGTCAACATGGAACATTTTCTGATTTAAATTGCGTATTTATTTTTTAACCTAGGGGAATCTGAGTCGGTGGCACAAGTGATACACAGGAAGTATATATGTTGGTGTAGACATGGTCCAATGTATTGTTGCTCCTACAGTATTATGTTGGTGTAGACATGGTCCAATGTATTGTTGCTCCTACAGTATATGTTGGTGTAGACATGGTCCAATGTATTGTTGCTCCTACAGTATTTGTAGACATGGTCCAATGTATGCATCAAAGAGAGCATTACGGATGTGGTGACGTTGTTTCTGACCAGAGAGACGGCGCTGAACTCTGTCTGTCTTCTGTTTGCTGTGTCTTTCCTTTCTCTCTGCCATGTCTGTCCTCTCTCTGCCATGTCTGTCCTCTCTCGGCTGTGTCTGTCCTCTCTGTCATGTCTGTCCTCTCTCTCTCTGCTGTGTCTGGCAGCGGTTTATTCTATAACAGGATACTGTAAACAGAACACACAGTAGTACTAGTAGTAGTACACACTGATTGCAATCTGCTTGCATAAAAACATTATATAAAATCACATTCTGAGGTCAGTGTTAAAGTGCCACATGGAAGAGGTCTGGTTAGTGGTTAGAGTTAGAGGTCTGGTTAGGGTAACTTAGGGGTAGTTAAGCATTCATTATAATTTATTATTATTATTTAGATAGATGGATGTAAAGGGCTAGACCAGGGGTGGCCAACCAGTCAGAGACTAAGAGCCACAAAAATTACTGTGGTACCACAAAGAGCCACACTGTTACAAAGGGTCAGATTAAACCGAATATATATATTTATTACTTGAGATCCCTTGTATAATATTTGTATATCGTTTGATATCCCTTGTATATTCTTTGTATATATACACGGAATATCCCTTTACCTAGGTACAGGCCAGACCATAATATTCGTTCTCCTATTGGACAGCGACCCCTAGGCGCCAACGGCCATACCCCCAAGTTCGAGTTCAAAGCCACCGCCAAGGCTTGTCTCAACATGTCCAGGTTTGCGCAGTAATACGAGACAGAACTGAGGTTGGCACTAGATTATTCACCTTACGTATAAATACGGCGCAGGTGGAAACAGCAGCAGTTCAGTTCAGTTCATTCAGTTCATCATTCGTTCAAAGTAACGTATCATCTTATCCAACGTTAAAGCCTTCACCACGAGTCAACGACCAAGTGAAGTGAGCAACTTTGCGTCTAAATAGAGCACTTATAACATGTGCGAATAGGATAGTAAAAGTGTCAGAGTTAGTGAAATAACGTCAAGTTCGACCTAGTTAATGTGAAGTATAGTGCACAGGAGAATCTACACCGGCGAATGCAGAGCCTTTTCTGGCTGGATTATATTGCTTTGGTACTGTGGCTGCTGGAGCAGAGAACTGTCTACCCCACTGCTGTGTGGGATCTACCCGTGAGGAGCATCACTCGAGCCCGTCTCTAGGAAGAGGCTGGCTGGCTTTCATCCATGCTGTCACGCATACTGGATTATAGCTGCTGCTTTTGTCTGCCGATCAAGGGGAGTACATGTACCGCCTCCCGTAGCTGGAGCTTCTTTATTCCTCGTTGATCCAGACTTTGCTCCCGACCATTCCTCTCCCCTGTTGGCTTACAACCGGAGGGAACCCCCTTAGTATCTCCAGCTGACTACGAGTGTGCCTTATGTAATTCTTATGCTACAGGTGGTGTCAGTTATACCCATCTTAATATGCTCATGGACTTACGCTCTTGACCTACTTAAGTGTTCTTCGCCATATAAGCGCAATTCATAATTCTCCATATTGTAACCTATTGTTGCTGCTCTAATAATAAATACTTCTAAATATAACTTTCTTTGTTAAGCCGTATTCTTGTGTGGGTGTTCACCAGATATACCGTGTACTGTATGGCCAGTAATTAAAGTACATAACTAAGTAGTGGTTTAATAATACCATACTCTCAATACAGTCAGGGAATTGTACCCCTCAGTTACACACACCATATACCAGCGTTTCTCAACCTTTTTTTCCAGTCACGGCACCCTTCATGTGTTTATAGGTCTCACCCTCTGGCCTCTGAAGTTGCTAATGTCTTTTTTATTTGGGCCTCACAGGGTTAAAAGTACCCTGTGAGACCCACGGTTGCAAAATTACAAAATCACTTTTAGCCATTTAAAAAAATAATTTTTATTTAAAATTTTTTAAAGGGGAACTATTTTACTATTTCTTTCACTATTTGGGCACTTTTACACAATTCCTGTGAGTCTATGGAACACCTAGGTTTTTTTCCAAAAAAAAAAAAAATGCATTGTTTTGTATTTCTAATCAAGTACTCAAAAACCGCATTTTTCTACCTCAAGATCTTAAGCCGTTTTGAGGCTGGGCTCCAACCACTGTGTGGCCTGGTGCCAACTGCCACATCAACTGCCACATTATTATGCAGCTGAGAAATCTCTGACATCACAGATATGCACATTTTCAGATGACTCAGTTCAGTGAGGGTGAATATTGTGAGAGGAGAATTGGAAGAATGCGCCAATATGAGAATTAGAGTCCACATTAAGTCCACATAGCTAAGAAACAATGGTAAACACTGAAAAAGGCCATTTATAAGATAGTTCCCCTTTAAGCACATGTATAGTCAATTGGTCCTGTTGTTCAGTCTCACAATGCTATTTGATAGTAAATGTGTTTATATGTCCCACCCTCTGGCCTCTGAAGTTGCTAATGTCTATTTAATTTGGGCTTCACAGGGTTAACCTCTTAAGCCAGAGATATACAGTAAAAGTGTATATTTTCAGCATTACGTTTGTTTACCAATTATTTTAACTGTTATTAGTGAAATATAAGATTATAGAAATCTCAGGGCATTGAGTCGGAAACCGGCGCATATTGACAGGAGGAAGTGGCACATCCAAAAGTGAGTGTAGTCTTTTGAAGGAAGAGACTCAGGGCTTTCAAATTTCGAAAAACGACTCTACCCAGCTCACACCAGCCCAGCGTTTCCGTTAGCCGGTAATTACCGGTATTTGACCGGCAAAATCTGTTGAAGTCCGACATATTTAATCTCTCCGGTCATAGTGTCCGGTGAAAATAGTTCCCTCTGGGCACAGTTTGATTATTTGAATTGTATTTGGATGGGCTGGAGTTGGGTGGCCTATGCGATGAACGAAACAATCATTGCGTTTGTTGTCGTTGCTTCGCTCAGCGAGAGCTTGCTGCTGGATTTGCGGAAGGCATGCAGCTGCAGACCCACAGAACCCACCAGCTTTGCTGGCACAGTGCGGTCCCCAGACCTGGAAAGCTGCTCTGCGGGTCTGCAGCTGGATGCTTCTTGCAAACTAACTGCGGCCGGCTCGCGCTGATAACAGCTTTCATTGTTGGACCGGCTGCTTGGTGGAGCAACGATGAAACGAATGTAATGAATCGTTCGTCGCATGGGCTATTTAATTTTGGCCTGTTTTGGTACGGTTCGGGTGGTCAAGTTGTGCTTGGAGGGAGTTGTTTTCACCGGACATTATGACCAGCACCAAGTCGTTGGGAGGTGGAGATATACATCACGCAAACCCACGATAATGTTGCCGTCTCTCTCTGCAAAATTTCTCAGTTCTTCGCTTGATATAATTAATACAAATGTCCAATATAACGGAATTCGTTAGCTCATAAAAATGTGATTATAACAGACTGCTGTTTAGTGTCGGACCGACTGCCCACATACGCGGTCTATTTTATTTCAAGTCAGCAGCAGCACGGAGTATCGAGGGACTTATTTTATTTGGAATATATTAATGACTGTATACGCAAAAGTAGCCTAGTTTTAAGTAATAATATTATAAATATACATGCCTTGAGGATGACATTCTTTATATAGCCTGCCTATCAATTGTTTTAAAGCTCAATAAACTATGACCGGAATTAATCTCATTTGTCCGGTAGATTGAAATCTTGCAGGTCACGGAGACCGGCAACAATTTTTTCTAACGGAAACCCTGCACCAGCCCCTGTCAATCATCTGACTTCTGGATTAACTTTTTTATTTCTCTTATTTTTTGGGATTATCTCCCACAAACCTGAACGTTATTGCCATAAAACAGAACGCAGTTAGTTTCTCTACCTTTCTGTGAACGTCTTGCAAAAAACGTGTTGCAATATGATGAAAATGGTGGAGAAATTTACATTATAAAAAAAATTGCAGAATTCAGTACTGTATCTACAAAACCTTCTGTTTAATCATCTTCCCTTTATTCATTTGCTTAGATTTTTCAGGTCTGGTCAATTTTAGCATGGTGTTATTCACAGTCAAAGATAAAAAAAATTTTTTAATAGAATTGATATTCTCCTTTGGTTCATTACAATTTACTCAAGCCTAGTAACAGACACACTATTTCTGACACTGATCCATATATGTCCCTAGATTCAGATACCAAGAACATGCAAATGAACCATTAAAAAAAAAAATGTAAATGTTTATTCTACGTCCTTGTGGAATGAGTGACATAAAAAAAAAAGTTAAAAGAAAAAAAAAGTAAATTTTTTATTTATTTTAATTTAAAAAAAATGTATGGATGGAAGAGCCGCACATTGACGGGCAAAGAGCCGCATGCGGCTCGCAAGCCGCGGGTTGGCCACCCCTGGGCTAGACCAACTCTTAACCCCTATCCGGAACTAGACCACCTCTAAGTTACAACCCTAACTTAGGGGTTAAAGTTAGAGGTGGTCTGGTTAGAGTTAGAGGTGGTCTAGGTCTGGTTATACTGATCCGATACCAGTGCATACAGTACATTACATCTTTTAAATTTTTTATATTATATAAATTATAAAACTTTTTTTTCTTTTCTTTTTTACAGCTACTGTTTTATATATACAGTTTTTTTTTAGTAATAACTGGAAAGTAAGGGTATTTATTCAACAACAGGTGATTGTATAGATTAGTATTAGTATCATTAATTGACAACTAAGCTCACCCACGGAAAGGTTGTTGGCACATTGGTTCCACACGGACGTTACACGTTGTTGCGCACTTCCTCCTATCCAGTCGGCTCCGTTTAGGTTAGCTACTGTAGTAGCAGAGGCTCTGTTGTGATTTTTTATGCAAAATAAATATTCAACATTCTCTTTTGAGACTCCGCCTCAGACTCTTATCATTTGGCACTAAAAGCTAAACATTGTCACCGGTATGGCTGTCTGCATTATGTGTCGAGAGGTCGATCAGTGACCACGTTAGCGTGAGCTAGCTTAGCCACTAGTTAACGCAAGCTAGATGGAAACAATGTAACGTTACTGGTGAAAAAGTAATTTACCTTGGAATACTCCTTTGCCAACTTGCTGTACTTTGCTTGCAGGTCTGCAGCTGGATTATGAATAGTCCCAATTTTAGCCAAGGTAACGTTAAGCTAAAACTAGCTTTTCAAATAGCTCTTCAGCTAATGCTAATAACAGAGCTCCCTGTCACACTGCTCTGTCGGGACGATGGCATTAAGAAAAGTTATAATTATTTTGTCTCATCTTGTTTTAGTCAACAATATCAACATACATAAAGAGAAATTTCGTCCTGGTTTTTGTAAATTACATTTTTGTGTCCTCAGTTGTGGTCAACGATATTTAATTAACTATTTAGTCACATTAGCGTGACATGGTCTTCAATAACGTGACATCACGTCTCGTTGTCGTCATGAAAAAAACCTTCGTTGACTAACATTCTTCGTCATAATTTTAGTTGACAAAATTAACACTGGCCAAAACCCTATCAGCTGATTCACAATAAGTTCAGTAGAAGGCTAGAAGCCCAATAGTAACCAAACATTCCTTGAAATGGTCAATAGATTCAGAAATAATCAGACATGGAATGGAACATATTCTGATTTAAATTGCTTATTTATTTTTTTAACCAACAAAGCAACATTAGGATAGTGTAAATACACAGTACACACTGATTGCAATTCTCACTGGGACCTACTGTACAAATTTCACACACGTCACACACACATTCCCTTTTTCCGTCGAGTCGTACCGTAAATCGCTGACGTCACTTTAAACTTAAAACTTAAAATGGCGGCCCCCATCAGAGCATTCGGCTAACACAACATTAGCTTAGCAAACCTGCCACCGCACTTCTATGTGCATAAAGTGTGGTAACAAAATATCACAGCCCCTAAGACTGGGAGCGTTCTAACTCTATTGAGCATGTACCCAACATTATATGAAAAATAAAAAGTCATTATGATGTTTTAGTGCGCTTTAAGCGCTAAAGGGATTCATAACAATTTATAGCAGGGTCAATCTCAGTGTTAGTACTCGTCTGTTTCTTTTCTTTTCATTCCAATATTACCTTTTTAACTGAATGTGGTCTTGTCCTTGTTGTATCCATGTGTAATGTTGATAGTAGTGGGTGTACACAGATGAAAGAGAGCAAGTCTGTGTCTGGGATATAGGTCCCGACTCCCAGGCTATTAGCTCTTCTCGCAGTCGCAGCCTAGCCATCCTCTCAGCCTCCGTCGTCTTAAATGCTATGTTCTTTTGGTAGAACTGTTCGGCTGCCGCAGGAGTGTTGAGAGAGTGGCAGATTCCGTTCATGGTTATTGGTATCAGCTGTAGTCACGAGAGACCTGGGACACGGTTTTTTGCCTTGCGTATGTTATGTAGCTTGGCATTTAGCCATAAACGCTGCAGAGCAGTGGGTGACAATATTGTCACAAGGAAAGACGAAATTACCTACCTGGGTTCCATCCTAGAGGCAAATCTTTCCTGTGACAAAATGGCATCCAATGTAATAAAAAAAGTCAACCAACGAACTAGATTCTTGTACCGGATCTCCTCTCTGGTAAACAAGAATACCCTGAAGACTCTGGCAGGAGCACTCATTCAAGGGTACTATGACTA
Organism: Notolepis coatsorum; assembly: GCF_963971535.1. Classification (NCBI taxonomy): domain Eukaryota; kingdom Metazoa; phylum Chordata; class Actinopteri; order Aulopiformes; family Paralepididae; genus Notolepis; species Notolepis coatsorum. The sequence goes on along the minus strand of NC_140169.1, from coordinate 202,582,970 downwards.
TGCGTGCACCTCATGGTACCAAAGCACCTCAAAGGCGCTTAAAACAAAATTACAAACATCACAAAACAAACTGGTCAGACTACTACTTGACCTGAACCCCAGAACCCACCTCACCCCTGCCCACTTTGCCAACCTAGGATGGCTTAGAGTAGACGACAGAGTACAGCAACTTGCAATTTGCCTGGTCTACAAGATACACTATACGACCGGGGTGCCCATGTACATGTCAAAATACTTCCCAAAGGTCAGTGAATACCACAACCACTACACCAGAGGAAGCTCAACAAATCATGTTAAACCCAGATTCGGCTCAAACAAGGGACTAAACACGTTTCGCAATTATGCCACAACAATGTGGAATGCCCTACCCAAAGCTGTAAAGGAATGTGAATCCCTGCCCACATTCAAAACCGCTCTTAAAGAGCACCTACGGGAGGCTGCAATTCTAAACTGGCCACCGTAAATGCCCAAAACCCCCACCACCTCCTAATAGACAGTCTCCTCCCCACCGCATGCATATATTCCCTCCCCGCCGTATGTATATTTCCCTCCCACCCACACACCCCCTCCTAATGTACAGTCCCCTCCCCATCATATGTATATACTCTGTCAGGATCTAGGGGTAACAGTACTGTATATTTGAATACCGCTTATGTCACAAATGTATCAGTACTAAATACCTATATGTCCCTATGCCAGAAATGTCATGTATGTTGTGTATGTCATAAATGTCTATATGAATTGAAAATGGAGGACCCTGATGGAAACAAGACAAACGTCTTTCTCAGGTCTGCATCCCCTTAACAATTGTATGTATTGAGCCGTACTGTATTGTACCCATTCTGCAATCTGTTAAATAAGGTTTTCATTCATTCAGCTTAACCCGGAAACGGAAATGGGAAATGCTGAAATAATAACGTGAATTATTCTAAAAGTTATAATTATTTTGTCTCATCTTGTTTTAGTCAACATAAATTAAGAGAGAATTCGTCATGGTTTTTGTAAACTACATTTTTGTGTCCTCAGTTGTGGTCAACGATATTTAATTAATTATTTAGTCACGTTAGTGTCACATGATCAACATCAACGTGACGTCACGTCTCGTTGTTGTCGCGGGAAAAAGCTTCGTTGGCGAACATCTTTCGTCATCATTTTTGTTGACAAAATTAACACTGCTTCTCTGTATCTTGTTTAAATGTGTTTGGGTGAAACGTCTGGGCTGCAAAGTAAGCAGTAATAGTAATCAGTTCCCCCCCCAACAATTCATATGGATTTACTTCTTTCATACAAATTTTCCTTCATACATTTTTGCCAGTATGGCCGTGAAATAGCTATTCAATTCTATTCAGAGTGGTCTTAAAAAGGTCTTTAAAAGGAACCCTGCAAAGGTACTATTAATAAAGCTAGCGTTCAACCTTCCCTACCCATAACCACCCTCCTCCAACCTACCACCCTCTTTTCCCCGGCCCTATCTTCTCTCCTGCCCCTCCCACCCCTCGGTTTCCCTTACTTACTTCACAACTGTCTCCCCTACTGGCTCCTATATTTGTTGTCCGTTACTCGTGGTTTTATGTTCTTTTGTATTCATATTGTTCCCTGTTTCCCTGTGGTTCTATGTTTCTTTGTTTTTTGCCTATTGTCAGCGACTTTGGGTAATTGAAAAGCGCTATACAAAATAAATAAATTATTATTATTATTAATAAACCTTTCCATATTTTGGGATAAAGACCATGCAGACTCCACCATGTACAATTACGTTGGAATAAGCATTTGGTACGCAGCCCTCATTTGTGACAGGGCTTCAGTGACGGCCGTGTTGACTCAACCGTTAAATTACATGCTTATTCCACGTAATTATACGTGTTTGAGACTAAATGGACCTCATTCCGAACAACTCAAAAACCTTGGCAGGAGACGTTTCATCTTAGCAATTAGATATATTTTTTTTTATCATACAAAAAAATTTAAAAGAGGTGCATCTGCTCCCCAGATAATGAAACCCGACCAATCTTTCGCCGTCGACTAAAAACGCATTTCTTCAATCAATATCTGAAATGAAAGAAAAAACAACAAACAAACAACAAACACTAAGCTTCTTACTGTCTACTAACATAACATTATTCTACAATCATGCACTCTTCCACTAAATACTCTTCCTTGTCTATATAAATGGTAAATGGCTGAATTTTTATATAGCAGCTTTTATCCAAAGCGCTTTAAAATTTGTTTCTCACATTTTACCCATTCACTCACACATTCACACACCGATGGCGGAGGCAACCATGCAAGGTGGCAACCTGGACATCGGGAGCAATTAGGGGTTAAGTGTCTTGCTCAAGGACACTTACATGACACACTGCACGGGAGGAGCGGGAATCAAACCGGTAACCTCCGGATTACCACACGACTGCTCTACCTCCTAAGCCACTGTCGCCCCACCCAACTACCTACTATACTAATATGTCTCTACTAATATGCACTCAACACTAACACTGCAGCACCCAAGTTTGGTACTCAGCTGAAAGAGTTGTACCCTTCCTGCTCTGACTTGTCCTACAGAACCTGTAAGTCGCTTTGGATAAAAGCGTTCAGCTAAATGACAAAATAATAATAATAATAACTTTATTTGTATAGCACCTTTTATACAGGGGATTGCAGTTCAAAGTGCCTTACATCAATATGAAATAAGACATAAAATCAGTGTAAAACAAGCAGCAAGAGCAAAGCATAAAGTGGGATAAAATAATGCAGATATATTAATTAAATCATATCAGAACCTCACGTTCCAATAGGCTTCTTGAATTTCTGTAATCTGTTTCAAAACATGATAAAGGTTATAGTATGCACCCAGCGGATAGTGGGGCGTAAAGACAAAAAAATTGTAAAATATGGAAATATGAAAACATTTAAATGTGTTTGGTTGATGAAAAGAGAGTTAATAGAAAAATTATGCAAAACTCACCGTATGTATTCATCTACTCAGCTGCCTGGCAGCGAGGCTGAATTGGCCTCTGCGCGCCCTGACCTTGACGAGAACGCGTGTAGGTGTGTGGCCGGGGGTGGGAAGTTCACAGCCCCACCTCTCGCTCCGTGTGATCCTACCATATGTTCTCTCTCTCTCCGTGTGACCCTGCAGTGACCTGGACCCGCTCCAGGCCCCTCATTGGTCAGTCCGAGTCAGGAAAGCTGAAAACCCCCAATGCTTGCTGGGTAAGTCGGTCTCCCCTCGTTAGGGAAAGAAAGGGAAAGAATCCGCTCGCTGAGAAGGAACTGCATGTTGGAATATTAATATCAGAAATTAAGGCATCATAGCAGTATGGGGGAGGGGGGAGGGGAGGTGCAGGCATGAGCAGGGTAATAGAAAAGTACTTAATATAGGCATATACAATTAAATCTGATTATAAAAATATGGGGAAAATAAACAGTGTAAACAAAGGTGCAGATGATGGTTTGTATGCCCTATCGGTTATAATATACGTTATTATATATAATTATAATAACATACTTATGTAGACACATTTTCGGAGCGGTAAAGAAAGAACGCGTTGATTTTGGCATTGGTTACCATGGCAGCGATGGAAGCCTCGAAGCATTGGTTACCATGGCAGTGATGGAAGCCTCGAAGCATTGGTTACCATGGCAGCGATGGAAGCCTCGAAGCATTGGTTACCATGGCAGCGATGGAATCCTTGAAGCATTGGTTACCATGGCAGCGATGGAAGCCTTGAAGCATGGGTTACCATGGCAGTGATGGAAGCCTCGAAGCAGCGGGGGTCAGCCCTGCCGTTCACCTTGCTCTGACTCCCGTCTGGTCTCGTCCTCCAGGTGACTTCCTGATGGAGTTCTTCAAGCTGTGCTGCAGGAAGGAGTCGTCGGAGGACATCCTGGGGAGGGAAGCGGTGGACGAGGAGGGCAAAGGTCAGGCTATTACCACGGCGATGGGCCGTCGTCGTTTGTGTTGTTGCACGATCGTTGCTACTAGGGCTGGGAATTAATCTGAAAAAAAATTGCGACCTCGATTCATAGACCTATGCAATCTCATTTATAAATTATGACGATTTTTTTTTAAACTTTTTACTTTACTTTTTTAAATTATGACGATTCTGACTTGAGTTATTTTGTATGTTACAAGAGACTTTTAAGTTTAAGTCAAGCACTTTCATATATGTTATGTTTAAGTTTAAGTCAAGCACTTTGATATATGTTATGTTGTCTGTTTAACACTTTCCGTGCCAACCATGCCAGTCCTATTAACCCTGTTGTGTGCCACCGCTCTATTCAATGACAGCTCTCACATTTTTGAACGCATAAACTATATCTTAAATTATGGCTATGTGTCTAATACGACAGTCGCTTATCAATTACTTGTTTGCAGTCAACATTGTCGAAACGGATTGTTTTTTAATCGGTTAATTTCCGTTTTATACCATTTTGTAAAACTTTCAGGAAAAAAAAATATTCTGCAGCAATCGCGCTTTACTGTAATACACAAAACACGTTGTCATTTTTTGGCCTATTTATGAATCGTTTTCAAATAAACGCTAGATTATCGATAGTATATGTGTACTTATGCACGCTATAGAAGCGGGCTGAAAAATCCATTATCTTATTTCCTGATCAGCTACACACACTCACAGCCACATACACACATAGGGGACACGTTGATATATAGGTGAAAACAGCTCTGATTATCCCAAAACTGGTAAAATAGATTCCTTACCTCAGATCAGATCTCCAAAAAGATTATTCCAATTCCTGATCGCCATTCCAAATATCGATTGCGTTTATTGATCCAAAGCTGGGTGGTCAAAAGACATATTCCACGCTGTTCTGATGGTGGGCAATGACTGGGATCGTCTCCGGTTACTTGCCTGACAAGTAAAATGTGGAATCCGGACTCTTTTTTTCCCCATGTGTTTCATTCAATCCAATCCAATGGGGTGCAGTACCATCCGGAGAGACGATAGGGGGCGGTATTTTCCCTGTTCGAGCTCAGACAGATCCCCACTGGTAACGTGAGGCTATATTGATGAAATATGAATGGAAATCGTGAATAAAAAAAAAAACGATTAAACAACAAGATTTCTTGTCGTTGGCACTCAACGGTTGGCATGAACTAACAAGATTTCCCGTCGTTGGCACTGAAAGTGTTAAGAAAGAGTGCAATAAATGATTTTATTGAAAAAATAAGAATCGTGTGAGAGAATCGTGATCTCAATTCATAGAGAGAAAAATCGTGATTCACATTTTAGCAAGAATCGCCCAGCCAGGGGCGCCCGAGTGGCGAACACCGCATTACTGCGTGCAGACCTACGCGGTCGACCCGGGTTCATCTCCTGCTCCCGGACGGATTTGCCGCATGTCCTCCCCCCACATCTTCTCCCGTTCTCCCTCTCCTATGTCGGTCATGTCTGACCAATAAAGCTGAAAAATGCTAAAAATAAATCTTTAAGTATCACCCAGCCCTAGTTGCTACTTACAATAATGATCTACTGAACAAACTGAGCCACTCCGTTTGCCTCAATACAAATCCCATTCCTTCCATTCAGGGCCGGGCCATGCTACAGGCCATACAGGTGATAACCTAGGGCCCCGAAAGGGGGCAGGGGAGGGGGGGGCTAAAATATATATTTTTTATATATATATAATATATGCTATCAATTTCACCAGTTACAGTTACGGTGTATTCTTCTTTACTCCAGGAGGGTGGGGGCATTTTTAGGATCTCGCCTAGGGCCCAACAGGCCCAAGAATCAAGAGGTTTATTTGTCACATACATACCAGGGCATACAGTGAAATGCGGGTGGTCATGCCCGCATCGATTGTGCAATAATACAATAATAAAATAGACATAGAAAAAAATTAAAAACGGGTAAGACACAATATGTGCATGATAAAAATAGACATGCTAAGTTCCTGAGAAACTGGTTCCTATGTACACTACTATACAATATACAATTTTAACTCCGTCATTATTATGTAACAGGCCGGCCCTGCTTCCATTACTGGAGGACACACAATACCATTTTCTTTCCTCAACTAATGGACATATAATGTTTTGTTGAGTACCAATTCTAGTACTTCTAGTCATTAAAGGTGCTATATATATAACATTGAGCCACTAGAGGTCCCACTAGAGCACCAGCATGTCCGCATGTCTCAACTCGCTTATCCAACCAGGTGCGTTCCACATGGGGGAGTGGGAAGTAGGGGGGGGATACATGCTCGTCAAATCAATTCAATAATTACATACAAATCTTATCTATAGCACCTTTAAATTGAGATACTAGTATTGGCCTACTATAAAACAAATTACTCATTTGATGGCCCCTCACTCATCTTGGTATTTGAGTACAATTTTGAGTACAATTGACTCTAATCTTCATTTAGAATCACCGTACTCCAGACGTTTGCATTGTTGCTGGTACTGACGCTACAGATGAGTGCACCTCTATGTTATTATACAGGTGGGGAACACTATAAAGATCAAAACAGGGTAATTTTAACTCGCAAGCAGATGGGTTTCATTTTCCGAGACGAATGCAAGACTACAGACCATAGACTATAATCAACAGGGTTCTTCCATTCAAGTCTCTACACAGAAAGCAGCTTTATGTCTGTCTGGAACATCACCATGTTTGTTTAGCGACGCGTGTTGGAGCAGCACATGCTCTCCCAGTCTCCCACTTCACTTCCTGTTGTGTGTTCATTTCCTGGCTATGGCTGTTCATCGAACTATAGTGCAGAAATAATAACAGAGCCAGAGTGAGTGCAGTGTAACAGACTCATGTGGAATATACATCCCGTGGAATGGCTTAGATGACGAAACAAAAATGAGCAAGAACATTGTACAGTTAAAAAATAGACTGAAAACTCTCATTGATGAGTACAAAAACGAGGAGCTCTACATTTTTTATTTCATATATATTTAAATTTCTACTAACATTTGTGTTATTTTTTGATTGATGTTTATTTTGTTTGTTATTTTAGGTTTGTAAGAGATTTTGTTTTATGTATGATATTGTGAGGAAGGGGCAGGACTAGATAAGCATTTGCTTCCTTCTGCTCCTTCTTAAACTCATTTGTTTATCATTTAATGAAGAATGTAAGATTTAATTTAAAAAAATTTCTTTAGTTTATCATTTTTATTGTGTTATATGGTTGATTGTTTGAGATAAAATAAATTCAACTCAACTCAAATCCTGTATCGTCCCGAGGTGTTGTCTTTGCCCTCTGTTTGATAATTGTTCAAATATTATATTAATGTAATATAATTAATTAATATTAAAGGTGCTATGAATAATTGTTTTATGTAATCATTAAAAAAAGAAAATACATCCAGCGGTTTTAGAAAGGTGCAGAATAAAAGTATTGCTTTTCCCAAAAATAATTATTGATTAACACTTTGGCTGCCATGAAACGTGTTTAGACGTCATTGCCGGCCATACTCAAGTTGCCGGAGGACGCTGTACAGCGTCCTTATATCAATATTTCAAAAATCTGCGATCGGATTCATATGTCCCCTCCGCTGGCCTGAGATCCACCAGCAGGACCCACTGAGCTCTCTGGCGGTTCAGGAGCGCCATCTGGTGGCCGATCGGCGCAATCGCTTAACAGGATGTGCCATAGAGGTTGTGCTAGACGTCCGTATTACTTCCGGGCACTCGCTATAGGTCCCGGGACTCTGGCTCGTCATGCTACACAGTGATCGATTGCCAATAACTCGATAAACAACATGATTTGGACGTATATACCATTATACAAGCTGGAGATGGACCGGGTAAATTTACATCCCATAATGATAAGATTTCTACTCTACGATGATCGCCCAACGGCGCGCGGAGACTGGGGTGAGTTTTAGCGTGTAACGTTACCGTCTTCGATACTAACTGCTATTATCAACATTTGACCCACATTAGATGATTGGTATAACGCTGCCCACGGAATTATAAACGCCCCCTAGCCCATCCGGTCAACATCAGATGACGTGTAGTAACTTCTAGAAGTACGTCTAGTTGGAATTTTTTATATCGCGCTGATTGCCATAAAACTGTATTGCATCATCAATATAATGCATTTGGGGCTATAGATCACGTTCTGGAGAAAGCTGCAGAAAGAGATGAAAACATACTTATACATTAGACCATACTTTACTATGAATATGTGAATGAAAAAGTTTAACGTTGCTACACAATGAACAATACATATAGGACTTTGAATGGGCCCTAATAATGGCAATGTAGCAATAGAATTTAAAAAGTTATAGCCATGCAAAGAAGGGGTACTTCTCCATAGACAAATAGAGCCGGCAACCTATGGTATATCATGAATTTAACCCAAGGCAACCAAAGTGGAAAGGAATTTATAATAAAAAAATATATTGGCAGGTCCAAAAGGAATGTCGTTTACATGTTGCAGGCATGTATCACCTCCATACTTCCCATTTCCCCACGTGGAATGCACCTGATTGGATAAATGACACGCTGGTGCTCTAGTGCGACATCTGAATGTTATCTATAGCACCTTTAATATGAATGATGTATTATAATTAATATCACATTACGTTACTATAATATAATGGAAACATTAACAGTAATTTTCCACGTGTCTTTTCCCCAGAGAATACAGACCTCAGCGCGGCCCTGTCTAAGTTGACTGAGCCAGCGGCGGTGCCCATCCCCAAGCTGTCCGTCTCCAACATGGTGCACAGTGCCCGCCGGCGAATCAGACGCCACCGCCGCGTCAATGAGTCGCCTCTCAGCAACGACATCCTCAACCCCATTGTTCTGGTAAGGATGTGTGTGTGTGTGGGGGGGGGGGGGGGGGGGCAGAGAGTGTGTGTGTGTGTGGGGGGGGGGGGGGGCAGAGAGTGTGTGCTTGTAAGTGTGTGTGTGTGGGGGGGGGGGGGGGCAGAGAGTGTGTGCTTGTAAGTGTGTGTGTGTGGCGGGGGTAACAGAGATAGTGTGTTTGTAAGTGTGTGTGGGGGGGGGGGGGGGGTAACAGAGAGTGTGTTTGTAAGTGTGTGTGTGTGTGGGGGGGGGGGGGTAACAGAGAGTGTGTGCTTGTAAGTGTGTGTGTGTGGCGGGGGTAACAGAGAGTGTGTTTGTAAGTGTGTGTGTGTGTGGGGGGGCGGGTAACAGAGATAGTGTGTTTGTAAGTGTGTGTGTGGGGGGGGGGGGGGTGTAACAGAGAGAGTGTTTGTAAGTGTGTGTGTGTGTGTGTGTGTGGGGGGGGGGGTACCAGAGAGTGTGTTTGTAAGTGTGTGAGGGGGGGGGGGGGGGTAACAGAGAGTGTGTTTGTAAGTGTGTGTGTGTGGGGGGGGGGGGGGTAACAGAGAGTGTGTTTGTAAGTGTGTGTGTGTGGGGGGGGGGGGGGTAACAGAGAGTGTGTTTGTAAGTGTGTGTGTGGGGGGGGGGGGGGGTAACAGAGAGAGTGTTTGTAAGTGTGTGTGTGGGGGGGGGGGGGGGGGGTAACAGAGAGAGTGTTTGTAAGTGTGTGTGAGGGGGGGGGGGGGGGGGGTAACAGAGAGAGTGTTTGTAAGTGTGTGTGTGTGGGGGGGGGGGGGGGGTAACAGAGAGTGTGTTTGTAAGTGTGTGTGTGTGGGGGGGGGGGGGGATAACAGAGAGTGTGTTTGTAAGTGTGTGTGTGTGTGTGGGGGGGGGGGGATAACAGAGAGAGTGTTTGTAAGTGTGTGTGTGTGTGTGTGGGGGGGGGGATAACAGAGAGTGTTTGTAAGTGTGTGTGTGTGTGGGGGGGGGGATAACAGAGAGTGTGTTTGTAAGTGTGTGTGTGTGTGGGGGGGGGGATAACAGAGAGTGTGTTTGTAAGTGTGTGTGTGTGTGGGGGGGGGGATAACAGAGAGTGTGTTTGTAAGTGTGTGTGTGGGGGGGGGGGGGGGTAACAGAGTGTGTTTGTAAGTGTGTGTGTGTGGGGGGGGGGGTAACAGAGAGTGTGTTTGTAAGTGTGTGTGTGTGGGGGGGGGCGGGTAACAGAGAGAGTGTGTTTGTAAGTGTGTGTGTGTGGGGGGGGGGGGTAACAGAGAGTGTGTTTGTAAGTGTGTGTGTGTGGGGGGGGGGGGTAACAGAGAGAGTGTTTGTAAGTGTGTGTGTGGGGGGGGGGGGGGGTAACAGAGAGAGTGTTTGTAAGTGTGTGTGTGTGGGGGGGGGGGGTAACAGAGTGTGTTTGTAAGTGTGTGTGTGTGGGGGGGGGGGTAACAGAGAGTGTGTTTGTAAGTGTGTGGGGGGGGGGGGGTAACAGAGAGAGTGTTTGTAAGTGTGTGTGAGGGGGGGGGGGGCAGAGAGTGTGTGTTTGTAAGTGTGTGTGAGGGGGGGGGGGGGGGGGGTAACAGAGAGAGTGTTTGTAAGTGTGTGTGAGGGGGGGGGGGGGCAGAGAGTGTGTTTGTAAGTGTGTGTGAGGGGGGGGGGGGGTAACAGAGAGAGTGTGTTTGTAAGTGTGTGTGTGGGGGGGGGGGGGGGGGGTAACAGAGATAGTGTTTGTAAGTGTGTGTGAGGGGGGGGGGGGGCAGAGAGTGTGTTTGTAAGTGTGTGTGAGGGGGGGGGGGGGGTAACAGAGAGAGTGTGTTTGTAAGTGTGTGTGTGGGGGGGGGGGGGGGGGGGGGGTAACAGAGAGTGTTTATAAGTGTGTGTGTGAGGGGGGGGGGGGGGTAACAGAGAGAGTGTTTGTAAGTGTGTGTGGGGGGGGGGGGGGTAACAGAGAGAGTGTGTTTGTAAGTGTGTGTGTGGGGGGGGGGGGGGGGGGGTAACAGAGAGTGTGTGTTTGTAAGTGTGTGTGAGGGGGGGGGGGGTAACAGAGAGAGTGTGTTTGTAAGTGTGTGTGTGGGGGGGGGGGGGGGGTAACAGAGAGTGTGTGTTTGTAAGTGTGTGTGTGTGGGGGGGGGGGGGGGTAACAGAGAGAGTGTGTTTGTAAGTGTGTGTGTGGGGGGGGGGGGGTAACAGAGTGTGTTTGTAAGTGTGTGTGTGTGGGGGGGGGGGGGGGTAACAGAGTGTATTTGTAAGTGTGTGTGTGAGGGGGGGGGGGGGTAACAGAGAGTGTGTTTGTAAGTGTGTGTGTGTGGGGGGGGGGGGGGGTAACAGAGAGTGTTTATAAGTGTGTGTGTGTGGGGGGGGGGGGGTAACAGAGTGTGTTTGTAAGTGTGTGGGGGGGGGGGGGGTAACAGAGAGTGTTTATAAGTGTGTGTGTGGGGGGGGGGGGTAACAGAGTGTGTTTGTAAGTGTGTGTGTGGGGGGGGGGGGGGGGTAACAGAGAGTGTGTTTGTAAGTGTGTGGGGGGGGGGGGGTAACAGAGAGTGTGTTTGTAAGTGTGTGTGGGGGGGGGGGGGGGGTAACAGAGAGAGTGTAAGTGTGTGTATGTGGGGGGGGGGGGTAACAGAGAGAGTGTAAGTGTGTGTATGTGGGGGGGGGGGGGTAACAGAGAGAGTGTAAGTGTGTGTGTGGGCGGGGGGGGGGTAACAGAGAGAGTGTGTTTATAAGTGTGTGTGAGGGGGGGGGGGGGTAACAGAGAGTGTGTGTGTGAGGGGGGGGGGGGGTAACAGAGAGGTGTGTTTATAAGTGTGTGTGTGGGGGGGGGGGGGGGTAACAGAGAGTGTGTTTGTAAGTGTGTGTGTGGGGGGGGGGGTAACAGAGAGTGTGTTTGTAAGTGTGTGTGTGGGGGGGGGGGGGGGGGTAACAGAGAGAGTGTTTGTAAGTGTGTGTGTGAGGGGGGGGGGGGGGTAACAGAGTGTGTTTGTAAGTGTGTGTGTGGGGGGGGGGGGGGGTAACAGAGTGTTTGTAAGTGTGTGTGTGAGGGGGGGGGGGGGGGGGGTAACAGAGTGTGTTTGTAAGTGTGTGGGGGGGGGTAACAGAGTGTGTTTGTAAGTGTGTGTGGTGAGGGGGGGGGTAACAGAGTGTGTTTGTAAGTGTGTGGGGGGGGGGTAACAGAGTGTGTTTGTAAGTGTGTGGGGGGGGGGGTAACAGAGTGTGTTTGTAAGTGTGTGGGGGGGGGGGGTAACAGAGTGTGTTTGTAAGTGTGTGTGGTGAGGGGGGGGGTAACAGAGTGTGTTTGTAAGTATGTGGGGGGGGGTAACACACAGAGAGAGAGAGAGAGAGAGAGAGAGAGAGAGAGAGTGTATGTGTGTGAGGGGGGGGGGGGTGGTAACAATTGGTCTCATTTAGTCTTGTGTTGTAAATGCAGCGCATCCTTCCTTCACAGTGGTGTGCTCCGCCCCTCCCCCCTTAAGCCCAAACAGTATTTTCAGCTGGTGTTGAGAGGGAGGAGGGAGCCATGGTGTGTTTCTCTTTGAAACGTCTTTGGTAACTTATAATAATAATATTAATAATAATAATAATAAATTGAATTTGTAGTGCACATTTGTTGTTCACTAGGATCCCAAAGTGCTACAGGGTTAAAACATAGTAAAAAAAAAAAGAAAGAAAAGAAAGATAATAATAAAATAAAATACAAAATAAAAATAAAATACAAAATAAAACATAGTTAAAAACATAGTATAAACAGAAAATTATAAACAACAGCACAAGAACAAATTCAATCACAAGAAATAGCTAGCAATCAAAGGCCTTTTGAAATTAGAAGGTTTTCAGGCCTGCTTTAACACTTTGAGTGCCAGCCACGACAATTGTCGTCTTATCAGACCCCCCATTGAGTGCCGACGACGTGAAATGTCGTTTGTTTGCCGTAGTTTTTTTTATTGGCAATTTTAATTCATATTTCATCAATCGAGCCTCGGGTTAGTGCTGCAGAGTCTCTCTGAGCTCAATTGGGAAGATACCGCCCCCTATCGTCTCTCCCTGTGTAACTGCACCCCATCAGTTCTGACTGATGCAGGGGGAGTGGTCAGTTTCCTAATTTTATTTTTCCCTCAAGGCATCTGAAGGATCGATTGTGCTCGCCGGCCCGGAAAACCCATGGATTATGTATTTACAGTATCAACACTGTAATCAATAAGCGTGATCGATATTTGGAATGGCGATCAGGAATTGGAATAATCTTTTTGGATAACATCTGATCTCAGGTAAGGAATCTATTTTACCAGACCTGTTTTCACGGAGATGAAATGAGAATCGATTTTTCAGCCCGCCTTTATAGCGTGCATAAGTACACATATACTATCGATAATCTAGCGTTTATTTGAAAACTATTCATAAATAGGCCGAAAAATTACAACGTTTTTGTGTATTCTAGAATATTCCAGTAAATGCCTTTTATCACAGAATCTTTATATTTTCCTTGAAAACGAGGGCTTTTCAAAATGCTATAAAAAGAAAATGAACCGATAAAAAAACAATCCGTTTCGACAATGTTGACTGCAAACAAGTCATTGATAAACGACGGGCAGATTAGACACATAGCCATAATTTAAGACAGAGATTATGCGTTCACAACGCTATCATTGAAGTGGATGCTGGCACTCAACTGGGTTTTCAATGTTAAATGGCCGGCACTGAAATTGTTAACAGAGTCCAGGGCCATCATTTATCAATAATGCGTAGAAAGTGTTCTATTTTTTTTCCTACGCACAGAATTTAGAATGTCTCTACGCACAGAAAAATCTGGATTTATCAACTGTGCGTGCACAGGTCATACGCACACTCCGTGTTGATAAATACCATTGTTCTTACAGTCTATGTTTGTGCATGATTATCCATATATGGTAATGAACACCCCCATGGGATGTGAAATAATGGACTAAGCCGAGCGAACTATGAGAAACTTCACTGAGAGCGCGATTGATCACGGACAAATTCAACGTATACAGCATTTCCCGTTGTGAACAATCTTATTTGGGAATATGACACACAGAATAATAGTATTTAGCGTTTTATTTTATACAATATTTAATCGTATGATTATACTGTAGATATTTTAGAGAATAAATAAATCCAATGAAGTTGCTTAGAAATGATCGTACGCACGGTTTACGCACATATCTGTGCGTACGCAGTTTACGCACCATTGATAAATGAGGGCCCAGGCTCTGTGGTGCCCTCAGCTAGATGGGGAGGCTGTTCCACAGGCGTGGTGCAGCCGGTCCCCCATGGTGCAGAGCCTGGTACTGGGGACCCGGAGGAGCAGGCTACCTGCAGATCTGAGGGTACGGGTGGAGGATTGTGGAGTGATGAGTTCCTGTAGGTAGAGGGGTGCGTGTCCGTTTAGTTATGGGTGAGCAGCAGGATTAAAACAAATTTTGTATTATCTTTTCCCCCCCTCCTTTTTCCGTTTTTCTCCCATCCCCAATGTTAGTCGTTATACCAATTCCCAATCCCCTTCCTGGTCGTTGCGCACTCTGCCCCCTACCGTCGGTCTGGGAGGGCGGAGACTATAATAATTATAATTGTTAGACTAGAAGTCTTTATTTGTCATGCAGTTTAACACACACACACGCGAGATGGGCGACCCACAGGAACACACATACACATGCACTGAGTCGCCGGTGAAATGTGTCTCTGCACTTTTCCCATCCCGTTGTCCTTCCCCCCATGGGCAGCCGGGAGCAGATAGGGCGTCAACGTGAGCCGCGCCCCCGGGGACCAATCCAAGTGCTCCTGTCCGTCTTCGTCAAGGACGCCACAGCGTTAGCGATCTGTTGTGCATGTTTTTCCATTGGGTTTATCTTATCGGGGGGGAAACCCTTGCGAGCACGGGGAGAACATGCAAACTCCACACAGAAAGGCCTGGGAGATACCCCACCTGGGTACCTGGCATCATGGAAACCTGGTCCCCAAGCGGGAATCGAACCCTGGACCTTCTTGCTGTGAGGCGACAGTGTTAACCACTACACCACCGTGCCGCCTATCCGCCTATCACATGCTTCCTCCGACACATGTGTACCCAGCCCACCGCTTCTTTTCACTTGGCAGCGCAGACTCTCACTGGGGGAGTGTAACGTGTGGAAGGTCACACTACCTCCCCCAGATCCTTCCCTCGCTGTGCAGGCGCCCCGACCAAACTGTAGGAGTCGCTGTTTACAACGACCAGGACCCACCTCACCGGCTTTCCCACCCGCTGACACTGCCAATTGTGTCAGTATGGACGGCCGACCAAGCCGGAGGCACCACAGCTGGATTCTATCCCACTGTCTCTGCGGTGGTAGACATACGCTTAGTCCACTGCGCTACCCGGCCGCCCGAGCAGCAGGATTTTGTAGTTGATCCGGCATGAGATGGGGAGCAAATGTAGTGAGTGGAGGATGGGCGTTATGTGCTCATGTTTACGGAGCACATAACTTGTAGAAGATGACAGAAAGGCAGCTTTTGGTGGAGAAGATAAGTAAAACTAATTTTGCCATAATTCAGCAGGTCTAACACACACACACACACACACACACGCACGCATGCACACGCACACGCACACACACACAGAAATAACAGCCTGGTTGCAACATCCAAATGTCAAGCTGTTGGCAATGACAACAGCCAGCTAGCTCGCTTGTTTAATTATCTCACGTTCGCTATAAAGTAAAAAACTAAATCAATAGCAATTTTGTGAGTTTTGCCCATGCATATAAAGTAATACAGTCGAGTGTTCCTTCATTAATCCCTGTGGGGGAAATTAATGACTTTGTACACGTCCAGTTCTCCTAAACCCTGAGCCCAGCGCCTCCTGACCTTGGGAGCAGTAACTCCGATAACACCGGCCTGATTCATATGCCTCAGACAGACACACACACACACACACACGCACGCGCACGCGCACACGCACACGCACGCACACACTCACAGTCACACACACATACAGACACACACACTCACAGTCACACACACATACAGACACAGATACACACACACACACACACACACACAGATACACACAGATACACACACACACACACACACACACACAGATAAAGACACACACACACATACATACAGACACAGACAGACACACACAGACAAAGACACACACACAGACAAAGACACACACACCCCCCCCCCCCCCCCCCCCCCCCCCCCCCCCCACCCACCCCCCATGTGTCGGCCGTGCCGGGGCATCAGGGCCATTTGTTTTAGCCTGTGATGTGGAGAGAAGCCGCCCTCCCTTCCCCCGAAGGCTTACAGGAACTTAGCTTCTCCTGACAGGCAGCTAGGTGGCAGCTCAGTGGCCTCAGAGACACCCCCAACCCCCCCCCCCCCCCCCCCCCCAGCTCGCTGGCCTTGACAACCTCCAAATCAGCAGTCCCATTGCGACTTCTACTTGTTAACGGGCATGGAGAGGAAACATCCAGGGAACAGATGGTGGAAGTAAACGGTACACTATCCCCCCCCCCTCACAGTGAGCTGTGGTGTTCCACAAGGAAGCATACTAGGACCGCTACTATTCCTAATTTATGCAAATGACATGTCGTCAGCTTGTGACTGCAACTTGTTCCTGTTTGCGGACGACTCAGCCCTGCTGGTCTCTGACAAGAACAAGTTACAGGTTGAAAAAACCCTCAGCTCGGAACTAGGCAAAATCTGCATATGGCTCGCTGACAACAAACTATCATTACACATGGGCAAAACAGAGTCCATTCTCTTCGGTTCAAATAACAAACTCAGCAAGACCGACGGCTTCTCGGTTACAGTGGGTGACAATATTATCACAAGGAAAGATGAAATTACCTACCTGGGTTCCATCCTAGAGGCTAATCTTTCCTGTGACAAAATGGCATCCAATGTAATAAAAAAAGTCAACCAACGAACGCGATTCTTGTACCGGATCTCCTCTCTGGTAAACAAGAATACCCTGAAGACTCTAGCAGGAGCACTCATTCAAGGGTACTACGACTATGCTTGCACCTCATGGTACCAAAGCACCTCAAAGGCACTAAAAAAACAAATTACAAACATCTCAAAACAAGCTAGTCAGACTACTACTTGACCTGACTCCTAGAACCCACCTCACCCCTGCCCACTTTGACAACCTAGGATGGCTTAGAGTAGACGACAGAGTACAGCAACTTGCAATGGGCCTGGTCTACAAGATACACTACGCGACCAAGGTACCCATGTACATGTCAAAATACTTCCCAAAGGTCAGTGAATACCACGATCACAACACCAGAGGGAGCTCCACAAATCATGTAAAACCCAGATTCGGCTCAAACAAGGGACTAAACACGTTTCGCAATTATGCCACATCAATGTGGAACGCCCTGCCTAAAGCTGTAAAGGAATGTGAATCACTACCCACCTTCAAAAACACTCTCAAAAAACACCTACGTGAGACTGCAATTCGAAACTGGCCCCTACAAATGTCCTAACCTAGTTGTACAGTAAATGACCAAGTAAGGCTTTGTCAATATTCCAATGTACAGTGTTAAATGTGTGTGTGTCCCCTTCCCAACCCCCCCCCCCCCCCCACCTCCAATGTACAGCCCTCACCCAACCCACCCAACCCCACCCCACCCAACCAACCTCCTCCAATGTACAGTTTCTATGCCAAATGTATATACACTCCTTTTCTGGACACTTTTGTATCACAAACAGTACTGTATTTGCAAATCTGATATGTCATAAATGTATAGATGTAGCAGTACTGTCTATCTGTATGTCATGTATGTCATATATGTTATGATGAATTGAAAATGGGGGACCCTGATGTAAACAAGACGAAAGTCTTTCTCTGGTCTGCATCCCCTTAACAATTGTATGTATTGAGCTGTACTGTACTGTACCCATTCTGCAATCTGTTAATAAACTTTTCAATCAATCAATCAATCAATCAATCAATCAATCAATCAGCCTTCGGAGCCACGACCATCCACACAGTACTTACTGCGAATCCAGAACGAAAGAAATTACCCCCGACAGGCAAGTGTAATAAGAGATCAATGTTTTTATTATATCTGCTCATGTCGGGTGACATACATCAGAACCCTGGTCCCGTAATGACACGGAACCAGAGACTACAGTTAAATCTGCTGACCCAAGAAGCAGCAGCCAGCTTCGCCAGCACAACAGATCAAATGCTACCCACACAGACGGCGGCTAACGACATGATCAACGGCAACATTCCTCCTCTACCACCTCTTCAAAAGAACCCACGAGAGGCCACAGCGAGAGGGAAGGAACCGGGGTTCACAACCGAGGCGCCCAGCACGTCGCGGGGACGAAACAGCGAGGCATCGCTCCTCACACCGGCCGCAACTGACGATTCAGCCAGCAGTTGCACCAGCCGACCAGCAAGCGGCGACACACCCTCACCGAAGCCCCAGCAAACTTGGCGAGAGGCTAGAGGGAGAGCGGCGCGGGACATCAAGATCACCAAGAACCCGACGGTTAGCTTGGCTGGCCCCGCCATGCCAGCTAGTCTACCCGGGCCGGGGCCAGGACAAAAGGCACCCCCCCTCCCCCACAATGGAGTACGAACAGACACATCTGTAAACAACCAGCCCCCCCCCCCCCCCCCCACACATCGCGGGCTTTCACACAGAGGAATACAAACTCCAGCAAAGCTGGACAAGCTAAAAGCAATTGGTTTTGATAGCTTATCAGTGAGCTGGATGCAATCCTACCTGGAGGGGAGAGAACAGATGGTAGAGGTAAACGGTACTCTATCCCCCCCCCCTCACAGTGAGCTGTGGTGTTCCACAAGGAAGCATACTAGGACCGCTACTCTTCCTAATTTATGCAAATGACATGTCGTCAGCCTGTGACTGCAACTTGTTCCTGTTTGCGGACGACTCAGCCCTGCTGGTCTCTGACAAGAACAAAAGTTGCAGGTTGAAAAAACCCTCAGCACGGAACTAGGCAAAATCTGCATATGGCTCGCTGATAACAAACTATCATTACACATGGGCAAAACAGAGTCCATTCTCTTCGGTTCAAATAACAAACTCAGCAAGACCGACGGCTTCTCAGTTACAGTGGGTGACAATATTGTCACAAGGAAAGACGAAATTACCTACCTGGGTTCCATCCTAGAGGCAAATCTTTCCTGTGACAAAATGGCATCCAATGTAATAAAAAAAGTCAACCAACGAACTAGATTCTTGTACCGGATCTCCTCTCTGGTAAACAAGAATACCCTGAAGACTCTGGCAGGAGCACTCATTCAATGGTACTACGACTATGCGTGCACCTCATGGTACCAAAGCACCTCAAATGGTATATATGGTAACTCAGAACATTGTACATATGTCTATACCGAACACTGTGACCTCTTTTTCTTCTTCTAAATTACACGTATACTATGTTTGATACTATCTTGTCTAGCACAGTCTCTGGAGCGTAACAGTAAGAAGCATTTTGTATGAAAGTATTCTGTACTTCTGTATGACAACTATTAAAGAAACTTGAAACTTGAGAAACAAAGGCGCTTAAAACAAAATTACAAACTGGTCAGACTACTACTTGACCTGAACCCCAGAACCCACCTCACCCCTGCCCACTTTGACAACCTAGGATGGCTTAGAGTAGACGACAGAGTACAGCAACTTGCAATGGGCCTGGTCTACAAGATACACTATACGACCGGGGTACCCATGTACATGTCAAAATACTTCCCAAAGGTCAGTGAATACCACAACCACTACACCAGAGGAAGCTCAACAAATCATGTAAAACCCAGATTCGGCTCAAACAAGGGACTAAACACGTTTCGCAATTATGCCACAACAATGTGGAACGCCCTACCCAAAGCTGTAAAGGAATGTGAATCACTACCCACATTCAAAACCGCTCTTAAAGAGCACCTACGGGAGGCTGCAATTCTAAACTGGCCACCGTAAATGCCCAAAACCCCCACCACCTCCTAATAGACAGTCTCCTCCCCACCGCATGTATATATTCCCTCCCCGCCGTATGTATATTTCTCTCCCACCCACCCACCCCCTCCTAATGTACAGTCCCCTCCCCATCATATATACTCTGTCAGGATCTAGGGGTAACAGTACTGTATATTTGAATACCGTTATGTCACAAATGTATCAGTACTAAATACCTATATGTCCCTATGCCATAAATGTCATGTATGTTGTGTATGTATGTTTTATTAATGTTATTTACGCCCCACCCTGTTTTTATATTTAACACTGTGTTTAGGACTGTTTTTATTCTTATTTGACTAGCACCTAGGGTTGCATTTTTTTTAATTTCGTTGTAACAACTGTAACAATGACAAAGATCTATTCTATTCTATTCTATTCTATGTCATAAATGTCTATATGAATTGAAAATGGGGGACCCTGATGGAAACAAGACAAACGTCTTTCTCAGGTCTGCATCCCCTTAACAATTGTATGTATTGAGCCGTACTGTATTGTACCCATTCTGCAATCTGTTAAATAAAGTTTTCATTCATTCATTCATTCTAATCGGCTCTGAAGCACCACGCCCGCCCGTCCACAGGCTCGCTGGTGAATAAAACATCGTCACCACTCAAAGCTTGCTCGCTTAAAACTTATGGAACGCCCGGATCCACCAGATGCATGAATGTCACGTTGGTGTTCTTCTCCTTGTTAGCTACTGTGTGTGTGTGTGTGTGTGTGTGAGAGAGAGAGAGAGAGAGGGGAGGGGGGGCGACTGAGGCGAGACGGAGGAAATGGGCTTCTGGATTGGCTGTGGCACCCTGTCTTGACAGATGTGGCTGTATTCATCAAGCATCTTAACCCTTTCACTGCCGCACTACCAAACGGTTAACCCTTTCACTGCGACAATACACATATTGTAACCGTCGGTAGTGTGATAGCAAAGGGTTAACCTTCTGTAGTGTGGTAGTGTGGCAGTGAAAGGGTTAAAGTAGAATCAGAATCAGAAAGGTCTTCATTGCCAAGTACTTTTCACACACGAGGAATTTGCCTTGGACGTTATCGGTGCATTTGCGGACAGACATTAACAGACAGATAATACAATAAAGATAAATATGAGCTAAGTTAAGCACAATAGAATATAATATAATTATGAAAATGAAAATATAGGCCAGGGCTGTACAACTGTAAATAAGAGGTTGAATACAATTATATGGGATATAAACGAAATTAAATATAGCACAATAGAATATAGTACAATTATGTCATGTGACCTAGATCGTATGTACATTTACGAAGGTGTGTGTGCGTGTGTGTGTGTCAGTATCTCTTCCCAGATGCTGCTCAGGAGAAATCATCTGAGAGCTCGGAGAACAAGGTCACACCAACAAACACGGAAGGAAAGTGCGACCAGGATAAAGATCCTGACTTTGTAAGTCTACTTATATAAATGAGGCCAGTAATCTGTTAAAGTAACACGCCAACTTTTTGGGAAATTCGCTTGTTTGCCATCTACCCTGGAGTTAGACAAGCAGATGCATACCCTTTTCTTCTCTGTGCATGCATAAAGCTTAGGGAACACCCGCACCGTTAGCCTAGCTTCACTGGAAGTAGGTGTGCCAGTGTAGCCTAGTTCCCAACAGTCACGAAATACACTCCAAATACAACTCCAAAATGTCCTGTAAACATGTTGTGACCTGTGTTTTTACCACGTGGAGAAATCCAAATTTTAAATTAGACATTTTCGTTTTCTAAGCAGATATATACTCAGACATTTCTTTTGCCAAACCACTGCTGCCTGGGCGCAATGATTTCACGCGTCACCTCAAAAGCCCTGTTGTAACTTCCCTCAATAAAACGAATGTGATTAGTAGCTAGCAACAGGACGCACTTTCATTGAGTGAGGTGGATATCATCAGACAGACTAGCTAATAGTATCTAGATAAATCACAACTTTACATTCAACTACTAGGAACTACTATCACTGTGTGTGTCTGACTCCCACCTAAACGTACAACGTATAACGTATGTAGTAGGGCTGTCCCCGACTAAGGATTTGGATGGTCGACTATGATTGGCCAAAATTTGCCGTTAGTCGACTATTGGACAACAAAAAAAAAAAAAAGTATAATATATATATATATCTTTTTTTTTATCATTCCTTTTGGGCTGTGGCGGGTGCTTAATGTCTGAAGGAGTCGACTGAAGGCTTCTTGTCCTCTGCAAAAGCATGCAATTGGTCCACTGATGGATACATCTTGATATTTGTCTAGTCTAGTGTGTTCATTAGATGGGTGAAATCCTCTTTCAGTGCCTCTGTGCCTGTTTTCGTAGGCAGTTAGCCTCTGGTATGCATGTCATTAGCGTTAGCCACGCTTCTAGGCCTCTTTTCTTTTGGAAAGAATGATACAAAATCAAAGATTTCTTTTTCTTTTTTTTATATATATATTCGACTAAGAGGCTGGCCAGTCGACTATGGCTCCTTTCGACCGATTAGCAGTGGCACGTGGGTAAAATAACTGGGGATGCCAATTTTTTTTAAAGGGGCTATGTACTGCTATTCCTAGCACTATTTGGGCAACTTTACACAATTCCTGTTAGTCTATTGAAGACATCTGTACGTTTTTTTTCCAAAAAAATGCATTGTTTTATATTTCTAATCAAGTACTCAAAACCATCATTTTCCAGCTTCAAGATTTCAGGCTGTTATGGCCCCGCCCATAAGCACTTTGAGTGACAGTCAGCCCACACAGTCTGCTACTGGTAGACTGAGAGAGATAGATAGATAGAGAGAGAGAGAGAGATAGGGGGGGTGGGAGAGAGAGAGAGAGAGAGAGGGGGGGGTGGGAGAGAGAGAGAGAGAGAGAGCTTCTTCCAGAGCGAAACCCGACACCTCTGCACACACTCGGAGAGTCGGAGGGAGAGAGAGAGAGAGAGAGAGAGGGGGGGGGGGTGGGAGGGAGAGAGGGAGAGAGAGAGAGAGCTTCTTCCAGAGCGAAACCCGACACCTCTGCACACACTCGGAGAGTCGGAGGGAGAGAGAGAGAGAGAGAGGGGGGGGGGTGGGAGGGAGAGAGAGAGAGAGAGAGAGAGAGCTTCTTCCAGAGCGAAACTCGACACCTGCACACACTCGGAGGGAGGGAGGGAGAGAGGGAGGGAGGGAGAGAGGGAGAGAGAGGGAGAGAGAGGGAGAGAGAGAGAGAGATTCTTCCAGAGCGAAACCCGACACCTCTGCAGTGCACACACTCCGGAGCGAGTGCCGCGTGTGCCGTGCAGCAGGTCCACCCCCCCTCTCTCTCCATCTCTCTCTCCCTCCAGAGCGCACGCAGAGGCGTCAGGCCCCACTCCGCCTCGCAGCATGAGGAAGTGGCTTCCACTCGCTGTCTAGTCTAGGTAGAATGGGGGCGGGCATTAGCTCCAACCACAGAGCCAATCGCATCACTGTGCGCTACCCATCGGCCGTATGACGTATATCAGCCGTTCAAATCAAAATGGCCTGATTTACTGGAGGAGGAAAGGGGCTGAGCTGAATCAGAGCAATCCGCCAATATGGTATTTAGACACTAAAACACATTGATACGAACTCCTATTACTATAATACAATGCTAGAGACAGAAAAATGACATTTATAGTACATGTCACCTTTAAATTAAAAATGTGTTTTTTTTTTTATTAATTATATATATATATTTAAGCCAAATAATAGTGTGACAAAATAAAAATGCACACTAAATAAAAATACACATTTCAAGTGTAAACATACAGCTATATTCCATGGGCTAGATTTAATAAGATTCGAGCTGAGTAAAGCTTTTCCCCACACCTCCAGGGCGGCAAATGTACAGAGGCTAGAGTACTTAGTTTGCTGACGGACCTGTTTTAAGGTGTGGGAAGGGCTTTAGTCAGCTCGAATCTGATTGGCTAGTATTGGTTTTGGACTACACATACATGAATCACATGGTGGAAGTTGGAGAAAGACACCTCCCCTCTGCCTCCTCTCCTCTGCCTCAGTGTGTTAGAGAGAGTGAGAAGGAGAAGAGGGAGACATTTCAAAAAAATAAATGATAACACAGAGATGAAAAATTATGATTTTTTATTATTATTGTAAACTATATAAAATAAAATAAATAATAATATATATAATTTTTTCATATTTCATATTAATTCATATTTTAATAATGGGGAAGCCTGGCTTCCGTTGGCTTCCAGGAGGATTTGCCACTGCCGATTAGTCGACTAATCTACTAATAGGGGTCAGCCCTAGTATGAAGTATATCACGCCATACTGCATACTGCACCTGTGTATAATGTATACTTACTTACTCATAGCATATATTTAGATTATAGCGTCTATTGTAACTATATTTATTGTAAGGCAAATATATAACATACATACCCTCATCTGCACCTTGACTTATTTACACTGCCTACTTGCTCATATGCACATACTCGGAGTAAATTATATTGTTATGTTGTTGTTTACACTGCCTATTTTTATTTTTTACTTCCCCACTGTACTATCATTTTATGACTTGTATAATGTCTTCTACTATCACCATGTACCTGTACCTCCCCCCATCCTACTATGATGCCTGCATTTTCCCAAGGGGATCAATAAAGGAGTATCCTATCTTATCTTATTTGTTTATACATACCATTAGTCACACACTTTGTGGATACATACTAAGTTTGTGTAACACATCCTGGCCTAGAGAGACCTAATCACACAAATACATGTTTGATTACAGTTTTGTTGTGTTCTTCTCACATGTCTTTGTTCACAGAATGTTACATGTGACCACAGAACTTGTAATACACACGGCAGTTTAGTACAATACCTTCCTTCTAGATTATTTATATAAATGTTCAATTCGTTTTATGACCATAAGCTGTGTAGTCATTATCTGTGATTAGACATTTCACTGGTACAACTCAAATGATTAGGCCTACACATGGCAGTTTAGCACAAATAAATAAGAGAACTCAAACTGAGAAAGGCTGTAATTTATTTTACAATAAGCGGTGTAACAATACAATAATAATAGTCACAAAACTATTCCCCACTTATGAGTTGAAAAAGTGTGGAAGGCACTTTGGGTGTCCAGCTGGGTGCCAGGGCAATAGATGTGTTTCTGTGGGTGGCTGTCTGCTCAGGACTAGTCAGCCGCACAGTTAGTGGGAGTCTGAACTCTGCAGTAGCTCTTCAGCAGGACTAGTCAGCCGCACAGTTAGTGGGAGTCTGAACTCTGCAGTAGCTCTTCAGCAGGACTAGTCAGCTGCACAGTTAGTGGGAGTCTGAACTCTGCAGTAGCTCTTCAGCAGGACTAGTCAGCCGCACAGTTAGTGGGAGTCTGAACTCTGCAGTAGCTCTTCAGCAGGACTAGTCAGCTGCACAGTGAGTGGGAGTCTGAACTCTGCAGTAGCTCTTCAGCAGGACTAGTCAGCTGCACAGTGAGTGGGAGTCTGAACTCTGCAGTAGCTCTTCAGCAGGACTAGTCAGCTGCACAGTGAGTGGGAGTCTGAACTCTGCAGTAGCTCTTCAGCAGGACTAGTCAGCTGCACAGTGAGTGGGAGTCTGAACTCTGCAGTAGCTCTTCAGCAGGACTAGTCAGCTGCACAGTGAGTGGGAGTCTGAACTCTGCAGTAGCTCTTCAGCAGGACTAGTCAGCTGCACAGTGAGTGGGAGTCTGAACTCTGCAGTAGCTCTTCAGCAGGACTAGTCAGCTGCACAGTGAGTGGGAGTCTGAACTCTGCAGTAGCTCTTCAGCAGTACAGCTGTTCTGTGTTGAATGTGGTCGTCACTCACTTCACCCTAATTGATAAATGACAGAACATGGATAAAAACGTATTATTATTAGTAATTAGGGATGTCCGATATTATCGGCCTACCGATATTATCTGCCCATATTGGCATTAAAATGTGATATTGGAAATGATCTGTATAGTTTTTTTTAAACATTTATTTCACCTTTATTTACCCAGGCAAGCAAGTAAGAACAAATTCAGATTTTATTTATTGTCAAAAGTATGCATAATGTTGTGTTAATTCCGTTAATTACCTGAAATTATTCTGTTTTTTGGGGGGGGGGGGGGACCCTGCATATATCGATATCGGTATCAGAAATTAAGAGTTGGACAATATTGGTATATCGGTATCGGTAAAAAAGCCAATATCAAGCATCCCTATTCGTAATACATACATGAAGGCAATATATTTGGAATGCAATTCATTATAGCTGATCCAACACACATTCAAAAATACCATATTGGATACAATTATTGAAATACAGTAGAATAAAGAAAAGGTAATGGCACCAGGCAAATTAGGGTTTGCATAATGAAACCACGGCAAAGTTCCAATGTTTTACAAACATTTCTGAGTCATTGCATTCCCTTGGTATAGCTAGATTGAGCAGTGCTCTGTAATGCCTGGGGCGACTGCAGGCTTGGTGATAGCACACTGCTGAATCCAACGTTTACAATAGTAGCCTATAGAAATGAACAATGAAGACACTTTTATGCTAATTTATTTGGTCTGTTCATATAACCTGAACCCCTGAGTAAACAAAATAGGTTACCCAATTTACGATTATTTTACGAGGATTATACTAGGATAGTCCAGAAAAGTTGTGTCCTATTCATCCATTCTCACAATGTTAGACAGGTGGAATACAGCCTTCCATCTAAAAACATAACGGAACACTTACCACAGCCATGGTTGGCATTGTTTCACTTTCTCCTCTCTGTGCGATGCCGATGAATGGGATGGCCATATCTCACTTTCTGCATTGTACCTCACTGTTTACAAATTGTTACTGTATATTGTATATATGTATATTGTATATTCCTCTTTACTTACTTTTTACTTACTTTCTTACTTTTTTTTACTGTATGGAGCACACACTCAGGGGCTCATACAGAACCAAGCATTTCACCATAAAGTATGTGTATTTTATTGCGATAATTAATAAATTAACTTGAAACTTGAACTATCCGTCAGAAAAAGTTTCATGGTTCGAGTTCTAAGTTTCCATTTTTTCACAATAGTCATCTTGTGCAAAATGCTCTGAGCAAACGCGCTGGTTCTTTATTTTTTTTGTTCTTTCCGTATTTTTCACCCATCGAACCCGGTGTCTCTTGCGTTGGTGACGAACGCAATAACCGCTGCGCCACCCAGCCGCCTTTCGGCAATTTTTTTTTTAGAGTATGCATATGCTTAAAAAACGAAAATGTCATTTAAAGGTCACAACATGTTTACAGGAAAGTTTTGGAGTTATATTTGGAGTGTATTTTGTGACTAGGCTACATGGAGGAACCTACTTCCAGTGAATGACGCTAAGCTAGGCTAACAGTGTGGGTGTTCACTACGCCAACTGCATGCACAGAGAAGAAAAGGGTATGTATCTCTGCTTGTCTAACTAGAGGGTAGATGGCAAATAAGCTAATTTTCCCAAAATGTTGGCGTGTTCCTTTAATGGGGCTCTAATACAACTAAACACTTGATGGTTTATATCCTAATCTGATTCAGTTCTCCATATATATATATATATTTTTTTTTGTATATATACATGCAACTTACCGTAACATATACATACAACTTACTGTGACATACTGTATACATATAACAACTTACTGTAACATATACATACAACAACTTATCGTAACATATAGGCCTACACACAACAACTTACCGTAACATATACATACAACAACTTACCGTAACATATAGGCCTACATACAACAACTTACCGTAACATATACATACAACAACTTACCGTAACATATACATACAACAACTACCGTAACATATAGGCCTACATACAACAACTTACCGTAACATATACATACAATAACTTACTGTAACATATACATACAACAACTTACCGTAATATATACATACAACAACTTACCGTAACATATACACACAACAACTTACTGTAACATATACACACACAACAACTTACCGTAACATATCCACACAACAACTTACTGTAACATATACACACAACAACTTACCGTAACATATATACACAACAACTTACCGTAACATATATACACAGCAACTTACCGTAACATATACACACAACAACTTACCGTAACATATACACACAACAACTTACCGTAACATATACATACAACAACTTACCGTAACATATACACACAACAACTTACCGTAACATATCCACACAACAACTTACCGTAACATATACACACAGCAACTTACCGTAACATATACACACAACAACTTACCGTAACATATACACACAGCAACTTACCGTAACATATACACACAGCAACTTACCGTAACATATACACACAACAACTTACCGTAACATATACACACAGCAACTTACCGTAACATATCCACACAACAACTTACCGCAACATATCCACACAACAACTTACCGTAACATATACATACAACAACTTACCGTAACATATCCACACAACAACTTACCGTAACATATCCACACAACAACTTACTGTAACATATACACACAACAACTTACCATAACATATCCACACAACAACTTACCTTAACATATCCACACAACAACTTACCGTAACATATCCACACAACAACTTACCGTAACATATACACACAACAACTTACCGTAACATATACACACAACAACTTACCGTAACATATACACACAACAACTTATCATAACATATACACACAGCAACTTACCGTAACATATACATACAACAACTTACTGTAACATATACACACAACAACTTACCGTAACATATCCACACAGCAACTTACCGTAACATATACATACAACAACTTACCGTAACATATACATACAACAACTTATCGTAACATATACACACAACAACTTACCGTAACATATCCACACAACAACTTACTGTAACATATCCATACAACAACTTACCGGAACATATATACACAACAACTTACCGTAACATATACATACAACAACTTACCGTAACATATACACACAACAACTTACCGTAACATATCCACACAACAACTTACCGTAACATATCCACACAACAACTTACCGTAACATATACACACAACAACTTACCATAACATATCCACACAACAACTTACCGTGACATATACACACAACAACTTACCGTAACATATCCACACAACAACTTACCGTAACATATCCACACAACAACTTACCGTAACATATACACACAACAACTTACCGTAACATATACACACAACAACTTACCGTAACATATACACACAACAACTTACCGTAACATATACACACAACAACTTATCATAACATATACACACAACAACTTATCATAACATATACACACAACAACTTACTGTAACATATACACACAACAACTTATCATAACATATACACACAACAACTTATCATAACATATACACACAACAACTTACCGTAACATATCCACACAACAACTTACCGTAACATATACACACAACAACTTATCATAACATATACACACAGCAACTTACCGTAACATATACATACAACAACTTACCGTAACATATACATACAACAACTTATCGTAACATATACACACAACAACTTACGTAACATATCCACACAACAACTTACCGTAACATATACACACAACAACTTACCGTAACATATACACACAACAACTTACCGTAACATATCCACACAACAACTTACCGTAACATATCCACACAACAACTTACCGTAACATATCCACACAACAACTTACCGTAACATATCCACACAACAACTTACCGTAACATATCCACACAACAACTTACCGTAACATATCCACACAACAACTTACCGTAACATATCCACACAACAACTTACCATAACATATACACACAACAACTTATCATAACATATACACACAACAACTTACCGTAACATATACACACAACAACTTATCATAACATATACACACAACAACTTATCATAACATATACACACAACAACTTACCGTACCATATACACACAACAACTTACCGTAACATATACACACAACAACTTACCGTAACATATCCACACAACAACTTACCGTAACATATACACACAACAACTTATCATAACATATACACACAACAACTTATCATAACATATACACACAACAACTTACCGTAACATATCCACACAACAACTTACCGTAACATATACACACAACAACTTACCGTAACATATACACACAACAACTTACCGTAACATATACACACAACAACTTACCGTAACATATCCACACAACAACTTACCGTAACATATACACACAACAACTTACCGTAACATATACACACAACAACTTACCGTAACATATACACACAACAACTTACCGTAACATATCCACACAACAACTTACCGTAACATATACACACAACAACTTACCGTGACATATACACACAACAACTTACCGTAACATATACATACAACAACTTACCGTGACATATACACACAACAACTTACCGTAACATATCCACACAACAACTTACCGTAACATATACACACAACAACTTACCGTAACATATACACACAACAACTTATCATAACATATACACACAACAACTTATCGTAACATATACACACACCAACTTACCGTAACATATACACACAACAACTTACCGTAACATATACATACAACAACTTACCGTAACATATACACACAACAACTTACAGTAACATCCACACAACAACTTACTGTAACATATCCATACAACAACTTACCGTGACATATACACACAACAACTTACCGTAACATATCCACACAACAACTTACCGTAACATATACACACAACAACTTACCGTAACATATCCACACAACAACTTACCGTAACATATACACACAACAACTTACCTTAACATATACACACAACAACTTACCGTAACATATCCACACAACAACTTACCGTAACATATACACACAACAACTTACCGTAACATATACACACAACAACTTACCGTAACATATACACACAACAACTTACCGTAACATATACACACAACAACTTACCTTAACATATACACACAACAACTTACCGTAACATATCCACACAACAACTTACCGTAACATATACACACAACAACTTACCGTAACATATACATACAACAACTTACCGTAACATATACACACAACAACTTACCGTAACATATACACACAACAACTTACCGTAACATATACATACAACAACTTACCGTGACATATACACACAACAACTTACCGTAACATATACACACAACAACTTATCGTAACATATACACACAACAACTTACCATAACATATACACACAACAACTTACCGTAACATATACATACAACAACTTACCGTAACATATACATACAACAACTTACCGTAACATATACACACAACAACTTACAGTAACATCCACACAACAACTTACTGTAACATATCCATACAACAACTTACAGTAACATCCACACAACAACTTACTGTAACATATCCATACAACAACTTACCGTGACATATACACACAACAACTTACCGTAACATATCCACACAACAACTTACCGTAACATATACACACAACAACTTACCGTAACATATCCACACAACAACTTACCGTAACATATACACACAACAACTTACCTTAACATATACACACAACAACTTACCGTAACATATCCACACAACAACTTACCGTAACATATACACACAACAACTTACCGTAACATATACACACAACAACTTACCGTAACATATACACACAACAACTTACCGTAACATATACACACAACAACTTACCTTAACATATACACACAACAACTTACCGTAACATATCCACACAACAACTTACCGTAACATATACACACAACAACTTACCGTAACATATACATACAACAACTTACCGTAACATATACACACAACAACTTACCGTAACATATACACACAACAACTTACCGTAACATATACATACAACAACTTACCGTAACATATACACACAACAACTTACCGTAACATATACACACAACAACTTATCGTAACATATACACACAACAACTTACCATAACATATACACACAACAACTTACCGTAACATATACATACAACAACTTACCGTAACATATACACACAACAACTTACCGTAACATCCACACAACAACTTACCGTAACATATCCATACAACAACTTACCGTAACATATATACACAACAACTTACCGTAACATATACACACAACAACTTACCGTAATATATCCACACAACAACTTAACGTAACATATACACACAACAACTTACCGTAACATATATACACAACAACTTACCGTAACATATATACACAACAACTTATCGTAACATATACACACAACAACTTACCGTAGCATATACATACAACAACTTACCGTAATATATCCACACATCAACTTAACGTAACATATACACACAACAACTTACCGTAACATATATACACAACAACTTATCGTAACATATACACACAACAACTTACCATAACATATACACACAACAACTTACCGTAACATATACACACAACAACTTACCGTAACATATACACACAACAACTTACCGTAACATATACACACAACAACTTACCGTAACATATATACACAACAACTTACCGTAACATATACACACAACAACTTACCGTAACATATCCACACAACAACTTACCGTAACATATCCACACAACAACTTACGTAACATATCCACACAACAACTTACCGTAACATATACACACAACAACTTACCATAACATATCCACACAACAACTTACCGTAACATATCCACACAACAACTTACCATAACATATCCACACAACAACTTATCATAACATATACACACAACAACTTATCATAACATATACACACAACAACTTATCGTAACATATACACACAACAACTTACCGTACCATATACACACAACAACTTACTGTAACATATACACACAACAACTTACCGTAACATATACACACAACAACTTACCGTAACATATACACACAACAACTTACCGTAACATATACACACAACAACTTACCGTAACATATCCACACAACAACTTACCGTAACATATACACACAACAACTTACCGTAACATATACACACAACAACTTACCGTAACATATATACACAACAACTTACCGTAACATATATATACACCAATTTACCGTAACATATCCACACAACAACTTACCGTAACATATATACACAACAACTTACCGTAACATATACACACAACAACTTACCGTAACATATCCACACAACAACTTACCGTAACATATACACACAACAACTTACCGTAACATATCCACACAACAACTTACCGTAACATATACACACAACAACTTACCGTAACATATACATACAACAACTTACCGTAACATATACACACAACAACTTACCGTAACATATACACACAACAACTTATCGTAACATATACACACAGCAACTTACCGTAACATATACATACAACAACTTATCATAACATATACACACAACAACTTACCGTAACATATACACACAACAACTTATCATAACATATACACACAACAACTTACCGTAACATATACATACAACAACTTACCGTAACATATACATACAACAACTTACCGTAACATATACACACAACAACTTACCGTAACATCCACACAACAACTTACCGTAACATATACATACAACAACTTACCGTAACATATATACACAACAACTTACCGTAACATATACATACAACAACTTACCGTAATATATCCACACAACAACTTAACGTAACATATACACACAACAACTTACCGTAACATATATACACAACAACTTACCGTAACATATATACACAACAACTTACCGTAACATATACACACAACAACTTACTGTAACATATACACACAACAACTTACCATAACATATACACACAACAACTTACCGTAACATATACACACAACAACTTACTGTAACATATATACACAACAACTTACCGTAACATATATACACAACAACTTACCGTAACATATATACACAACAACTTACCGTAACATATACACACAACAACTTACCATAACATATACACACAACAACTTACCGTAACATATCCACACAACAACTTACCGTAACATATACACACAACAACTTACCATAACATATACACACAACAACTTATCATAACATATACACACAACAACTTATCGTAACATATACACACAACAACTTACCGTACCATATACACACAACAACTTACCGTAACATATACACACAACA
Organism: Notolepis coatsorum; assembly: GCF_963971535.1. Classification (NCBI taxonomy): domain Eukaryota; kingdom Metazoa; phylum Chordata; class Actinopteri; order Aulopiformes; family Paralepididae; genus Notolepis; species Notolepis coatsorum. The sequence goes on along the minus strand of NC_140169.1, from coordinate 202,549,043 downwards.
ACTTATCATTACATATACACACACCAACTTACCGTGACATATACACACAACAACTTACCGTAACATATACACACAACTTACCGTAACATATCCACACAACAACTTACCGTAACATATACACACAACAACTTACCGTAACATATACACCAACTTACCGTAACATATCCACACAACAACTTACCGTAACATATCCACACAACAACTTACCGTAACATATCCACACAACAACTTACCGTAACATATACATACAACAACTTATCATAACATATACACACAACAACTTACCGTAACATATACACACAACAACTTATCATAACATACACACACAACAACTTACCGTAACATATACACACAACAACTTACCGTAACATATACACACACCAACTTACCGTAATATATCCACACAACAACTTACCGTAACATATATACACAACAACTTACCGTAACATATCCACACAACAACTTACCGTAACATATCCACACAACAACTTACCGTAACATATTCACACAACAACTTACCGTAACATATACACACAACAACTTACCTTAACATATACACACAACAACTTATCGTAACATATACACACAACAACTTACCATAACATATACACACAACAACTTACCGTACCATATACACACAACAACTTATCATAACATATCCATACAACAACTTACCATAACATATACACACAACAACTTACCGTAACATATACACACAACAACTTACCGTAACATATCCACACAACAACTTACCGTAACATATACACACAACAACTTACCGTAACATATCCACACAACAACTTACCGTAACATATCCACACAACAACTTACCGTAACATATCCACACAACAACTTACCGTAACATATACACACAACTTACCGTAACATATATACACAACAACTTACCGTAACATATACACACAACAACTTACCGTAACATATCCACACAACAACTTACCGTAACATATCCACACAACAACTTACGTAACATATCCACACAACAACTTACCGTAACATATACACACAACAACTTACCGTAACATATCCACACAACAACTTACCGTAACATATCCACACAACAACTTACCGTAACATATACACACAACAACTTACCGTAACATATCCACACAACAACTTATCATAACATATACACACAACAACTTATCATAACATATACACACAACAACTTATCGTAACATATACACACAACAACTTACCGTAACATATACACACAACAACTTATCATAACATATGCATACAACAACTTATCATTACATATACACACACCAACTTACCGTGACATATACACACAACAACTTACCGTAACATATACACACAACTTACCGTAACATATACACACAACAACTTACCGTAACATATCCACACAACAACTTACCGTAACATATCCACACAACAACTTAACGTAACATATATACACAACAACTTATCGTAACATATACACACAACAACTTACTGTAACATATACACACAACAACTTACCATAACATATACACACAACAACTTACCGTAACATATACACACAACAACTTACCATAACATATCCACACAACAACTTACCGTAACATATCCACACAACAACTTAACGTAACATATATACACAACAACTTATCGTAACATATACACACAACAACTTACTGTAACATATACACACAACAACTTACCATAACATATACACACAACAACTTACCGTAACATATACACACAACAACTTACCGTAACATATACACACAACAACTTACCGTAACATATACACACAACAACTTACCGTAACATATATACACAACAACTTACCGTAACATATACACACAACAACTTACCGTAACATATCCACACAACAACTTACCGTAACATATCCACACAACAACTTACGTAACATATCCACACAACAACTTACGTAACATATACACACAACAACTTACCGTAACATATCCACACAACAACTTACCATAACATATACATACAACAACTTACCGTACCATATACACACAACAACTTACCGTAACATATACACACAACAACTTATCATTACATATACACACAACAACTTACCGTAACATATACACACAACAACTTACCGTAACATATACACACAACAACTTACCGTAACATATACACACAACAACTTACCGTAACATATACACACAACAACTTACCGTAACATATACATACAACAACTTACCGTAACATATACACACAACAACTTACCGTAACATATACATACAACAACTTATCATTACATATACACACAACAACTTACCGTGACATATACACACAACAACTTACCGTAACATATACACACAACAACTTACCGTAACATATCCACACAACAACTTACCGTAACATATACACACAACAACTTACCGTAACATATACACACACCAATTTACCGTAACATATCCACACAACAACTTACCGTAACATATATACACAACAACTTACCGTAACATATCCACACAACAACTTACCGTAACATATCCACACAACAACTTACCGTAACATATCCACACAACAACTTACCGTAACATATACACACAACAACTTACCGTAACATATCCACACAACAACTTACCGTAACATATACACACAACAACTTACCGTAACATATCCACACAACAACTTACCGTACCATATACACACAACAACTTACCGTAACATATACACACAACAACTTACCGTAACATATACACACAACAACTTATCATTACATATACACACAACAACTTACCGTGACATATACACACAACAACTTACCGTAACATATACACACAACAACTTACCGTAACATATCCACACAACAACTTACCGTAACATATACACACAACAACTTACCGTAACATATACACACACCAATTTACCGTAACATATCCACACAACAACTTACCGTAACATATATACACAACAACTTACCGTAACATATCCACACAACAACTTACCGTAACATATCCACACAACAACTTACCGTAACATATCCACACAACAACTTACCGTAACATATACACACAACAACTTACCATAACATATCCACACAACAACTTACCGTAACATATCCACACAACAACTTACCGTAACATATACACACAACAACTTACCGTAACATATACACACAACAACTTATCATAACATATATACACAACAACTTACCGTAACATATCCACACAACAACTTACCGTAACATATACACACAACAACTTACCGTAACATATACACACAACAACTTATCATAACATATCCACACAACAACTTACCGTAACATATCCACACAACAACTTACCGTAACATATACATACAACAACTTACCGTAACATATACACACAACAACTTACCGTAACATATACACACAACAACTTATCGTAACATATACACACAGCAACTTACCGTAACATATACATACAACAACTTATCATAACATATACACACAACAACTTACCGTAACATATACACACAACAACTTACCGTAACATATACACACAACAACTTATCGTAACATATACACACAGCAACTTACCGTAACATATACACACAACAACTTACCGTAACATATACACACAACAACTTACCGTAACATATCCACACAACAACTTAACGTAACATATACATACAACAACTTACCGTAACATATACACACAACAACTTACCGTAACATATACACACAACAACTTACCGTAACATATACACACAACAACTTACCGTAACATATACACACAACAACTTACCATAACATATCCATACAACAACTTACCGTAACATCCACACAACAACTTACCATAACATATACACACAACAACTTACCGTAACATATCCATACAACAACTTACCGTAACATATACACACAACAACTTACCGTAACATCCACACAACAACTTACCATAACATATCCATACAACAACTTACCGTAACATATATACACAACAACTTACCGTAACATATACATACAACAACTTACCGTAATATATCCACACAACAACTTAACGTAACATATACACACAACAACTTACCGTAACATATATACACAACAACTTACCGTAACATATATACACAACAACTTACCGTAACATATACACACAACAACTTACTGTAACATATACACACAACAACTTACCATAACATATACACACAACAACTTACCGTAACATATACACACAACAACTTACCGTAACATATACACACAACAACTTACCGTAACATATACACACAACAACTTACCGTAACATATATACACAACAACTTACCGTAACATATACACACAACAACTTACCGTAACATATCCACACAACAACTTACCGTAACATATCCACACAACAACTTACGTAACATATCCACACAACAACTTACCGTAACATATACACACAACAACTTATCGTAACATATACACACAGCAACTTACCGTAACATATACACACAACAACTTACCGTAACATATACACACAACAACTTATCATAACATATCCACACAACAACTTACCGTAACATATCCACACAACAACTTACCGTAACATATACATACAACAACTTACCGTAACATATACACACAACAACTTACCGTAACATATACACACAACAACTTATCGTAACATATACACACAGCAACTTACCGTAACATATACATACAACAACTTATCATAACATATACACACAACAACTTACCGTAACATATACACACAACAACTTACCGTAACATATACACACAACAACTTATCGTAACATATACACACAGCAACTTACCGTAACATATACACACAACAACTTACCGTAACATATACACACAACAACTTACCGTAACATATCCACACAACAACTTAACGTAACATATACATACAACAACTTACCGTAACATATACACACAACAACTTACCGTAACATATACACACAACAACTTACCGTAACATATACACACAACAACTTACCGTAACATATACACACAACAACTTACCATAACATATCCATACAACAACTTACCGTAACATCCACACAACAACTTACCATAACATATACACACAACAACTTACCGTAACATATACACACAACAACTTACCGTAACATCCACACAACAACTTACCATAACATATCCATACAACAACTTACCGTAACATATATACACAACAACTTACCGTAACATATACATACAACAACTTACCGTAATATATCCACACAACAACTTAACGTAACATATACACACAACAACTTACCGTAACATATATACACAACAACTTACCGTAACATATATACACAACAACTTACCGTAACATATACACACAACAACTTACTGTAACATATACACACAACAACTTACCATAACATATACACACAACAACTTACCGTAACATATACACACAACAACTTACCGTAACATATACACACAACAACTTACCGTAACATATACACACAACAACTTACCGTAACATATATACACAACAACTTACCGTAACATATACACACAACAACTTACCGTAACATATCCACACAACAACTTACCGTAACATATCCACACAACAACTTACGTAACATATCCACACAACAACTTACCGTAACATATACACACAACAACTTATCGTAACATATACACACAGCAACTTACCGTAACATATACACACAACAACTTACCGTAACATATACACACAACAACTTATCATAACATATCCACACAACAACTTACCGTAACATATCCACACAACAACTTACCGTAACATATACATACAACAACTTACCGTAACATATACACACAACAACTTACCGTAACATATACACACAACAACTTATCGTAACATATACACACAGCAACTTACCGTAACATATACATACAACAACTTATCATAACATATACACACAACAACTTACCGTAACATATACACACAACAACTTACCGTAACATATACACACAACAACTTATCGTAACATATACACACAGCAACTTACCGTAACATATACACACAACAACTTACCGTAACATATACACACAACAACTTACCGTAACATATCCACACAACAACTTAACGTAACATATACATACAACAACTTACCGTAACATATACACACAACAACTTACCGTAACATATACACACAACAACTTACCGTAACATATACACACAACAACTTACCGTAACATATACACACAACAACTTACCATAACATATCCATACAACAACTTACCGTAACATCCACACAACAACTTACCATAACATATACACACAACAACTTACCGTAACATATACACACAACAACTTACCGTAACATCCACACAACAACTTACCATAACATATCCATACAACAACTTACCGTAACATATATACACAACAACTTACCGTAACATATACATACAACAATTTACCGTAATATATCCACACAACAACTTAACGTAACATATACACACAACAACTTACCGTAACATATATACACAACAACTTACCGTAACATATATACACAACAACTTACCGTAACATATACACACAACAACTTACTGTAACATATACACACAACAACTTACCATAACATATACACACAACAACTTACCGTAACATATACACACAACAACTTACCGTAACATATACACACAACAACTTACCGTAACATATACACACAACAACTTACCGTAACATATATACACAACAACTTACCGTAACATATACACACAACAACTTACCGTAACATATCCACACAACAACTTACCGTAACATATCCACACAACAACTTACGTAACATATCCACACAACAACTTACCGTAACATATACACACAACAACTTACCGTAACATATCCACACAACAACTTACCGTAACATATCCACACAACAACTTACCGTAACATATATACACAACAACTTACCGTAACATATACACACAACAACTTACCGTAACATATCCACACAACAACTTACCGTAACATATCCACACAACAACTTACTGTAACATATACACACAACAACTTACCGTAACATATCCACACAACAACTTACCGTAACATATACACACAACTTACCGTAACATATACACACAACAACTTACCGTAACATATCCACACAACAACTTACCGTAACATATACACACAACAACTTACCATAACACACAACAACTTACCGTAACATATCCATACAACAACTTACCGTAACATATACACACAACAACTTACCGTAACATATCCACACAACAACTTACCGTAACATATCCACACAACAACTTACCGTAACATATCCACACACCAACTTACCGTAACATATCCATACAACAACTTACCGTAACATATCCATACAACAACTTACCGTAACATATCCACACAACAACTTACCGTAACATATATACACACAACAACTTACCGTAACATATCCATACAACAACTTACCGTAACATATCCACACAACAACTTACCGTAACATATCCATACAACAACTTACCGTAACATATCCACACAACAACTTACCGTAACATATACACACAACGACTTACCGTAACATATCCACACAACAATGATAATGTATCACACAACACCTCTCATCCTCGGCTCCAGAGTCTGTTCAGCCAGCTGAAGTCTGCTCCCACTGACAGCGTGACCTACCGCCTGGCACTGTGCATGTGTCTGGTCAACTTCTACCACGGAGGCGTGCGCGCCGTGGCCCACCTCTGGCAGGAGTTTATCCTGGAGATGCGCTACCGCTGGGAGAACAACTACCTCATCTGCGGGTAAACATAACATTGGCTGCGTTTACATGGACAGTTTATTCCCCTTTTCATTCGGAATTAACGTTAAATCCTATTTAAAGTTATCATGTAAACATCTGAAAATACTTAATTCCGAATGAAAATGGCCATTCCGAAATAAAATCCATTCCGATGTAAGTGGCCGGTTTATTCCGTTTATCATTCCGAATTAAAGCTTTTTCTGTCCATGTAAACGCTTTTTCGGAATTAGTTCCCCCCGGTCTTTCTGCGCATGATCGCGCATAGGCTACAGTACACATAGATGATCGCGAACAGGGGCACATATTGTTCCATAGCATACGCCTTCAGTTGATCATGACAAATCCTCTCTTACCTTGACGATTAAAAAGCCTCCATAATTTAGTAAATAAAGCTGTAGCCAGCCAGCTAGTATTGATGCTATACAAAATGCTATCCACAAAATAGCTACATAGCTAACCAACTAAATACAATGGTATCCTGAGGTAACGTTAGATACAACGTTTGCTAGTCGAAATGACTGGACACACACAGGGACAAGTTAAACATCAATCAATTAATTTATTCCAACAGGTAGTTTGAGCTGCATGTGAGCCGCGGTCTTTCTCTCCTCTCCTTTGGAAACTAATGATGATACGTAACGTTAGCTAGAAAAAGCACAGAACCGGCCGGCAAAAGTCAAGCTGCTAGCAACAGACACTATAATACTTCCGTCGGGGGATTTCAAAATAAAAGAGCGACGTCTAAAAGCACCGTAAATAGGTTTATTTTGTACATTATCTAACGTTAACACGAACCTAAACTAACTTTAGATTAGTTTAGGTTCGTGTAACGTTAGATATTGTAAAGAATAAACGTATTTACGGTGCTTTTAGACGTCGCTTTTATTTTGAAACCCCCCGCCCGGAAGTAAAAATTATGCTTATTTGTCTGCGTGTTATCAATGGGTTGCTACATACGGGGTACAATGTTACATAGGCTGTGCGTCGATGTTGCAGAAGCATAAAGGCCTGCAACACCTTTGCTTTGTCGATGTTGTGGTGCAGTTGCTTTGAAGTTGCTGTAGCATTTAGAGGCCTTTAACGTTAGCAGAATAGACACACCGAGAGTCTGGTTAATGTTGTTTGGTACGCTAGCACAGTAGCTGAGAATACCGGTCGCAGCTGTTTGTTTACTTCTGGTAAACGTAATGACGTTAACATCCTGTTTACGTTTACCCAATCAGAAGCCTTCCCAACCCCAAACCTTACGATGACTCGAAAACTCCCGATTAGACAGTGACTTTCATGTAAACACCTTGTCGGAATTAAGATTTGACATGTAAACTCGCATGATTTTTTTTTACATCCGAATGATTTGATTCCGAAGTTATAATTCGGAATTAAAAGTCACCATGTAACCGCAGCCATTGTTCATGTCGAGAAACACCCAAATTGATACACAGACCCGCATTTGATTTTGAATTTTGTGATAAGATTTTGGTTGTTAGATATGATTAAGTCCAGAATTCCGTAACTGTCTAGACCAGGGGTCAGCAACCTTTACTATCAAAAGAGCCATGAAGATAACAGTGTATAACGTTTTATATATAGTTATCTCCAAGCATACCCCACATTTAGCATAAAACGCCTGATGATTGCATACCCAACGTAATTTGCTATGTATTATACTTTTTACTTATAGCACACAGTTTGTTGCATTTATGAAATTATAAAACAACAAAAAGAATTGTTGACATTTTATTGCTGTTTTTACCTGTTATAACAAAGGAAAACCTCAAACTTATGAAGAGGCGAAAAAAGACTGGCATGTGTAGACCTATTTTGAAATAAAACACAGAAGAGGAGAAAAAACACTGGCATCTGTAGACCTACTTTTTGAGTCCTTCCCTTATTTGTGGAAAATGTATAAAATAAAAAGTAAAATTTTTGTTGTTTGCAAATTTCTCACCACATATCAGGCATACAGGTAAGCCTGCGTCGTTAGTCGTGAAAGCTAATTAATCTGTCCATGCTGAATTAAACCCTCTATTTTCCTTGGAGACTTTCCTTTTTTTGGATGTATCCATGGTTAGCTTACTGCGGGGTCGGAAACTCAAGATTAGCCACCTGCAGACGGCAGGGTGCAGGGTGTGACGTATATTTTAGTTGCCCAATTATTTTAGTTGACGAAATATTTTTTTATTTCAGTGTCACTATCACCTTGATCTCCAAAATAAGAGGTGTAAATATATATATATTTTTTAAAGAGCCGCGGGTTGCCGACCCCTGGTCTAGACTGTACGTGGGTGGGGAGAGGACAGTGGAGAGAGTGAAACTTCTGATCGGAATATATTTTCTCATCAGGCTAACTTCTAGTGAATTAAATCATAGTGACATTACAACCATTCCCCCATTTTTCTGCGGACCCCCTGGAACCCCTTCACCCAAGGTTGAGAATCACAGGAGTAACGAATGGTAGTCTCAGAACGTTTTATACACAATAATAATACTAATGATGAAGATGATAATAAATAATAATAATATTTGTAATAATAATATATAATAATAAATCATTCTGATAATACTGTTAATAATAATGATGATAATAATAATAATAATTACAACATTTTAATTATTGCATACAATTTCTTCGATTTGTCCAGTATTTTTCACTTGAAATGTGCAGATGACATATCTCAGATATGTTGAGTTAGACTGAAGGTGCACTGTGCAAGTCTGAGGTAGGGGACTTTTCTTATCATTTCGAGACTGCAGTCGAGACTGCAATTTAGCTTACAAAACACTTTTACGCAATGCATGTACTGTATCTCTTAGAAGTATTCAATCAACCTCAAATTCTATCAACCTAAATCGAAACAAAATAACTTAAATTGTGGGCCCTGCCTTTATAAACACCAGTGAAATAACCTTTTTCAGGTTGCTCTCTAGCTTCAAACAGTGTTCCAGTTTGTTTATTCAGTTGCGAAAATACCTTAGAATTTCTTTTTCACTTCTCTGACTTCTCCCAACACTACATTGTGTACCTTTTTTAATTACCCTTTTAGTACTTTTAAAAACTCTGCACGGCTTTAATATTAATATAATATTATTATTATATATTATATTAATACTACCATTAATCCAACTGGCACCGGCATTCGTTTTGTCGTTCTCCTCTAACATGAATTATACACCAGTACCTAATCAGCATCTTGAAATAAACATAACCTACGTTGTGTAGAGATACGTTTTGTTCTCATCTTTCTGTTTTCTCCCTAATTGGTTAGGCTGGCTGGCGGGCCTCCTGACCTACGCTGCAGTCTCCTGCATCAGAAACTCCAGGTGGCCAATACTGCACACACACATGCACGCACGCACACACACACACACACACACACACACACACACACACACACACACACACACACACACACACACACACACACACACACACACACACACACACAGACACACACAGACACACACAGAGACACACACACACGCAAACAGGGCTGACTATGATTACCGTGACTGTTTACTTGTATTTTAATAGGCTTTGTTAGTTTGCTTTCTTCTTTAAGGTCCTACAACAAAGCTCCCTGTGAGTACTTTGATAAAGAGCGTTCTAAACCCTCGCCACTACGAACAGTGGCTACATGAACGCTTTAATCCTGCAGCAAAGCTCATTTGTATACTGAAATTAATTGTTAATAGGAGGGAAATGACTTAAGATGGATTAACTCAGAACTCTCAGAGCGAGTTTATTGCCAAGTACATCTACACATTTGATGGGTGGAATTTGACCAGGTGAGGACTGCTTACATGCTCCAAAGGATGTGGAAATGTGTATATTTATATATATATATAAGTGTTTTTACAGAGCCTGTCTTATTCTGTACAAAAACATTAGCACAAATTGCATCCGCTCCCTTAAGGTTCTCTCTCAATTTAATTGTAATTGAACCTGATGAAGGCGAGATGATACGGGCAGAGTGTCAAATGATGTGTGTCAGATAACAGATGCAGTTGTGAGGCAAATTGACAACTTCCCACGCACAATTATATTATGATTATATACAAGTGAGATTAATTCGTTGTACACAGGCCCCCGAATACGTCTAATAATAAACGCCTGCTAAGAATTGTCTCGCATTAGGATCCAGCACGTTTGGAGGGGGGGGGGCGGCTATTCGATGGCCTCGTCTTCCCACGCACAGCCAACGCCTCCCCCCACGCACGCTATTACATTGTGATGCTAAAACGGCGAGGTTTAATTTGTCGTGTGGGAGCTAAAATTATTTAAAACGCTTTTATATTTGCTACATTTGTCTCACATTGGAATCCGGCTTTCCATACTAAGTGAAACAGTGCGCGTGAATATTAAAGGCAACCAACTTGTGTTCGGCTTTTCTCTGATTGGCCCCGCCCCCACGCGCAGGCAAGCGCACGTCCCAAATGAAATCCAAGGAGCAAGCAAGCGGCAGCGCGGCAACCAACTTGTGTACGCGTGATACTATTGTACGCGTTGGGCTGCTGTTCCAAGTCCAACCAACTTGTGTTCAGCTGCGGTAGCAGTGGACATACAGTACACCTCCTATCTATGTTGGGATTATGTTTGGTCATGACAAAACAATAAAAATCGCTACTGTTAGTAATGCTGCCACCACCCACTTCAATGACAGCTGCTCTTTAAGATATAGTTTATGCATTCGCAAAATATGAGAGCGCGCCGCTGTCATTGAAGGGCTTCCTACAACAGAGCACCGCCGCTGCTGCTGCTGAAGCTGTATCAAGCCGGCGGCGGTGCACGGACGCCGGGGAAAAACCACCGCGTCGCCCCGCTGGCGCTTCAGGCTCAGCAGCCTCCACGGGCGAAATAACATATAACGTTACAGTTCCACACTGATGTACAGTGAGTGTCTAATATGGCTGTCGCGAAGTCATGCCTCTCCCTCTGACAATATCATAATGATGTGTTTTCTATATTATATCCACAATCATTCATCTAAAAAATTGTATGGGCTTTGATTAAACATGTAACCTACACCTACTGTAACTTACTGTACCTCTGCTTCCTACAGCACAGCAGGTAATGGCGTTAATCAATGGAACGCGAAACATAATAACGTTACGCTTTCTAGTTCAGCGCATTTCATAACTGTGTGGGCTTTTATACACGAGTGAATCTGGTAGTCTATGATACACATGACAGCGTGGATCGGCTTTCAGAGGGAGAGGCATGACTTCGCGACAGCCATATTAGACACTCACTGTACATCAGTGTGGAACTGTAACGTTATATGTTATTTCGCCCGTGGAGGCTGCTGAGCCTGAAGCGCCAGCGGGGCGACGCAGTGGTTTTTCCCCGGCGTCCATGCACCGCCGCCGGCTTGATACAGCTTCAGCAGCAGCAGCGGCGGTGCTCTGTTGTAGGAAGCCCTTCAATGACAGCGGCGCGCTCTCATATTTTGCGAATGCATAAACTATATCTTAAAGAGCAGCTGTCATTGAAGTGGGTGGTGGCAGCATTACTAACAGTAGCGATTTTTATTGTTTTGTCATGACCAAACATAATCCCAACATAGATAGGAGGTGTACTGTATGTCAAATGTCGGTCATGTGGTGGAAGTGTTTAGTACAGTCACACAACAGAACACCGCTGTAGAGTACAGTCACACAACAGAACACCGCTGGTTCGACCAGCGCTTTTGCCGCGTCTCTCTTTGCGCGAGGGCGTGTGCTAGTGGATTGATTGATTGGCCGTGTGGCCAATCAGAGAAACGCTGAACGAAAAGCTGAACACAAGTTGGTTGCCTTTAATATTCACGCAAACAGTGCGGCACATCTCGGTAACAGCCTCCTCCTTGATTAGATCTGCAGGCGGCAGGGTCGAGGCAGGGGAATGATCCAGGCTGGGTTATATAGCCGTATCTCCGATGGCCAATCCTCCCTGTCTGCCCCTGAGCCAGACCCATAAACACTGTTGTTATTCAACCACCCACGCATCACCTGTGGGAGAGACTGCAATAAAGACATCCAGAGATGGAGAGAGGGGAGGGGGAGAGAGAGAGAGAGGAAGAGAGCGAGGGGGAGAGAGAGGGGGGGAGGAGGGAGGGAGAGAGGGGAGAGGAAGAGAGCGAGAGAGGGGATGGAGAGAGAGTGAGTGAGGGAGAGAGAGAGAGAGAGAGAGACTTTATCTGAAATCACTTTAATAAGAAGAGACATCCAGACAAAGTTGCACTGAGAGCTCCCTGGCTCATAATGTCTTTCTCTCTCGCTCTCTCGCTCTCTCTCTCTCTCTCTCTCTCTCTCTCTCTCTCTCTCTCTCTCTCTCTCGCTCTCGCTCTCGCTCTCGCTCACACACAAACACTCATTCTCTGCTCTCTCCCTATTCACCAGTGCATGCATCAGTATTACAGTGCAGGGTGAGTGTTATTCACAGTAATCACGGTGAAATGGTCCAGGATGGCCGACTGGCTGGAGCTCTCTGTGTAATAGAGAGGGGGGCTTTAGAGTGGGCAGAGTGAGTATGACAGATTACCAGACACTGGAACCACTGGACATGGGGAAGAACAAGAGTCGGCTTAATCCAAACATGTACACACACACACCACACACCACACACCACACACAAACAAACAAACAAACAGACAAACAGACAAACAAACAAACAAACAAACAAACAAACAAACAAACAAACAAACACAAACAAACAAACAAACACCCAGGGGCGAATTCACAAAGAACGGATTGCGCGGTGCTAATAGCACCCATAATCTGCTCCGTCTTTGCGAGCTATTCACTATACTAGCACAAACACGCCCATAGGTGTGCAATTTGCCCCTGATTTACTCCAGCGCAGTTGGCTCGTGGAGCACTGTTGGCAGATATCAGGAAGGGGGGGAATAAACCTGAAATGAGGGAGAGGGAAGCTCTTAGACGTAACAGTATTTTTCACCATTTGTATTTTGTTTATTTCGTAATGTATAGAGCTTGCTTAATTTGTATTTTCATGACACATTGCATCCTTTGTTTTTGTCACTATCTTTCGTCATTGCATTTGTTTGTCATGTCATTCCCAAATAAATTAGTTTGAGCAGACCTGTCCATGGTGCTGAATCTTTAGACCGAAGTTAGGCACTGTGCCAGTGAGAACGTTGTATTTAATGTTAAGAGTTAGTTAACAGAATAGAACCCGCATTATCATATACTCCAGAATAAACGTTTCATTGACGGTGTTTCCAGCATCTACTCCTCATGGACCTGACAATACAAAATTATTATAAATTAAAAGTTTATTCTCTTTATTGTGATTATTACCTAACCCAGCACCCAAAGGAGTGATGTGCTTTGGGGGGAATATATAGCATTGCCCCACCGCTACGATTCAGGCATCTAAGCCGGCTTTTTAAGATGCCAAATGTGCGCCCGACCGCGCGTTCTGATGTGAGCCCAATTGTACGCAACCTCTCCAACGTTGGCAGGATTACGCACGAGAGTCATCAGCCATGGCACGGAGTTGGTAGCCGCCATCACCTATACAAAAGCACATAATTTTTTCCCCCATACATTGGCAATGAATATTACAGCACAAACGTTTGTGTCATCCATGTCTTGCATCATTCCGTATATACTTCTCTTTATTACTCGCTAGGGAGTAATAAAACAAGCAGCAAGAGCAATGCATAACACAAATAAAAATTGCAGCATGATGCAAAATCTAAATCTTGTTACAAAATCAATCAATTAATAGCGCTGATAACATTGGGGAAGCCGACAATGCTAAATAACTATATTTAAATAATAAATAAGATTGCATGGGATCTCGGGGTGGCTGGCTCAGTAGCATCCTTGATTTCATCGAGTAGATCAGGGGTGGCCAACCAGTCAGAGACTAAGAGCCACAAAAATTACTGTGGTACCACAAAGAGCCACACCAACCAGCGTTTCTCAACCTTTTTTTCAGTCACGGCACCCTTCATGTGTTTATAGGTCCCACCCTCTGCTAATCTCTTTTTTATTTGGGCCTCACAGGGTTAACCTGGACGGCAAATGACATCAGGCCATAAATCCATCTCTACAGAATGTATGAATTAATGTTGCGTTTTCCTTTCAAATGTAGCCAAGAGTAAAGAGCCTGTCAAAACAGCAAAGTGTATATTTTCAGCATTACGTTTGTTTACCAATGATTGTAACTGTTATTAGTGAAATATATTGTAGCTGAGGGGTACAATTCCCTGACTGTATTGTTAGATATGATATTTAGAGAAGCCGCTGGCGGTATCCCATCTGGCCGACGGTGTCTTGGGAGAATCCAAAGTCTTAGACACAGTGCCCACAGAACCTCGGGCAGCAGACGAATACAGCTGGACCCTCTGTGGAACGGTATCTGCCGGTCCACAACGGAGAGACGTGGTGCGACCTCACGTGTAGAGCGCCGCCTCACCTGGAGTCCTCTCCGGGGGGTAATTCCAACACTCGACAGTGTTGGCCTTTATCCATGGAATAATCAAAGCACACAAAGCATAATCCAAGAGCCGTGGAAGGCTCGCCGTCGTCGGGTAGAGTAATCCAATATACAGGTCCAGTCGCTCTTGACCCGGAGCTCCTCGGATGCAATCACCACTAGGGGTCTGACCAGCCTGGATAAGCGTCCAGATAACGTCAGGAACGATGGGGGTACTGATAACTGTAGAACTCGAACCGAACGATGCACCATACATAAATAGACTATTATTAGCTTAATAGAATACGTCCAACTCGACGGTATGGTGCCAAACTATGACCATTCAACTATTAATCTACACGATATCTCAATGCCTATTCTGGGCCAAGTAGGCCCTACTACACCGCACGTGCTTCGTGGGGAGGCTTTTGCGTCTGTCACTCTGTTGGAGGGTAAAGAACTGGACTAAAAGAAAGTTCTACTTTACGAGCGCCATATATATATGCGCTATGAACAAATAGTACCACACGTATTTCGCCCGACATATTACTGCGCGGAACCGGGGGTTTGCCTCGACATGTTAGGCGGCACGATTGAACTTGGACCTAGGGGTATGGCAACCTGGCGCCAGGTTCTCGTCCAATGGTAGAATGAAACTATTATGGGCTGTTTAGTAGAAACGGGGATATTCAATGCATATTGTACAAGGAATATACAGGGGATATCAAACGATATACAAATCCAATTAAATATATATATATAAATAAATATACATATTCGGTTTAATCTGATCCAGCCGCCCCCTAATTAGTCCCACCTAATTAGCTAAGCAGAGACAGATTAACCGCACTGTCTTCCACTCAAGGTCCGCTGTAAGGTCAGTCAACTCACAAAGTCATAGGGTCATGGTCATCATCGATAGTATCTGGGAGTCGGGGCAGTTCTATGAGCCTCGCCACGGGCCGTGTGTAGGTGCGCCCTTGGACGAGTACTTCAGCTGCTCGGACCTTGCCATCGGCACCGGTGATCACTTTGCTTACGCGGCCAGCCGGCCACATAGCTCTGGGGAGTGACTGGTCAACTATCATGACGACTGTTCCTTCTGTCAAATTGTCTCTCTCTTTTACCCACTTCTGGCGGGTCTGTAGAGACGGTAGGTAGTGAAGTAGGAAGCTGCTCCAAAACTTGTCAGCTAGTACTTGGCTGTACCTCCACAGTCTTCGGCCGTTCGCTTCTTCGGGCCTGTACATTGTCTGGGGTAGCGCGGGGTCCAGCCGCCCCATTAGGAGTGTGTTGGGGGTGACTGGGTCGACATCTGCTACATCACTGGAGACGTAACCGAGGGGCTTTGAGTTCAATACTCCCTCGATCTCCGTGAGGACTGTCATTAGGACTTCCTCTGCCACAGTCTGGGCTCCGAGTACGGCATACAGGGCTGTCTTTATAGAACGTACTTCTCGTTCCCAGGTTCCACCGAAGTGGGGTGCGTTCGGGGGATTAAACTGGAAGTCAACCTGGGCTGGAGCGAGGTGGGTCTTAAGTTCTGGGCCCATAGCTTGGAAGCTCTCTCTCAGCTCTCTTTCTCCGCCTTTGAAGTTGGTCCCGTGATCAGACAACAATGTAGACGGTTGTCCTTTCCGTGATATGAATCTCCGGAAGGCCATAAGGAATGAGTCTGTGCTCATGGTCGGAAGGAGCTCGATATGTATCGCTCTGGTGGTCATGCATTTGAATACAATACCCCACCGCTTCTCGGTGCCTCTTCCTCTCTTTATATACAACGGGCCAAAACAGTCCATGCCTGTGGAGTGGAATGGCTTGTCGCCGATTCGGAGGCGACAGGGGGGTAGGTCAGCCATCCGTGGTATGCTGGGCTGCGCGCGCCACTTACGGCAGTCTAGACAGGTTCGCTGGAAGCGCCGTACTGCTTCTCTCCCTTGTAATATCCAATAACGACGTCTGATCTCCGTGAAGACTCTCTCTGCTCCGGCGTGGTGCACATCCTCGTCGTATTTCTTTATGATCAGCTCTGTGACCTTGTGTCGGCTGTTCAAGACGATCGGGTGCTTAATGTCATCTGGTAGATCGGGGGCTCTCCGCAGGCGACCACCCACTCTGATGAGATTATGTGCGTCACTCTCTGGTGCCAGGTGAATCAGTCTGCTGTCTGATGGGACGGGGTTTTCTCCCTGTAGACAGTCTAGCTCATCGGGGAACGAGTCTCTCTGGGCTCGTTGTAGTAGAAGAAGTTCTGCTTCTTCGTAGTCAGCTGCTGACATGTCAGTGGTGGACTGAATCTCTGGGTGGTGCCGCAGGAATGTTCTTTGTTGCGCACTCTCTAGGGTAATGCAGTCATCTATGTTCGGGTCTGTGGAGGCGACAGTGCTCAGTCCACAGAACATAGGCTTCTTGTTCTCAGCCTCCTCGCTACTTGCTTCCCTCGGGGTGGGCGTAGGCCAATCTCCTTCCGGGAGCTGGAGGAATGCTGGTCCGTCACTGTAGATGTTGCGACGGGTTAGGTCATCCAGGGACATTCCCCGGGTGATGACGTCAGCTGGGTTGTGTTTGGTATCCACATACCTCCAGCTTGCTTCTTCTGTTAGTTCCTGAATCTCGGTGACTCTGACTCCCACGAAGACTTTGTATCTGCATGAATCAGACTTAATCCATGTGAGTACTGTCGTGGAATCTGACCACAAGATTGTTCTATGCACCGGAATGGTGAGTTCACGTTGGATTAACGTGGCTAGATGCGCTCCTGCGAGGGCTGCGCAGAGCTCTAGACGTGGGATAGATTGTTGCTTACGTGGGGCTATCCTTGAGCGGGCCAGTATGAAAGCAGTGTGTATCTCTCCTCCCATCTCTTGGGCACGCAAATAAGCAACCGATCCGTAGGCTACTTCGGAGGCATCGCTGAAGACGTGTAGCTCAATCTCGCATGTCTCTGGCCTCACTGTGGATGGGAAGTAGCTGCGGCGTATATTGACACCTGGGAGTGAGCGGAGTTCCGTCTCCCACTCTCTCCATGTTGAGGCAAGGTGTGCGGGTATTGGGTCGTCCCAGCCCTGGTCCTTGTCCCATAGTGCTCGTACAATCATCTTTGCCCTGGTGGTGTAGGGTAGAATACATCCCAGCGGGTCATATTGTCTGGCGAGTGTTCTGTACACACTCCGTCTGGTGGTCGGTATCGCCGCCGACCTTCCTTGCTCTGGAGCCAAGGGTTTGTGTCTATAGTGGAGCGAGTCTGTTTTGAAGCGCCAGACTAATCCTAGTGTCATTTCTTGGGCTTCTCCTGGGATTGTCGCCATCCAGGTCTCGCTGCTGGCAGCCTTGTCTGCGGAGGAGAGGCTGCGCAATACGTGCGGGTCACTGCTGGCCCACTGCCTGAGATCAAAGCCTCCTTTGATTAGGGAGGCGCGTAACTTGATTAGGAGAGCCTCGGCTTCTTCTTGAGTCGAGACGCTTTGTAGACAGTTGTCTACGTAGAAACTGTTCTTCACACTGTGTTGGACCTCTTCATCTGCTGCTGGGTCCTCTGTGACGTGTTTCTGTAGTGCAAATGTAGCACAGCACGGGCTGCATGTGGTTCCGAAGGGGAGTACTTCCCACTGGTAGATGGATGGGTTCTCATCTCCGATCTTCTCTCTCCATAGGAACCGTAGCAGAGGCTTGTCCTCCTCTACTAGTCTCACTTGCAAGAACATCCCTTTGATATCCCCGCTTATAGCCACCTTGTCCTGGCGGAAGCGCAGTAGCACGCCTAGTAGGGAGGGGCCGAGTGTGGGGCCGGGCAAGAGCTCTTTATTCAGATTTTGGGATCCGATCTGGTAGCTGCAGTTAAACACAATGCGATCCTTGCCATTGTGATGGACCTTGTGATGCGGCACGTACCATGATTCGGTCGTCTGATCGGCCTCTTTAATGTCAATCTTTGTTACGTGTCCCGCTGTGATTAGCTTCTCAATCTCAGCTCGGTACACACTCTGTTGAGCGGGGTCTTTGGCTAGGCGCCGCTCTGTGTTCAGTAGATAGCGCTCCGTGGCGTCTTTCTTTGCGTGAAAGGGGGGCATTCCCTCTCGCCTCAGGAGTGGAGTTGCGTATCTCATCACTCCGCCGACTGTGACTCTCTTTGTCCCCTGCTCGAGTAGGTGGATGGCGTAAATGTCTTCTTTAAAGCGAATGTCTCTCTTTTCGTTCTTAAAGGGCATTGTCTCTAGGGTCCATAGCCTCTCGACATGCTGCAGGAGAGTGGTGTCTTCTTCTGTCGTTCTGGAGTGGAAGCAGCTAGTGGCTGCGGTTCGGTTGAGAGATTTAGCGAGGGGGCCTTGTAATGTCCATCCTAGGCGGGTCTCGACTGCTGCAGGACAGCCTCGGGGACCTGTATGGACCCGGTCAATCGGGACTATGAGTTCTGCATGGTCGGAGCCTATCAACAGGGTCGGGGTAGCGCCGTCTATGAGCGGGATAGGTAATTGGCGCAGGTGCACATATTTATCCATCAACTTGGTGACAGGGTAGGTGTACTGCGAGAGTCCTATTTCTTGGCTGGTGAAAGCATTTGTGATCTCGTACCGTCGCTCTGGCTGCCCGTTGGCTGCGATAGTGAAGGAGACATTCTCGCCCTTTATCGTCTTTAAATCTCTTCTTATTGTCCGAATCGTCATTTCGTTCTTGCTCCCCCGCAGTCCCAGTTGAGTCGCAGCGGAGGCGAGCAGAAGGGTCTTCTCTGACCCGTCATCAAGGACGGCGTAAGTGTCCATGACTTTATCCTGGTAGCTCAATGTCACACGGACTACCTTTAAGAGCACTTGAGCTCCGTTGCTGCTGGCGGGGTCAATGTACATGACACTTGCCTTGGTGCCGCTCCGTGGTGCAGGTATAGGCCGTCTTCCGTTACTATCGTGTAGTATATCTAGATGGGCTCCATCGCACCGGCTGCACCTTTTCTTTAGGCGGCATTCGGCTGCCATGTGGGGCCGCGCACATCGATAACAGCGCCGGTTGGACTTTATCCATTGGCTCACTTCTTCTGCATTCATCTTTGTGAATGAGTCACATTGTGACAGCCAGTGTTCTTTCTCACAGTAGGGACACGCTATCTTCCACTTCTCCTTTCTCGAGGGGGTGCTGTGACTCTTACTGCTCGGTACTGACTCTGATTGGTGCATGACAGTCACCGATCTTCTTCCATCACTTATTCTCCTGGGTCCCTCTCTGGAGCTTGGCGTGCTCCGCCCGAAGGTGTCCAGTCGTAAGCTGCTGACCTCTCTCGCCAGGAAGTCGGCCAGATCAAGGAGGGATGGCTCGGGGCCGTCGGGATCTCGGTAGTCCCTCTGCCGCCGAAAGCGCTCCTGTCTTGCGGGTGGCAGCTTCTCCAAAATCCTCTCAACGTTAGAGTTGGCGTACAGCTCATGCCTGCCCTTCTCCCGTTGAGCTCCCAGCATCCCCACCAGGGACTGCACTTTGATTGACAGGTCGTCTAGTGAGCGATTGTCTGTGGCTGGGGGTAGGCGGTCAATATGCCTTATCTCCTGGATTACGTAATCCCATATACGTCCATATCTTTGATCCAGCGCTGCAAGGGCCGCTGTGTATGGGGTCGAGGAGGTAGCATAGGCTAGCGCTATATTGTTCGCTCGCGGTACTTTCAGGTGCTTCAATAATATCGCATACTTGTGGCGTTCATCAGCGACATCCACCATCATTGTCTCTAAGCACATCCGGAGCTCCGTGTACTGTGCTCGACTCTCATAGGCGAAGTCTGGGAATGATGGCGTGGCGTTGTATGACGCCGTGGATGGCGGATACATCGGCGAGCGTTGGGGGAGAGACCTTCTGGGCGAGTCCCCTCTTGCGCCTCGCTGTGGGCTGGTACTGGCAGGGTACCATGGCCCGCTGGTCCAGGTACTGTTCCTCGGGGCTGGTCGTGCGTCGTGCTCACCCGTAAATAGAGTCGGGGGTCTGTAGCGCAGCGCCGCAGGGGTATAGCCTGGACTGTATGGGACCTCCTGGTCCGGTGGAGTACTGTGCTGTCGTCGGGCTTGGTTCTCCTCTTCTCCCTCTTCTTCTTCTATCAAATCTTCCAGATCTTGTAATCGTTTATTTAGCTTCTCCGCAGTGTAGGCCGCTCCTTCCTTGTAGCTGGGTCTCGCTTGGACCGGTATGGGAAGGGGGTCTGCGGGGGGTCTAGACTCGGTCTGTTGGTCAAGTTCAGGGTCGCTTGCTCGTTGCGGTGACGCTGCTCTTGACTGCTGTCTCGACGAGTTCCTTGAGCCCCTGGCGGAGGGAGAGGGAGTTGTCCTTTTGATCAGCTGCTCTATTAGTTGCGCTTGTAGTCTGTCACGCTCTGCGTCTCTTTGGGCACCGGCAGCGGCGCGCTGGGCGTCGGCCCGGTCTCTTGCCATATTCTCTTCCATCTGGAAGCGTCTCATCTCCAGACTTGTGCGCTGTTCTTCGCTCCGTTGCTGTGCTTGGAGGTGTTCGCGCTCGCTGGTCGCCTGGGCTTGGAGACGTTCGCGCTCGCTAAGCGTCTGTGCTTGGAGCCGATCGCGTTCGGTAGAGGCTGTCAGGCTGACGAGGAACGCCTGTTGTAGTATCCTCTCCGCTTCGCTGGGGGAAGGCGGTAGTGGAGGTGAGCCGCTCCTGCGTGAACCGCTCCTGGGGGTACTCGTTGGGGAGTCCTGGAGCTCTAGTTCCTCGGCGCTCTCCTCTTCTTCTTCCGTGCAGAGTTCTCTCTCTGTAGGGTTGTCTTCCTCCCGGGGCGTGTCGGGGACTACTTCTTTAGTAGTGGCGGGGGGTAAAGGCATGTCAATTCCCTCCTGGTCCACACCGTGGGCTTGGTCAGTTACATTAGGACCTACTAGGGCCTCTGTGGTCGGGGAAACCTGGTCGTTAAGGTCAGACATAATTTTACTTTCTACTTTTACCACGTTTACCGTTTGTCGAAGGCTAGGTAGTTGACTGACAGTGTAAGCCTCTAAGTACTGAGGTGTCTGTCGTCTGCGCCGCGGGCGTTCTAGGTTAGGAGGATCGTTTCGTGGAGTGTTCATCATAGGCCATTTCGATATTAATAACACTATATTAATATTACACTAGTTACCATCCGGCTCGAAGGACCAATTGTAGCTGAGGGGTACAATTCCCTGACTGTATTGTTAGATATGATATTTAATACCACTACCTCATGTACTTTAACTTCTGGCCACCCAGTACAAGATATAAGTATGATGAACACTTTCCCACCTGATGAAACGAACCAACACAAATGTACCAAATCGAATATTTAATACAGCAAAGGGTGTATACAACATTCACTTAATTACATTTATGATTTGAAATATTGAATATGCACTTTTATGGCAAATGAGTATTCGTAGGTAAATCAACATTGAATGTCCAATCTCTGGTTGCGCAGGGAGTAAGTATACAACCTGGAATATTTAGGAAACGATAGCGATGGTACTTAAATGATTATAGCTGGATACACTAAGGGGGGGGGGGTCCCGCTGGTTGTAAGACAGTAGGAGGGGGGGGTTAGAGAAGCCGCTGGCGGTATCCCATCTGGCCGACGGTGTCTTGGGAGAATCCAAAGTCTTAGACACAGTGCCCACAGAACCTCGGGCAGCAGACGAATACAGCTGGACCCTCTGTGGAACGGTATCTGCCGGTCCACAACGGAGAGACGTGGTGCGACCTCACGTGTAGAGCGCCGCCTCACCTGGAGTCCTCTCCGGGGGGTAATTCCAACACTCGACAGTGTTGGCCTTTATCCATGGAATAATCAAAGCACACAAAGCATAATCCAAGAGCCGTGGAAGGCTCGCCGTCGTCGGGTAGAGTAATCCAATATACAGGTCCAGTCGCTCTTGACCCGGAGCTCCTCGGATGCAATCACCACTAGGGGTCTGACCAGCCTGGATAAGCGTCCAGATAACGTCAGGAACGATGGGGGTACTGATAACTGTAGAACTCGAACCGAACGATGCACCATACATAAATAGACTATTATTAGCTTAATAGAATACGTCCAACTCGACGGTATGGTGCCAAACTATGACCATTCAACTATTAATCTACACGATATCTCAATGCCTATTCTGGGCCAAGTAGGCCCTACTACACCGCACGTGCTTCGTGGGGAGGCTTTTGCGTCTGTCACTCTGTTGGAGGGTAAAGAACTGGACTAAAAGAAAGTTCTACTTTACGAGCGCCATATATATATGCGCTATGAACAAATAGTACCACACGTATTTCGCCCGACATATTACTGCGCGGAACCGGGGGTTTGCCTCGACATGTTAGGCGGCACGATTGAACTTGGACCTAGGGGTATGGCAACCTGGCGCCAGGTTCTCGTCCAATGGTAGAATGAAACTATTATGGGCTGTTTAGTAGAAACGGGGATATTCAATGCATATTGTACAAGGAATATACAGGGGATATCAAACGATATACAAATCCAATTAAATATATATATATATAAATAAATATACATATTCGGTTTAATCTGATCCTTCACAACATATATGATTATAGAAATCTCAGGGCATTGAGTCGGAAACCGGCACATATTGACGGGAGAAAGTGGCGCAGCCAAAAGTGAGTGTAGTCTTTTGAAGGAAGAGACGCAGGGCTTTTGATGGACTTTCGAATTTCGAAAAACTACCCTACCCAGCTCACGCCAGCCCCTGTCAAGCATCTGACTTCTGGATTAACTTTTTTATTTCTCTTATTTTTCGGGATTATCTCCCACAAACCTGAACGTTATTGCCATAATACAGAACACAGTTTGTTTCTCTACCTTTCTGTGAACGTCTAGCAAAAAACGGCGTTGCAATCTGATGAAAATTCCTTGAGAAATTTACATTATAAAAAAGTAACTGTACTTGTGAATCACGCCTGGTGATACTAAATCCAGATTGAATTCTGCCATTGGGGCAATTTGGCATAGGATTTACACACTGTGCTTAAAGGGGAACTTCGATTGTAGTTCCCCTTTTAACCCTTTCACTACCACACTACCAAAGGGTTAACCCTTTCACTGCTACAATACAGAAGGTTAACTGTTTCACTGCCACATGACAAAGGGTTAACCCTTTCACAACCACACTACAGAAGGTTAACCATTTCACTACCACACTAGTTATCGATTGTAAATGAGTTTGAATAGGGCCACCACCAGTGATGTCATCGGGGGACACTGAATCCTTGTGGTGTGTTGATCACAGCTCCATGAAATGATGATGTAGATGGAAAAATAGCAATACCTTGTCTTATAGGGACTAGCTACCTTATCGTTTCATTGAGCTGTAATTAACACAACACAAGGAGTCGGTGTCCCTTCAATGACATCACTGGTGGCCCTATCCAAACTCATTTACAATCGATAACTTTCAAACTAAGTGAATATGTGGCAAGTTTTTGGATGTGTTTTTTGGTGAAGTGCCCCTTTAACCCTCTCACTACCACTCTACCAAAGAGTTAACCCTTTCACTGCGACACTCATCATCATTAGGTGGCTTCTTCGTTCCGAAGGTTGCCTATCACTCTCCAACCCATTCTGTCCCCACTTCTTCTCTCCAACTCCATGACTCTGCCTCTCACTCCGCTCCAATCACAGACGTCATCTACCCAGCCTCTTCTTGGTCTTCCACTTCCTCTCTTTCCATCCACCTTCCCCATCACCACCTTCTTGAACATCTCCCCGCTGGATCCTCTCAGAACATGCCTGCACAACTCCATCTTTCTCTTTTTCAACCTCTCCAGCAGCTGTCCTCCTTGCATATCCGCTCTTCTCAGTACCTCCTCATTCTTGATCTTATCCTTCCATGTTATCTTCAGCATCTTCCTCAGCGTCCACATTTCAAAAGAGTCTATCATCCTCTTTGCCTCTTCATTCAGCGTCCATGCTTCTGCTTCGTATGAAAAGACTGACATAACATATGTTTCCAAAATCCTGGTCTTCGTTTTCCAACTTATGTTTCTTCTCAATAATTCTTTATGGTTCCAGAATGCGCCCTTTGCAATTCCGGTTCTTCTCTTAATGTCCATGTTAGCTCTTCCACCTTCACTGATCCAGCTTCCAAGGTACATGTACTCCTTCACTTGTTCAAGTTTTTCTCCATCTACCTGTATTTTACAAACAGTTCCTGGTGTTTTTTCAATGATCATTACTTTAGTTTTCTTTATGTTTAGCGACATTCCATAGTTTTTGCATTCAACATTCAGCTTATTCATCATGTCCTGTAGATCTTCTTGACAGTTACAGACTATAGCAGTGTCATCCGCATATCTTATTTTGGTGATGTTCTCTTTGCCAAGTTTTACTCCTTTCCCTCCTCTCAGACCTTTTTTCATCAGTGATTAACTACATATTAAAGAGTACAGGGGACAAGATGCATCCTTGTCTTACACCCTTCTCCACCGGGAAGTCTCTTGATTTCTCCTTTCCTATTCTAACATTAGCCTTCTGCCTCCAGTATAAGTTGGCAATTATTCTTCGGTCAGAAACTGGTATTTTGAATTCTTCCATTGTTCTCATCAATGTTGTATGTTCAACTCTGTCGAAGGCCTTTGTGAAATCGATGAAGCAAATATACAGCTTATACAGACACTAGAGAAGGATAACCCTTTCACTGCCACACGACAAATGGTTAACCCTTTCACTGCCACACTACAGCAGGTTAACCTTTCACTACCACACTACAGACGGTCCGAGTGAAAGGTTAACCTTCTATAGTGTGGTAGTGAAAGGGTTAACTGGCTGTAGTGTGGTAGTGAAAGGTTAACCTTCCGTAGTGGTAGTGAAAGGGTTAACCTTCTGTAGTGTGGTAGTGAAAGGGTTAGCCTTCTGTAGTGTGGTAGTGAAAGGTTAACCTTCTGTAGTTTGGTATTGAAAGGGTTAACCTTCTGTAGTGTGATAGTGAAAGGGTTAACCTTCTGTAGTGTGGTAGTGAAAGGGTTAACCTTCTGTAGTGTGGTAGTGAACGGGTTAACCTTCTGTAGTGTGGTAGTGAAAGGGTTAACGTTAGGTTATGTATATAACCAAGTTCTGTGAATGCTAGTGACGCTCAGCGTCATATTGCATATATCTCGCTTCAGCGGATTTACACTGAATAAATTTCAAAATGTACCTTTACATGCCAGCATTCATCTGGCCACACCCCCATCCGCTTACCTACATAAGCGGGGGTGGGACCACACACTCATCTCCTTCCCAACAAATTTCACCACAATGAAAAATCAAGGGCCGCAGCGGCGTCTAGACGCTGAGCGTCACTAGCATTCACAGAACTTGGTTATATACATAACCTAACGTTCTGTTTCATGCTAGCTGCCGCTCAGCGTCATATTGCATAGCAGGAGCTGAGCGGGAGCTAGAAGCTCGACAAATGTACCCCGCTGAGGCCCCCCACAACCATCAGACCGGGGAGGACCGAGCCCCCCCGACCCTCCCTAATGGAGGATACCCCCCCTATTGGAGGTTCACGGGAGGGCGACGGATCCGACCGTGCGAAGAGGCACTCAAGCAACTCAACGCACAGGGTGAGCAGACCGTGGCTTGACCCCACGACTACACACACGCACATCCCGCATGCCACCCGGGAACGAACGGAAGGAACAACCTCGTTACTGCCCCCAGAAATCACGGGGGCAAGAGCAAACCCAACCCCGTGGCAAGGCCGTAGCAGCGGAGCGCGAAGGAAGACCCAGACCCACTGAAGGGACTGGATCCCCTGGAAAACGGGGGCCCGGAGAGGTCAATGACACCAGGCATCAAGACCCCACCAGGTGGTCACTTAGTGACACCGCCCCCCACATCGCCAGCGTATTCGGATAAGGCCCCTCCAAGAGCGGGCCCTTTCCCCCCATTAGCACACCGCCTGTCACACTGACCCTGCAGAACAGGCAGTCAGCATGGCCGTAAGCACACAAAAAAGGTTAACCAACGGAAGCAGGCAGCGCACCGGGGAAAACCAGGCAACAGGCTGTAACCTGAGCCTGGAGCACTGCGGACGAGACAGGCGCCAAAGGAGTCGGCTGAAAACAGCCGCCCCGGCGGAAGGGGCGTATGCTGGCGTTGTTGATCACCATGACAAAGCCTCCATTAAAAAAAAACACCCAGAGGGGTTGAGGCAGAGAAGGCTGACATGATTGGCAGACGTCATGAACGTGCAGGGGCACACTCAACCGGGTAACCCGGGAGTTGACTCTGCTCCAACACACCAGGGAACCAACCACCCTGTCGTTACCATATGCGGTGGTTGTTTCTATAACCCCTCAAGAAAAAACTCCAAAACACACCTGCGGGCATACACTGGCTATACCGCAGTACAAGTGTTTCAGTTTTCAAAAAAGGGTTATCCCAGGCCTACGGTATCAACGAAACTTTACTTCGGACCGGGCCCGGCGGCACGGGAAGCACAGGGTTACCAGAGGAGGTCCAAGACCACCCCAACAGCCCCCTCTTCGCCACGCATGAGAGAGGAGCGAAAAGAATGGAGAACCAGCCCTAAGCACACCGCACTTGGTATTCCCAGGCGGTCTCCCAACCAAGTACTAACCAGGACCGAACCTGCGTAGCGTCCGAGATCGAACGAGATCGGGCGTGTACAGGTTGCCATGGCCGTAAGCCATTACGATAGTGCAGAGTACAACATGTACCCAACAAAGGGTCTCCATAACGCCTAACCCTGTGACACCCGGACCGACCAGGCATTTTCCCCCCCGACAAAAGCACAAGTCCCTCAGGGTACCAGAACAGCAGATCTGCATCCCCGGCGGACAACGGGTTAACTGACCTGGACCAGCGTGACCAGACCAGTCCCGTGTCCTAACCACGCCGACATGCCCACTCCAGGAGAGGGGGTAGGTATGCGTGTCGATCTAAAACATGAAAAGAGGGCGCCACCCAGACGGTCCCCATTTAGACCGTGCTCAGTGGCCCACCCCAAGGGCGTGAGACCCCTCTACCTATGTTCAGATCTATTCCGTTACATCCCCCAGATATGAACGAGAATTCATCGAGACAACCTAGTAAACTGGCGCTCGGAAGAGACAAAACTCCATCCCAGTTGCCCCATAAAAACGCTGTTTTAACAAGCAACCAAGGCGCACTTAGCCCCTGTGTGATTCTGTCACAGAAACACACCTGAGCCAGCACTATGTATGCGTCGAGACCCAAACACATCAATGGATAGTCTAGCAAGACACCATTCTTCCTCCAAGTCGCCTGGGAGAACGACACGGAGCCGTCGTGCTTCATGTACCTTTCTCTTTTTATTCAAAAAAGAAAGAACACAGACTGACATGAATCCCTTGTGACGCCGCTGGGGGTAATTTTCTTTTTACATTTTTACATCCCACCACCCTCCCATAGGGAGGAGACGGAAATCCCCAGAGAGACTTCCCACGCGAGCTGTATAGATTGAAAAGAATATATTGCAACATTGAGCCATGTAAAATGTTGGGTTAGGGCTCTCCGAGGAGGAGGCACTGAACCAATACACACTCAATAATCGAATTGAATCGAATACACACACAATAGAGCAGGACTCCTTTTTGAAGTTCTACTCACCTTGACAATCTGAGGAGGAGGCTCTGAACTCTGAGGAGGCTCCCTCACAGGGAAGGAGAGTCCTAACTCACAGAAGGCCCGAGTAGGAGCTTCGTGAGGAGGAGCCCTGACCACTCCCTGAAACAGATCCATCATATGGACCTGAACAGCTCACGGAAGTCTTACCAACAGAGACCCGCACAGTGACGTACTCTGTGGCGGGGGAATTTCTGCGGTGCACACGCCCAATTTTCCAGGCCGTGGGACCAGGAAACCCCCCCCCCCCTCTTACCCTGTAACGTGCCGAACAGCAACGTGACAGGAACCTTGAAGGACAGGAGGTTGTAACCCCTGCCCATCAAAAGGGGAGGGAAGGATTACCAGTTCACCCCTTTACCACCCCACACCCATGATACGATATAATGACAAAAAAGAGCATGACACAGTCATAGTCAGCTACATGAAGTGTATAATAATAGTTTCACACAGCTCATGTGCTAACCTGCTATCTGATTTTTACTAAGGAAAAAACACAGAATAGAGAGGGCCCCCTTAAGAGCCCCGGTACCAGACTTACACATGTGCTTCTGTGGCCAACCTAACCCAGTTGTAGATCACAAGACACACACAACCCTTTATCACCACAAAAAATGGCAAATACACGCTACAGAGGAACGCCGTTTTTCATAATGAGAGAATACACAATTCTCTATTAGTATCGGCCACAGGCCTTGCTAAGCACACACGAAAAGTGACCAAACAATCTTTTCTTTAGGAAAATATAGTTTCTCAAGCGGTTTTAGCACAACCCCAGCAACTAAGCTAAGGGTTACATCGTATCCCACAACACAGTGACACAATATATTGTAAACAACATGTCTGAGAGGAGGGTGGGGAAGTCCCCAGGGAACCGGGGGGAACACCCCTCCTACCTTACCCTTGATACGGCCAGTTGAACAGGTAAACCTGTTAATATGTGAACACACTGTTCATTGTCATTACAGGCTGAGAAAATAATTCATTCTTCACTCATATGTCACTAAGCATAGCTTTATAGGTTAAATAACCCCCTTAGTTGTGAGTACACGGTACAAGAACACACATGATGTTTCTCAACACAACAAACCAGATCATTTTTACATATGTAACAAAAAACCCGATTTGCATGGAGAAGCTAATACCAGTGACAAGACAACTTGCGTCGTATCCTAAATGTATTGCAGCAACACCCGTTTTGGAAAACATCGTTATTACAAAACATTAGAAGGGAAGGAAGAAGACTCGTTTTAAGGTCTGGTCGGGACCTTTTCCTACCGTGAGCGCAGGCCGAGCGAACTGCAGTCCTAACGGGGAACCGAAGGTAAACACAGCATTCCTGTGTTGACGACAAGAGCAGCGTCGCTACGGTTCTCCTTGTTGACGCAGTCCTCGCTGGCCGGGCTCCCGGTAGGTTCGACTAACATCCTCTGTCAAAGATGATGTTGTAGTCGGTGTTTAAAGCATGTTATAGTCTCAGAACGTTCAACAGTGTAGCATTAAGCTAACAGCCGATCGGCTGATAGCAACAAGCTAACATATACCAGCCTGGTAAACACAGAGAGCTAACGCCGCAGCTAACAGCTGCGCGGCTAACAGGTAGGCCACAACTAGCACGCAAGCTAAGCAGCTATCACCTGAACTTGTACACACACGATATAACAAGCCACACTTCCGACAGGCCGCCGTCTGAAACCCTCCTCACTTTTAAGAGAGAAGAGAAAAAGAGATGTCAACACAGTTTACAACAGTGATTTTACCAGACATCCGGCGGAGCCAGCACAAGTCCCATCTGGGTTGCAGCCGACTTGAACATGGATCTTCCGATAACGAACATCCATGCCCACATTTCCTCGTTAGGGTATACTCTCATTTGTATATGAAAGATGGGGCCTACACGGTGACGGAGAAGCATCCACTCGTCCAGAGAATCCTGGGATCACCAGTTCCTGGTCGTGGCCCACTAGTTGACTATAATGGGCTTCAAACCAAGATCCTCCGCCGTCGCCTAAGAGGCTGAACAGAGGACCCTAATCTGGGTCCGGTTTTCGTAAACATTGTCAGCTAGCCCCCATAGCACTAACAGACAAGTGGTGCTTGCAAGCAAACATTACTCACCCAGGCTTGAAAACCAAAAGTCCCTCACAACAGACTTCCACAGTCCAGCTGCATAGCAGGAGGGTCGAACCCATCCAGGCGCAGCAAAGGAGGACTGCAGTTTGGGGAGTATATTAGCGACACGAGCCCCTAATACGAAAAACCGGTGGAGGTTTTAGAATGATCATCATCTTCCAGACACTCCAGTGACGAAGACAATATCGCCGTATTTTCTCGAAAAAATAGTGAGCGAGAAAATAAAGATATGATGTCAACGTATCTCCTTGTTCTTCCTTTCACGTCAAGTGGGCATGTGAGCAGCACGTAGCTTGTGGATGACATTTGAGAAGGAGATGAGTGTGTGGTCCCACCCACACTTATGTAGGTAAGCGGATGGGGGTGTGGCCAGATGAATGCTGGCATGTAAAGGTACATTTTGAAATTTATTCAGTGTAAATCCGCTGAAGCGAGATATATGCAATATGACGCTGAGCGGCAGCTAGCATGAAACAGAACCTTCTGTAGTGTGGTAGTGAAAGGGTTAACCTTCTGTAGTGTGGTAGTGAAAGGTTAACCTTCTGTAGTGTGGTAGTGAAAGGGTTAACCTTCTGTAGTGTGGTAGTGAAAGGGTTAAGTCTGAGCCTCATGGCCTATTTGTTCCTCAGTGGCGGGTCGTCAAACCGCATCCACTCTACATCTCCCTCCGTTGTCCTATGCCTTTAAAGAATTTTTTTTAGCTCTATTTATTAAAATAAAAATAAAAAATCTTATGTACCTTAGATACTATTGTTACTTTGTTTGTATATATATAAGATAAGATAAGATATTCCTTTATTGATCCCCTTGGGGAAATTCAGGCATCATAGCAGCATGGGAGAAGGGGGGGGGGGGGGTACAGGTAGTAAAAACAACACAGGCAGTGTAAACAATTAGGTCAATTTGGTCAATATAATTTACTATCTAACTAGCTGAAAGAAAATATTCACATTATTCACAGTGTCACATAAGGTGCAGTATGCATAAGGTAGTGTTATAATTTACTATCTACTGAGTATACATTATTCACAGTATCACAGTATCCACTGAAATATACATTATTCACAGTATCACAGTATCACAGTATCCACATAAGGTGCAGTATGCCTAAGGTAGTGTAGGTTGTCCTCCTTGGGTTCCTATAAGTCCCAGGTCAATGTCTGGTAGCAGTCGCTGCCCCCTGTTGTGGAGCCTGGAGGCTGCTAGTTGCTGCCCACTGTTGTGGAGCCTGATGGCCGCTGGTATGAAGGACTGTCCGAGGCGGTTAGTTGAGTGTCGGGGGGGAATGAGTCTGTGGCTGAACGAGCTTCTCATCTTGACTAGCTCGTCGTAGAGGGGGTGGTAGGGGTTCTCCATGATGGCAGCCAGCTTCCTTATCATCCCCCTCTCTGCCATCACCTCAAGTCTAGGTAGCTTGACTCCCACCATATATGTTTCATTACATGTATATTATACATTCATACTAATTATTCGCCTGTTCTATTCTCCATCCATCTATCATCCATTATATTATTATAATAATCCATTATATTATACAGGAAAAATCTGCAGCTGAAGTGCCCTTGAGCAAGGCACTTAACCCCCAACTGCTCCAGTGGAGTTGCTCAGTGGCCAATGGTGTCAGACTGTGGTTGTACTGGGCAGCTCCCAGGTATGAATGGAACTGTGTGAATGTGAAGCAGGGCGTAGCTGAAAAAGAGCATCTGTGCTCAGCGAACCTACCCTGGGTAAATAAAGGTTAAACAATTATCACCGACAGGGCGGCTACGTGGCGTAGTAGGCAAGGCGCTCGCCACGAATGCGGAGACGCTGGGATCGCCTGTTCGATCCCAGCGCTCCACATTGCTTTCAGTTTAGCTGGTCGTCCGTACTAATACACATTGGCCGTATTAGGGGGTGGGAAACTGATGGGTGGGGATCGGGCGTTGTGGACAGTGACTCCTACAGGTCGGTTGGTGCGCCTGCGCAGTAGAATCAGGAAGTGTCGGGGGCAGCGTGAGCCTCCCACGCGTTACTCCTCGCCACTGAGAGATCGAGCTGCGCAGGTGAAAAGATGCGACTGCTGTTACCTCAAGTACCGGAGGGGACTTGTGCTATGTATGACTTAGTCCACATTGCAGCCGGCTTGTGGGAGGCAAGAAACGGCGTTCGTGACAGGGGAGGGTTGAATTGGATGATACGAAATTGGGATGGGAGAAAATATAGAAAATGGGAGAAAAAGTGGATAAAAAAAAAAAAAAATTATCACCGACATCCAAGTTGGGGGATCCCCTTTGAACTGCCCATCTGAGGTTTCTCTCCTACTGCTAGGTTTTTAGTGAGTCGTTCCTTATATTCATTGGGGAAAGTCTGCAAGTGTTCCATATTTGGATTCTATGTTGCTTTTTGTTTTTGATCTTTTGTGTTTCTTCTTGACTTGTACAAGAAGACTTGCGCAGCCCATGGGGGCTATTCCATGTGATCTCGGGCTATACAAATACATGTGATTTTATTTTATTTTATTAGAGTCTTCCACCTCTTCTCCCGACACCAAGCCCACCACGCTGGTGATAACCACCACCGGAGTATGAGCCAGGGGGGAAACCTGGCATTCTTTATACAGTAGACCAGTGCTTCCCAATCCTCTCCTCGAAGCACCCCAGCCGTTCCATGTATTTGTTAAATTCCACCACCACTTAAACACCTGATTCAACTTAACAAGCCCTTTATTAGTTGTGCTGTTGGTGGAATTTAACAAATACATGGAACGGCTGGGGTGCCTAGAGGAGAGGTTGGGGAACCACTGCAGTAGACAGTTAGCCAACAGATTCTTCTCTCAAATGTAACACACACACAGTGTTAATTTTGTCAGCTATTTTGAATTTAGTCTTAGTCATGTCTCAAATGCTCTTTTTCGTTTTCATCATATTTAGTCACCTTTATCTATTTTTCGTTTAATCAAGTTTTAGTCAACTACAGGTCTGAGCATTTTAGTTTTAGTCTTTTTAGTTTAGTTTCGATTTAGTCTTTTTAGTTTAGTCTCGCCACTCAGTTACAGCCTCATAAGT
Organism: Notolepis coatsorum; assembly: GCF_963971535.1. Lineage (NCBI taxonomy): Eukaryota > Metazoa > Chordata > Actinopteri > Aulopiformes > Paralepididae > Notolepis > Notolepis coatsorum. The sequence goes on along the minus strand of NC_140169.1, from coordinate 202,514,158 downwards.
TGGCGTGAGCTTTTTCTAAACAAAAAAAGCGAACGTTAGTCCTAGCTCGTTAGA